>NC_058519.1:155608987-155944344 GCF_904849725.1 Hordeum vulgare subsp. vulgare | reverse complement strand
CCGACGCGCTGCATCAACTTGGCGGACCTCGGCGCGCACGACGCGTTGCAGATGGCGAGCAAGATGCTCCTCAAACGACCGACCCAAGGGGGCTTTGACGCTTGGGCAGACCACATCATGGAGTTGATCGCCATCGCATAGAAGGCCATTCGACCCCACTCTTCTTCAAGGCCACAGGCGCCGGTCTCCGGGGGCTCGCACCTCGTGCCGGTCCCCGAGCCTGCAAGCGACGGAGCCCCTCCTGCACGGGGCGGGGCCGAGGGAGACACGTCACATTCTGCCCTTCTCCTCCTGCAGATCTCGGCGGCCGGCCTCGAGGCGTTGCATGCCAGCAACCACCAGAGGCGTGACGAGAACGGCGGGACGTTCGATGCACACACCGGCGCGCATCACCAAGACCAGGTCGGCCCCCGACAACACGGAGCGGCCACGCAGGAGCGCTCCCTCAGGCGTAGCCAGCAGCGGGCGGCGGAGGCACCGGCGCGGGCAAGCTACAGCAACGGAGACACGCCAGGGCACCAAGGGGGGAGTCTGCACCGAGCAACATCGGGACCAACCAACGGCGGCAAGAGGAACAAGCGGTTTTGCGCGGAAGCCCATCGCAGGAAAATCTTTGAGCAACATGGCTGGGGGAATCCCCCTCCATTGCTGAGGGGGACCGCCATCGTTGCGTTGCTGAACGACTTTGGAGGTCGATCGAACGCCTACATGGAGCGCTACATACCGGACTGTGCGATACCGGCTGACCCTCCCGGTGAAGAAGAGCCTCAAGCACCCACCCGGGTGCCTACTCTCCTCGGGAGTAAGGAGCGCCCTGGAGGCCCCCAGCGCCCCCAGGCCGCGGGGCGTGACGCCAGCCGTCGCCCCCACGGAGAAACTACGAAGAACCAGACTCCACGCCTCAAGAGGACAAGTCATATGAAGCAACGCGATGCAAGTGGCGTGCGCCACCCATGGCAACCACGGATCTGGAGCACGCGCCAAGGGTCGGGCCTCACGAGGCGCCCTCATACGCGAAGATGCTATGCGAGGTAATTTTTTGGGTCCTCTTCTCTTGGGGCGCTTGCTGACCGCAGGGACTTTAGGTGCTCACGGCATGCCCTGACTATCATATCATTTACTCATATTGCCTTGCTTGCATCTTCGGGCGATCTATCCCCCCCCCCCCCGCTTGGGGGCTCCGACCGGTGCGCGTCGCCCCGACGAGGGAACTGGGGAGGCCCCGCGGCTCCCCACGGCCACAATTAACAGGATGAAATGGTGGCCACTTGAGCGTCAAAGGTGTGCTCCTGATCATCGCGCCTCACGGACCTTACCGTTCACAAGGCCACCTGCCGCCCTTGATATCGTCCACGGACATTCGATCAATACCAGGGGTGGAAGGGCTTGACCCCGTTGCTGAGATCGTCCATTCGGTCACACGCAACAGCAGTTGGGAAACATGCGGGACTAGATCTTAGTGACGCAGAGCTGCTCGAACATTGAAGGGGGCTTCTGAGCCTCGCGCTTCAGGAGCCTTACCAGTCACAAAACCACTTGGCCACCCTGGTGCCATCCAGGCACATTCGGTCGCTATCACGGGAGCTAGGGCCTTGCCCCATGAGACGCCTCACGGCGGTAGGGAAATGCGCGGGACTAGGACCTGCCGACGTAGAGCAATAGAAAATCCCTCAACCGGCCTCAGGAGAAGGAGCGCGCAGGACCTGCATCAAGCCGTCGCACCTCTGCATCGTCCTTCAATCTTTCCGGCACCCACTTCATCCCGTGACACTCTCACGTAATAATGAGCCGAGGCTGTATACGCGCACGGCCCCCCAAGGACGCGGAAGGGGTCCATCCCACGCCTAGTGGAAACCCTATGCTCAGCGCTGGGGGAAAATGGTGGTAATCAACATAGTCCTCCAATGACTTCCGGAATCGGGCGCCTATGCCTCGGGGGTAGGGACACTCGTGAGGCCAAAGCATCCTCGCGACCTCCCATATACACCCCCACCGTGACACTCTCATGTAATAACGAGTCGAGGCTGTATAAGCCCAGGGCACCCCGAGGACGCGGAAGGGGCCCATCCACGCCTAGTGGAAGACCTATGCTCTGTGCTGGGTGCAGACGGAGGCAATCAACTTAGTCCACAAGGAAACCCACGTAGTCCACCAATGACTATGCCAGCCTAGGTGTCAGACATGTCGTTTGCTTGCTTTTCCTAGATTTCGAACTATCTTCCGCCGGACTTACATCTATCAACTTTAAAAATTGATGTTTGAAAAACGAAAAGGGGGGAACTTTCTCTTGCACTTTCTCGTATTCGCCAGTTTTGAAGCCTCTTTTTCTGGATGACATTCTCTGAGGAGCTAAATGCTCCGCACCGTGCCTAGGGGCCAAGGAGCGAAGGCAAGGACTTGCCTTCCCATGGGTGAATGTTTTCGGCGGTCAACCCCCTCTTGGGGGTCTGGATCCAAGCACAATATCACCACAAAAGAGTCTCACGAGGCCTTAGGGCGTCCTGAGGCGATGACCAAAGGAATGGGAAGAGGAATCACTCAAGCGCCAAAGGGGGCTCCTGAGCATCGAGCCCCAGGAGCCTCACCGGTCATAATGCGGGACCAGGGACCGCAAGCTTGGAGTGCCGGAAGGGGTCTCCACCCCATCTCACCTACTTAGGAGGAGCTACGGAAGGGACTGGCACAAAGCCACGAGCTAAGTACCCCCCAGGCTCAGACAGGGGTCATCTGGTTCCGTGCCAAACTAACAATAAATTAAAAACACGCTTACTAATGGAGGTATGCAGGGCCTAAGGATTCAGCTATGGTGAGGAACGAGGTTGACAACCAAGCGTGCAGCGGCTCGAGCGGTGCCTCGGGAGGACGGGACCTCATGAGGGTCCTGACCGCCGTTACCCCCAAGATGTGGCTGGGGCAGCGACGGGCCCTGAGCTTCGAAGCCGAACCGCAACGACCACCGGTGAGCCTACCATCAATTCAAGAGCGAAACGGAGAGCGACGAAGGTAACGAACAAAAGTTTAACGCCCAACAGGGCAAAGTTCTTGATCCACTATTACAGGGGGAGGAAACAGAAGCTGGGAGCACCTAGGGGGAGGGGCCGCCGACGTCGCCCATGGCGCCTGAAGGCTCGGCGTTGGAGCCCTCCTCCACGCTGGAGGCGGGCACTTGGACGTACCGCTCCACAAGGGCGTCCACGCGCGGGCGGACTTCGTTCCAGAGAGAACGCCGGGACGCACCAAGCATCGGCTCGACGACGTGCTGGAGATCGAGCTCCGGGATGAGGTGATGCAGGTTTAAGAAGACGAGCATCAAGGAAAGGCCCAGAAGCTCGCGCGCGCCGGCGCGTTGTCCTCCTCCACGTGAGAGACGCCAGCCTCCAGCGCCTCCACTACCTTCTGGAAGAATGCAAGGTAGCCCCCGTCGCTCCTCATGTTTGGCAGCGTCGGGGCCTCCCCCGCAAATCGGCCCATCGCGTCAGCCGCCCGGCCGGCGATGCCCTCGAACTGTTTGGCGCGCTGGGATGCCATCATCCGGGCATACGCCGCCTCGTCCTAGGCGGCCTGAACGGCGTCGATCGCCTCCAGGACCTACCGATGCAGCTCCGCCTTGGCCTCCGCCTCGCCCTGGCGGGCGACCTGGAGGGCGTCGGCGGTGCTCTCGAGCTGGGCCCGCAGCCCCTCCACCTCCTCCTTAAGCTCGCCAAGCTTGGGTTCCTTGGCGGAGGGCGCCCTGGAGAAGAGGAGAGATCAACCACAAAGCAACTAACGGGATAACCAGGAAAAGAGGCACAGGCGAGGGACTTACTCATCGTCCAGATCCCAACGGTGACGGACGCGCGGACCTCCCGATGGCCCTCCGCCGCTGCTTCCGAGGGCGGACGGAGCCGCGTGCTTCCCCTTGCCTAGTTCGCCTCCTGGAGGCGCCATGGAAGATAGAGAAACGAAGAGGAGAAGAGCTTTTTCTCGATGGAGTAAAAGGAGGCACAGAGGAAGCTCCCCCTTGACGGGGGCGGGGCAGATTTATAGGCAAACCACGACCACCAATCATCGTGGGAGCTCCAGCGTCGCGTGCCCCACGGGGGTCGTGAGGTGGGCCAACGGGAGCGCTGCCCCTCACATCGCTTCACCTGTCCGCCGAGCGGTCACGTCCACGAGGGCCGTTGGGTGTGGTCAGGCCGCACAGACGCCATTCAATGAGAACAATGATGGCGTGCATGGTTCTTGGAGATCGTACCATCGTGGCCTAGCGCACCCCGGACGCCTCGAGGACCGAGAGCGTCACCACATAGCCGTTGGACACATGTGCCGCCTTGGGCCCGGGGGCTACTATCGGCGTTTTGGGAATGGGGGTACCCAGACCTGCCTACCTGCGGCCCAGGCCTGGTCCACTTCATCAAGCCAGCTAACGGGCGCTGCATCACTCAAGGCAAGGCCCTCATGAGGGGCCAAGCCTCACGAGGAGGAACGGCACCAAGACCCGCAGGGGGCCTCCTCAGGACCCCTCCGAGAGCGACGGATATTCCGAGGCGAGGCCCGACCTCAGGAGTCAAGGATGACGCGGAGGAAGGACAGGCGAGCAGCAGGCAGCAGGCGGTGCAGATTCCCATTTAGTGCAAAGGGGGCAAGGACGTACCGGGGTTCCCAAGGCATCTCGAAAAGGTTTCCTATCTGGTGGAACAAGACCATGGCTGCCCGCTAGCAGGACGGACGTCATCCGTGAACCCACCCCTGTAGAGTCGGCGGCCACTTTGCACGGGAAGACCACTTTTGGACATGGGAGCATGTTCCCCTGTCCCCCTTTGAAATTGGCCACTGTGGGATCCCTTCCCACCAAAACGATAACGGAAGAGGACCCGGGCCGCCGCTATATATAGAGGATAGGTTGCTCAGAAGAAGGGGATTCGATTCATTCATTCACCCACTAGCTCCGTGCAAGGCCACCAAGCCTTTGGTGGCCCTCAAGAACACTATACTAGTTCATCCACCCACCTCCAAGAGAGGCAATCCACCAAAGCAGGAGTAGGGCATTACGCTTCTCAGCGGCCCAAACCAGGGTGAACTATCATGTTCTGTGTCTTCCTCACCATCGAGTGAGTTTCTTGCGCTGTCCATCGAGTAGTGAGCTAGGCGAGGTTAGGCCGTGAGATATCTTCGTACATGCCCCTGAGTTCGAGTCTTTAGGGTTTTGCAGAGCCCGAAATCCAACAGATACTAGCAAGGGTGAGGTGATGATGTGTGTTGGAAGAAATTTCAAGGTTCATGTGATCAAACATCACACGCTCCCTCTACCATCGGGATTAGTGTTGAACCTAAATAAATGTTATTTGGTGTTTGCGTTAAGCATGGACATGATTAGATCGTGTTTATTGCAATATGATTATTCATTTAAATAGAATAATGATTATTCTATTTTCTTGAATAAATACCTTCAATGGTTTATTGAATCTCGATCGTAGTGATACAAATGTTCATGATATTAATGCCAAAAGATACAAAGTATTAATGATAGTACCACTTACTTATGGCACTCCCGCTTGAGTCATATTGGTATAAAACGCATGAAGAAGGTCCATAGTAACGGATCTTTGGACTCACTCGTTTTTCAATTGTTTGAGACATGTGAACCATGCCTATTGGTGTAAACGCATGAAGAAACTCCATGCAGATGAATCATTTGGACTCACTTGATTTTGAATCACTTGAAACATGCAAATCATGCCGCATGGGCAACATGATTGAAGGCCTCGTTTTCAAGTGAGATGGAACAAGAAAGTAACTTATTGGAAGTAATACATTTTGAGGTATGTAGTCCAATGAGTGTTGAGGCACGCAGTGGATATCATTATGTTCTTACTTCACAAATGATTTGTGTGGATACTAGTATATTTACTTGATGAAACACATGTCTGAATTATTGAAAGTTTCGAGTAATTTCAGAGTGAAGTTGAAGATCGTCGTGACAAGAGGATAAAATGCCTATGATATGATCATAGAGATGAATATCTGAGTTGCGAGTTTGGTACACATTTAAGATAATGTGGAAATTGTTTCACAACTAATGCCACCTAGAACACCATGGTGTGATGGTGTGTCCGAATGTCATAGACGCGCCCTATTGGATGTGGTGCATACTATGATGTCTCTTATTGAATTACCACTATAGTTTTTGGGTTAGGCATTAGATACAACCGCATTCACTTTAAATAGGGCACCACGTAATTTTGTTTAGATGACACCGTATGAACTATGGTTTGGAGCTGCAACGCTTATGTGATAAAGTTTCAGTCTCATAAGCTCGAACCCAAAGCGAATAAATGCATCTTCATAGGATACCAAAAATAGTTGGGTATATCTCCTATCTCAGATCTGGAAGCAAAGTGTTTTTTCTAGAAACGGGTCCTTTCTCAAGGAAAAGTTTCTCTCGAAAGAATTGAGTGGGAGGATAGTGGAACTTGATGAGGTTGTTGAACCGTCACTTCAATCGGTGTGTAGCAGGGTGTAGGAAGTGGTTCCTGTGGCGCCTACGCCAATTGAAGTGGAAGCTAATGATAGTGATCATGAAGCCTCGGATCAAGTTACTACAAACCTCGTAGGTCTACAAGGTCACGTACTGCTACAGAGTGGTACGGTAACCCTATCTTGGAGGTCATATTGTTGGACAACAAAGAACCTACGAGCTATGGAGAAGCGATGGTGGGCCCGGATTCCGACAAATGGCTGGAGGCCATGAAATCCAAGAGAGGATCCACGTATGAAAACAAAGTGTGGACTTTGGAAGAACTACTTTATGGCCGTAAGACTGTTAAGTACAGATGGATCTTTAAAAGGAAGACAGACGATGATGGTGAAAAGTCACCATTAATAAAGCTCGACTTGTCGCAAAGATGTTTCTGACAAGTTCAAACAGTTGATTATGATGAGACTTTCTCACTCATAGCGATGCTAAAAGTCTATTGGAATTAAGTTAGCAATTGTTGCATTATTTACGAAATTTTACAGATGGGATGTCAAAACATTGTTTCCTCGATGATTTCCTTGAGGAAAGGTTGTATGTGATACAACAAGAAGGTTTTGTCGATCCTAAGGAAGCCTAACAAGTATGCAAGCTCCAGCGATCCTTCTATGGACTGGAGCGAGCATCTCAGACTTGGAATATACGTTTTGATGAGATGATCAAAGCTTTTGGGTTTATACAAGGTTTATGAGAAACTTGTATTTCCAAATAAGTGAGTGGGAGCACTATAGAATTTCTGATTAGTATATGTGGTTGACATATTGTTGATCGGAAATAATGTAGAATTTCTGGAAAGCATAAAGGGTTGTTTGGAAGAATTTTTCTAATGGAAACCTGGATTGAGCTACTTGAACATTGAGCATCAAGAGCTATAGAGATAGTTCAAAATGCTTAATAGAACTTTCAAATGAATACATACCATGAGAAGATTTCGAAGGAGTTCAAAATAGATCAGTCAAAGAAAGAGTTCTTGGTTGTGTTATAAGGTGTGAGTATTGAGTAAAGACTCAAGACCCGACCATGGCAGAACAAAGATAAAGGACGAAGGTCGTCCCCTATGCATTAGTCGTAGGTTCTATAGTAGGCCATGTTGTGTACCGCACGTGATGTGTGCCTTGCCATGAATCTGTCAAGGGGTACTAAATTGATCCAGGAATGGGTTACTAGACAGCGGTCAAAATTATCCTTAGTAACTACTGGACTAAGAAAAAAAAATCTTGATTATGGAGGTGATAAAAGGGTTCGTCGTAAAGGGTTACGTCGACGCATGCTTGGACACTAATCCGGTTAACTCTGAGTAGTAAACTGGATTTGTATAGTGGAGCAGTCATTTGAATAGTTCCAAATGGCGCATGGTAGCAACATCTATAGGATGACATAGATATTTTTAAAGCACATGCGGATCTAAAAGGTTCAGACCCCTTGACTAAAAACCTCTCTCACAAGCAAGACATGATCGTAACCCAGAATTGTATGCGTGTTAGATTCATTACAATCACATAGTGATGTGAACTAGATTATTGACTCTAGTGCAAGTGGGAGACTGTTGGAAATATGCCCTAGAGGCAATAATAAATTGATTATTATTATATTTCCTTGTTCATGATAATCGTTTAATGTTCATGCTAGAATTTTATTGATTGGAAACTCAAATATATGTGTGGATACATAGACAACACACTATCCCTAGAGAGCCTCTAGTTGACTAGCTCGTTGATCAAAGATGGTCAAGGTTTCCTGGCCATAGACAAGTGTTGTCACTTGATAACAGGGTTACATCATTAGGAGAATGACGTGATGGACAAGACCCAAACTATGAACATAGCATATGATCGTGTTAGTTTAGTGCTACTGTTTTCTGCATGTCAATGTATGTGTTCCTATGACCATGTGATCATGGAACTCCCGGACACCGAGAGAGATGGCCTTGCGGAGCCCGTATAAGAGGGCTTCGTATTCGGCCTCATTGTTAGATGAGTCGAAATGGATTTGGAGCACGTAGTTCAGTCGGTATCCCCTGGGGGAAACGAGAACAACTCCGTCCCCTGAACCATGGAGCATCTTGGAACCAACGAAAAACATGGTCCAATGTTCGGGGACGCTAGGAGCCGACTTCTCTTGTTCTATCCATTCGGCAAGGAAGTCGACCAAGGTGTGAGACTAGATCACTTTTTTGGCTTCAAACTTGATCTCCAAAGGGAGGAGTTCAAATGCCCATTTTGCCACTCGGCCAGTAGCATCCCGGTTATGTAGGATTTCTGCTAAGGAAGCATCACTGACGACAGTGACCGAGTGATATTGAAAGTAATGGACTACCTTCTTCATGGCCAGGTAAATACCATAAACCAACTTCTGGTAATGTGGATACGTCTGTTTGGAGGGAGTCAGTACCTTCGAGATATAATAGATGGGACTTTGTACCTTATATGCCTTGCACGCTTCCTCGCGTTCTATGGTGAGAACGGTGCTAACCACTTAGCTAGTGGCGGCGATATACACGAGTAAGAGCTCCTGGCTGCTCGGAGCAGCTAACACCAGTTGGGTGCATAGCAAGGATTTGAGCTGGTCGAAAGCGACTTGCACTTCGTTCATCCACTCGAATCTATCAGATTTGTTCATCAATCGGTAAACAGGCAGTGCCTTCTCGCGGAGTCTTGAGATGAAGAGGCTCAGGGCTGCGAGGTAGCCCGTAAGCCTTTGCACATCATGGATGCGCTCTGGGCGTCTCATTTGGACTATGGCACCGATTTTATCGGAGTTGGCGTCGATACATTGTTTAGAAACACGAAAACTGAGTAATTTACCGACCAACACTCCAAAATTGCACTTGGCCGGATTGAGCTTGATCCTAAAGCGTTTGAGGTTCGCGAAGGTTTCAGCAAGGTCAGTCAGGAGGTCGGAACCTTTCTTGGGCTTGACTGTTGGAAATATGCCCTAGAGGTAATAATAAATTGGTTAATATTATATTTCCTTGTTCATGATGATTGTTTATTATCCATGCTAGAATTGTATTGATTGGAAACTCAAATACATGTGTGGATACATAGACAACACACTTTCCCTAGAGAGCCTCTAGTTGAATAGCTCGTTGATCGGAGATGGCAAAGGTTTCCCGGTCATAGACAAGTGTTGTCACTTGATAACGGGATCACATCATTAGGAAAATGATGTGGTGGACAACACCCAAACTATGAGCGTAGCATATGATCGTGTCAGTTTATTGCTACTGTTTTCTGCATGTCAATTTATTTGTTCCCATGACCATGAGATCATGCAAATCCCGGACACCGGAGGAATACCTTGTGTGTATCAAATGTTGCAATATCACTGGGTGACTATAAAGGTGCTCTTGAGGTATTTCCGAATGTGTCTGTTGGGTTGGAATGGATGAAGACTGGGAATTGTCACTTCCTAGGACGAAGAGGTATCTCGGGGCCCACTCGGTAATACAACATCACAAAAATCCTTGCAAGCAATGTGACTAAGGAGTTAGTCATGGGATCTTGTATTACGAAACGAGTAAAGGGACTTGCCAGTAATGATATTGGACTAGGTATGTAAATACCGACGATCGAATCTCAGGCAAGTAACATATTGAAGGACAAAGGGAACAACATACGGGATTAACTGAATCCTTGACATAGAGGTTCAACCGATAAAGATCTTCGTAGAATATGTAGGATCCAATATGGGCATCCACGTACCGCTATTCGTTATTCACTAGAGAGTGTATCACATCATGTGTGCATAGTTCTCGAACCCACACGGCCTGCACAGTTAAGGTTCGGTGGCATTTCTGTATAGTTGAATTATTGATGTTGGTAACCGAAGCCTGTTCAGAGTCCCCAAATGAGATCTCGGATGTCACGAGGGTTTCTGGAATGGTCCGAAAATGAATACTGGTATATAGGAAAGTTGCATTTGGCTTCCAGACAGATTTCGGGTATTACCGATAAAGTACCGGGAGTGACGAATGGGTTCCGGGATTTTACCGGGAGGGGCCACTCACTCGGGAGAGGACCTAATAGGCCTATGGGTGGCGCACCAGCCCTTGGTGGGCTGGTGAGGCCAGCCCAATAATCTATTTAGACCAAAGAAAAATAAAAGGGAAAAGGGGAAAAAGGGAAGGAGGTGGACAAGTGGGGAAGGAGTCCTCCACCAAACCGAATTGGAGGAGGACTCCTCCCTCTTGGTTCGGCCGAACCCTCCTACTTTGAGTAGGAGGCAAGGCAACCCTCCCTCTTGTTCCACCTATATATAGAGAAGGTTTGAAAGGCTTTTTGCACCCTAGTCATAGTGCAGCCATCTCTCCCTCCACCACTTCGTGACACTCTGTAGCTAGTTCGGTACGGCACGACGAAGCCCTACCGGAGTAGCTCCACCACCATCACCTCCACACCGTCGTGATGTCGGCGAATTCAGCTACCTCTCCACCCCTCTTGTTGGATCAAGAAGGAGGTGATCGTCATCGAGCTGTACGTGTGCTGAACACAGTGGTGTCGTCCATTTGGCGCTAGATCGGGAAGGATCGTGATGTGTTCGCGGGACGGATCATGCTGAGATCGTGAGACGGGCTGCGATTTGGAACGCGAAGATGTTACACTACATCAACCGCGTTATATACGCTTCTGCTTAGCGATCTACAAGGGTATGTGGATCCAATCTCTCCTCTCGTAGATGGTCATCACCATGGATAGATCTTGTGTGCACGTAGGAATTTTTTGTTTCTTATGCAACGTTCCCCTACATTCACCACAATGTCATCCATGTACGCTTCAACTTTCCGACTGATCTGTTCATGCACGCACTTTTGGGTCATGTGTTGAAAAGTAGCCCTAGCATTTTTTAGGTCAAATGGCATGGTGATGTAGGAAAAACACCCGAATAGGGTGATGAAGTCCATTTTTATTTCATCAGGCCCGTACATTCAGATCTGGTGGTACCCGGGGTACGCATCCAGGAAGGACAGGCGTTCACATCCAACGGTTCAATCTACGATCTGATATATCCTAGGTAAAGGGAAGTGGTCTTTCGGGTAGGCCAGATTGAGGTGCTTGAAGTCAATACACATTCGGAGTCAATTCTTCTTCTTAGGCACCATGACCACGTTCGCCAACCACTCGAAGTGGTAAACCATGCGGATGAACTCGACAGCTAGGAGCCGAGCAATCTTTTCACTAATTGCCTTGCGCTTCTCCATGGAGGAGCAGCGCAAGTGATCCTTGACGTGCTTGACTTTGGAGTCCAGTTGGAGGCGGTGCTAAGCCAGTTCCCTGGGAACACCCGACATGTCAAAAGGCTTCCATGCGAAGATGTCCCAGTTCTCATGGAGGAATAGGATGAGCTCGGCTTCCTATTTGTCGCCGAGTGAAGTGGAGATGTTCGTTGTAGAAGAACTCAGATCGGTCGGGTGGACATGGACCTTCCTGGTCTCGCCGACCAATTAGAAGGCTAACTCAGTCGCTGGCCACTTGGACTTGAGCAAATCGGCAGTGTCCACCGCCTTCTTGTACCCTTCGAGCTCGACCGTCAGGACTTGCTCGTTAGAGATCCGAGAGCCCTGCTGTAGGCATTCTTCGGCGACCTTCTGATTTCTGGTTACTGTAATCACCCCTTTCGGTTGTGGCATCTTAAGTTTAGGATATACATAACATGGTCGGGCCATGAAACACGCGTAGGCACGCATACCCAGGATGGCGTGATAAGCGCTCTTGAAGTCAGCGACCTCAAAGGTCAGTCTTTCCTTCCTATAAATCTTTTCACCGATGAATACGACATTCAGGGTGATTTGGTCGAGTGATTCGGCCTTCTTCCCCGGGGATGACCCCGTGAAACTACGTGTTGCTCTTACTCAGTTGGGACAATGGAATGCCCATGGCCCTGAGCGTGTCGACATAGATGATGTTGAGACCACTTCCGCCGTCCATGGGGACCTTTCACAGTCGAATCCCATTGATAGCTGGGTCGACGACCAAGGCCTACCTCCCAGGGGTTGCAATGTTGGCCGGGTGGTCTGACTAATCAAGCGTAATGGGCATTTTTGCCCAATTGAGGTATTTCGGGGTGGCTGGAGCTACCATGTTGACCTCCCGATTGATGACTTTCAATCCGCTATTGCTCTCCACATCGGCGAAGATCATGAGAACCTTCTCGATGTTCGGATAACCGGGGGTAGCCTCATGATCGTCCTCATCACTCTTGTCCCCGGAGAGCTCTCCCCCTATATCCTATCGGAGTAGGCGAAAGTGCCAAGTCGTGTGCTTGGCGGGGATGATCTCCCCCTCTTCGTCCTTCCTAGCATGGAATAGACACTCCTGGTCCATAAGGTGGCTTTTGGACTCGACCTTCTTCTTGCTTTCCCAATCTTTCTTTTCTTCTTGGGTTTTCTCTGGCTCTACCCTGGGACAGCACCTACTTCGGCTTTTCCCGATGGGTCCCCTTTTCGCTTCTGTTTCTTCCCAGCGTTGCTCGACTGAGGGGCTTTGCTCTCTCGGCCTTTGCCGCTATGCAGGCGGTCTTCTTCTTCACCATTCACGTATTGATTGGCGATGTCCATTTCCCGACTAAGGGAAAGATCCCCCGATTGGCCAAACTTAAGCATGAGTTCCCTGTACCGAGTGCCCGCTTTGAAAACGCACATGGCCTCATGCTCGGTGACTTTTTCCACAGTGTTGTGCAACGTCATCCACCGCTGGATGTACTCCCGGAGGGTCTCATTGCTCGTTTGAACATAGTGTTGTAGCTTGATGACCCACAAGTATAGGGGATCAATCATAGTCCTTTCTATAAGTAAGAGTGTCGAACCCAACGAGGAGCAGAAGGATCTGACAAGTGGTTTTCAGCAAGGAAATATCTGCAAGCAATGAAATTATCGGTAACAAGTGATTGTGTGGTGAGATGATTCATAGCAAGCAACAAGTAACAAAAGTAGAAACGGTGCAGCAAAGTGGAACAATCCCTTTTGTAGCAAGGGACAAGCCTGGACAAAGTCTTATAGGAGGAAAAACACTCCCGAGGACACACGGGAATTTTTGTCATGCCAGATTTCATCATGTTCATATGATCCGCATTCGTTACTTTGATAGTTTGATATGTGGGTGGACTGGCGCTTGGGTACTGCCCTTACTTGGACAAGCATCCCACTTATGATTAACCCTCTTGCAAGCATCCGCAACTACGAGAGAAGAATTAAGACAAAGTCTAACCATAGCATTAAACTAGTGGATCCAAATCAGCCCCTTACGAAGCAACGCATAAACTAGGGTTTAAGCTTCTGTTACTCTAGCAACCAATCATCTACTTACTACTTCCCAATGCCTTCCTCTAGGCCCAAATAATGGTGAAGTGCTATGTAGTCGACGTTCACATAACACCACTAGAGGAAAAACAACATACAATATATCATATTACCGAACGAATACCAAATTCACATGACTACTATTAGCATGACTTATCCCATGTCCTCGGAAACAAAAGTAACTACTCACAAAGCATAATCATACTCATGACCAGAGAGGTAATGAGTAACATCAAGGATCTGAACATAAACTCTTCCACCAAGTAATCCAACTAGCATCAACTACAAAGAGTAATCAACACTACTAGCAACCTTACAAGTACCAATCGGAGTCGCGAGATGGAGATTGGTTACAAGTGATGAACTAGGGTTTGGAGATGAGATGGTGCTGATGAAGGTGTTGATGGTGACGAGTCCCCTCCGATGAGAGGAGTGTTGGTGATGACAATGGTGACGATTTCCCCCTCCGGGAGGGAAGTTTCCCCAACAGGATCGTCCTGCCGGAGCTCTAGATTGGTTATGCTCAAGTTCCGCCTCGTGGCAGCGGCGAATCCATGAAAAATCTCCTCCCTGATTTGTTTTCCAGACGAAACCCTTCATATAGCAGAAGAGGGGGGCAGTGGGCCAGCAAGCTGCCCACAAGCCCTCATGGCGCGGCCTGGGGAGGTGGCCGCGCCGTGCAGGCTTGTGACCACCTGGTGGCGCCCCTGTGGCGCTTCTTCGGCCCAGTATTTTTTATAAATCCGGAAAAAAATCCTCGTTGATTTTTACGGCGTTTGGAGTTGTCCAGAATAGGTATCTCAACTTTGCTCCACTTTCAGGCCAGAATTCCAGTTGCCGGCATTCTCCCTCTTCATGTAAACCTTGCAAAATAAGAGAGAAAAGGCATAAGTATTGTACCGTGAAGTGAAATAGCAGCCCAAGAAGCGATAAATATCAACATGGAAATATGATGCAAATTGGACGTATCAACTCCCCCAAGCTTAGACCTCGCTTGTCCTCAAGCGAAAGCCTAGCTCAATAAATATGTCCACATGTTTAGGGAGAGAGGTGTCAACAAAACAAGATACGAACATGTATGCATCATGATCATGATCAGAACAGCAATACCAACATATAATCTCTCATGCTAAAGTGATAATTCCTTCACAAAGTAAAGCATGGATCAAGAACCTTACCGAGAAGTAACAACCGATAGCCTTTAGTCATTGAAGCAATTGCAATTTATCACAACATCAGAAAGAGTCAAATAAGATCTTGTAAAGCAAATCCACATACTCAATCATTCTTTCGTTCTCTACAATTGCTACAACTCACGTGGTACTCATGAGATCAAAGTTTTAGCTGGACACAGAGAAAGATAGGGGCTTACAGTTTTGCCTCCCAACTGCTTACCTCAAGGGTAATGTCAACAATAATAATTCATGAATACTTACCTTCAAGTTGACATATGAATATAGATCTTTCCCAAACATATGATGTTAGCTAAGACAAAGACGAAATAGGGAATTGGTGAAGATCACCATGACTCTTTCAAGGGCAAAAAGTAAAAGTACAAGACAGGCCCTTCGTAGAGGGAAGCAGAGGTTGTCATGCGCTTTTGAGTTTTGGATGCGTGTCCTCTTAGTGCGGAGGAACGTCACTTTATATTGCCTCCTGTGATAAAGAACTTTATTATGCAGTCTGTCGCTTTTATGTCTTCCTCATCACAGGTTCGTACAAAGCTGATTTTCCACACACTAATAGATCATACATATTAGAGAGCAATTTTTATTGCTTGCACCGATGAAAACTTACTTGAGGGATCTTATTCAATCCATAGGTAGGTATGGTGGACACTCATGGCAAAACTGGGTTGATGGTTTATGGATGCACAAGTAGTATCTCTACTTAGTGTGGGAGGTTTGGCTGATACGAGGTGGAAGAAATCGTCACATGCTAAGGGATCTCTAATCATATAACATTGTTCGGAACCAAGCAAACACAATTCATTATGTTGTATTCCTTGTCCAACATCTACTTCTAGGCATGCAATAGTTTAGTGAGTGTCCACAATCATAGATGGTGTCAGAGATGATATATTTATATGTGAACCTCTCCTTCTTTATCACTTCCTATTAATTGCAATCATGACCAAGGTCTACGTTTGCCTACCCTCAACAAGTTTCAATCCTCATTCTTTTTATATGTGAAGCCATCACTTCCCATAAGATCATTACATGATCTTTCATGCTTTTAAACTACTAGAGAAAAAGAAAACTGAAAAGGAACAAACTAAAACAAAGGTAAAGGCAAAAGATGTGATGGTGGTACGATACCAGGGCAACTCCCCCAAGATTGGCACAAGCCAAGGGGATTTCCCATACCAATGCTCAGTTGTCTTCCTTTGGTGGTGATGGTGGAATTGTTGCAAACTTTGACTCCAAGAGGGCCATTAATCTTTGATTTATACCTTGCAGATCTGCAATATGTTTTTCCAGCAAAACAACTTCATGAGTGAGACAAGTATTGCGAGCACGAGTTGTTTCACAAAACCTCAAGAGTTCAATCAAAGATGGAGACAGTAGGTGGAGGTAGGATTGGAGGAAATCCACTTCTTCAACTTCTTCCTTGTTGAGCACAGATTGCACTTCGTCCGATGTTTGATCCTTCTCCTTAGCTTTACCCTTGGTTTCTTTAGGTAGCCTTTCCTTAGCCTCCATGACTTCAGATCAGCATGAACTTCTCCATAGATTTGACGGAGGTTGTTCTCCCCCACAGATTCCTGGGACGACATCTTGACCTAGATATGCAGCAGAAAACAGGCTCGAAATGAAAAACACAGGAAATCTGCATGATGCAGGGGTCAGACCTAACGGGAGTATATATAATGATTTTTTCCAGACCAGAAGGAGTACTCCGCATGAAAACGGAGTCGGGGAGGCGCACGAGGTGGCCACAAGCCCTCACGGCGCGGCCAGGGGGTGGGCCCGCGCCGTGCAGGCTTATCGTCTCCTCGCGCATTTTCCGCACTACTTCCAATTTTTGTATTTTTTCAAATATTCCAAAACGGAGAATATTTCCTACTGGAAAAGTTTTGGACTCTGATTTCTTACCGAATCACATACCTCTTTGTTTTTGGAGTCTGAAACAGGCTGATAAATATCCCCAAGGTATTCTTCCAGAGTTATGGTATTGATAATATTGCTTTCAACATTTATGGGAGTAACTGAGATATAATGCTTGATTCTCTACCCATTTACCACTCTCGGACAATTACCTTCCGTGTTGTTGATCTTGATAGAACCGGAACGGTATACTTCCTCAACAACATAGGGACCTTCCCATTTAGAAAGAAGCTTGCCTGCAAAGAATCTTAAACGAGAGTTATATAGCAAGACATAATCGCCTACATTGAACTCACGCTTTTGTATCCTCTTATCATGCCACCTCTTAACCTTTTCTTTGAACAGCTTGGCATTCTCATATGCCTGAGTTCTCCATTCATCAAGCGAGCTAATGTCAAATAACTCTTCTCACCGGCAAGTTTGAAATCAAAGTTGAGCTCTTTGATTGCCCAATAAGCTTTATGCTCTAGCTCAAGAGGTAAATTACATGCTTTACCGTACACCATTTTGTACGGAGACATGCCCATGGGATTCTTATAGGCAGTTTTATAAGCCCACAGTGCATCATCGAGCTTCTTAGACCAATTCTTTCTAGACCTGTTGACAGTCTTTTGCAGAATTAGTTTAATTTCTCAATTGCTTAGCTCTACTTGACCACTGGACTGAGGGTGGTAGGGAGACGCAATCCTATGGTTGACATCGTACTTATCAAGCGTTTTACGGAAAGCACCATGAATGGAGTGTGAACCACCGTCGGTCATTAGATATCTAGGGACTCCAAATCTAGGGAAGATAACTTTTTTCAGCATCCTGATAGAGGTGTTGTGATCAGCACTACTAGTGGGGATAGCTTCTACCCACTTAGTGACGTAATCAACAGCAACTAGGATATGAGTATACACATTGGATTTGTCGGAAATATGCCCTAGAGGCAATAATAAATTAGTTATTATTATATTTCTTAGTTCATGATAATCGTTTATTATCCATGCTATAATTGTATTGATTGGAAACACAGTGCATGTGTGGATACATAGACAAAACATTGTCCCTAGTAAGCCTCTAGTTGACTAGCTCGTTGATCAAAGATGGTCAAGGTTTCCTGACCATAGGCAATTGTTGTCACTTGATAAACGGGATCACATCATTAGGAGAATCATGTGATGGACTAGACCCAAACTAATAGACGTAGCATGTTCATCGTGTCATTTTGTTGCTACTGTTTTCTACGTGTCAAGTATTTGTTCCTATGACCATGAGATCATATAATTCACTGACACCGGAGGAATGCTCTGTGTGTATCAAACGTCGCAACGCAACTGGGTGACTATAAAGATGCTCTACAGGTATCTCTGAAGGTGTTCGTTGAGTTAGTATGGATCAAGACTGGGATTTGTCACTCCGTATGACGGAGAGGTATCTCGGGGCCCACTCGGTAATACAACATCACACACAAGCCTTGCAAGCAATGTGACTTAGTGTAAGTTGCGGGATCTTGTATTACGGAACGAGTAAAGAGACTTGCCAGTAAACGAGATTGAAATAGGTATGCGGATACTGACGATTGAATCTCGGGCAAGTAACATACCGAAGGACAAAGGGAATGACATACGGGATTATATGAATCCTTGGCACTGAGGTTCAAACGATAAGATCTTCGTAGAATATGTAGGATCCAATATGGGCATCCAGGTCCCGCTATTGGATATTGACCGAGGAGTCTCTCGAGTCATGTCTACATAGTTCTCGAACCCGCAGGGTCTGCACACTTAAGGTTCCACGTTGTTTTATGCGTATTTGAGTTATATGGTTGGTTACCAAATGTTGTTCTGAGTCCCGGATGAGATCACGGACGTCACGAGGGTTTCCGGAATGGTCCGGAAACGAAGATTGATATATAGGATGACCTGATTTGATTACCGGAAGGTTTTCGGAGTTACCGGGAATGACGAATGGGTTCCGGGTGTTCACGGGGCAACCCACCCCGGGGAAGCCCATAGGCCTTGGGGTGGCGCACCAGCCCTTAGTGGGCTGGTGGGACAGCCCAAGAAGTCCCTATGCGCCATAGGAAGAAAATCAAAGAGAAAAAAAAGGAGGTGGGAAAAGGGGGAAGGACTCCTCCTTCCAAACCTAGTTGGACTCGGTTTGGAAGGGGAGGGTTGCCCCCCTTGGCTCGGCCGAACCCCTTGGGGGTCCTTGGACCCCAAGACAAGGCTCCCCCTCTTCCCCCTATATATACGGAGGTTTTAGGGCTGATTTGAGACAACTTTGCCACGACAGCCCGACCACATATCTCCACGGTTTTACCTCTAGATCGCGTTTCTGCGGAGCTCGGGCGGAGCCCTGCCGAGATAAGATCATCACGAACCTCCGGAGTGTCGTCACGCTGCCGGAGAACTCATCTACCTCTCCATCTCTCTTGCTGGATCAAGAAGGTCAAGATCATCGTCGAGCTGTACGTGTGCTGTGTTGGAATTATGCCCTAGAGGCAATAATAAATATAGTTATTATTATAATTCCTGTATCAAGATAATCATTTATTATCCATGCTATAATTGTATTGAATGTAGACTCATTTACATGTGTGGATACATAGACAAAACACTGTCCCTAGCAAGCCTCTAGTTGGCTAGCCAGTTGATCAAAGATAGTCAGTGTCTTCTGATTATGAACAAGGTGTTGTTGCTTGATAACTAGATCACGTCATTAGGAGAATCACGTGATGGACTAGACCCAAACTAATAGACGTAGCATGTTGATCGTGTCATTTTGTTGCTACTGTTTTCTGCGTGTCAAGTATTTGTTCCTATGACCATGAGATCATATAACTCACTAACACCGGAGGAATACTTTGTGTGTATCAAACGTCGCAACGTAACTGGGTGACTATAAAGATGCTCTACAGGTATCTCAGAAGGTGTTCGTTGAGTTAGTATGGATCAAGACTGGGATTTGTCACTCCGTGTGACGGAGAGGTATCTCGGGGCCCACTCGGTAATACAACATCACACACAAGCCTTGCAAGCAATGTAACTTAGTGTAAGTTGCGGGATCTTGTATTACGAAACGAGTAAAGAGACTTGCCGGTAAACGAGATTGAAATAGGTATGCGGATACTGAAGATCGAATCTCGGGCAAGTAACATACCGAAGGACAAAGGGAATGACATACGGGATTATATGAATCCTTGGCACTGAGGTTCAAACGATAAGATCTTCGTAGAATATGTTGGATCCAATGTGGGCATCCAGGTCCCGCTATTGGATATTGACCGAGGAGTCTCTCGGGTCATGTCTACATAGTTCTCGAACCCGCAGGGTCTGCACACTTAAGGTTCAACGTTGTTTTATGCGTATTTGAGTTATATGGTTGGTTACCGAATGTTTTTCGGAGTCCCGGATCAGATCACGGACGTCACGCGGGTTTCCGGAATGGTCCGGAAACGAAGATTGATATATAGGATGACCTCATTTGATTACCGGAAGGTTTTCAGAGTTACCGGGAATGTACCGGGAATGACGAATGGGTTCCGGGAGTTCATCGGGGGGGCAACCCACCCCGGGGAAGCCCATAGGCCTTGAGGGTGGAGGGACAGCCCAAAAGGGCCCTATGCGCATTGGAAGAAAAATCAAAGAGAAAAAAAAGAGGAGGTGGGAAGGGAAGGAAGGACTCCCACCCACCAAACCAAGTCCAACTCCGTTTGGGGGGGGAGACCTTCCCCCCTTGGCTCGGCCGACCCCTTTGTGGCTCCTTGAGCCCCAAGGCAAGGTCCCCTCTCTCCCACCTATATATACGGAGGTTTTCGGGCTGATTTGAGATGACTTTTCCACGGCAGCCCGACCACATACCTCCACGGTTTTTCCTCTAGATCGCGTTTCTGCGGAGCTCGGGCGGAGCCCTGCTGAGACAAGGTCATCACCAACCTCCGGAGTGCCGTCACGCCGCCAGAGAACTCTTCTACCTATTTGTCTCTCTTGCTGGATCAAGAAGGCTGAGATCATCATCAAGTTGTACGTGTGCTGAACGCGGAGGTGCCGTCCGTTCGGTACTAGATCGTGGGACTGATCGCGGGATTGTTCGCGGGGCGGATCGAGGGACGTGAGGACGTTCCACTACATCAACCACGTTCACTAACGCTTCTGCTGTACGGTCTACAAGGGTACGTAGATCACTCATCCCCTCTCGTAGATGGACATCACCATAATAGGTCTTCGTGCGCGTAGGGAAAATTTTGTTTCCCATGCGACGTTCCCCAACAGTGGCATCATGAGCTAGGTTCATGCGTAGATGTCTTCTCGAGTAGAACACAAAAGTTTTTGTGGGCGGTGATGTGCGTTTTGCTGCCCTCCTTAGTCTCTTCTTGATTCCGCGGTATTGTTGGATTGAAGCGGCTTGGACCGACATTTCTTGTACGCTTACGAGAGACTGGTTTCATCGCTATGAGTAACCCCGTTGCTCAAAGATGACTGGCAAGTGTCGGTTTCCCCAACTTTAGTTGAATCGGATTTGACCGAGAAGGTCCTTGGATGAGGTTAAATAGCAACTCATATATCTCCGTTGTGGTGTTTGCGTAAGTAAGATGCGATCCTACTAGATACCCGTGGTCACCACGTAAAACATGCAACAACAAAATTAGAGGACGTCTAACTTGTTTTTGCAGGGTATGCTTGTGATGTGATATGGCCAACGATGTGATGTGATATATTGGATGTATGAGATGATCATGTTGTAATAGATAATATCGACTTGCACGTCGATGGTACGGCAACCGGCAGGAGCCATAGGGTTGTCTTTATACTAATGTTTGTGCTTGCAGATGCGTTTACTATTTTGCTAAGATGTAGCTTTAGTAGTAATAGAATGAGTAGCACGACAACCTCGATGGCAACACGTTGATGGAGATCATGGTGTGGCGCCGGTGACAAGAAGATCGTGCCGGTGCTTTTGGTGATGGAGATCAAGAAGCACATGATGATGGCCATATCATGTCACTTATGAATTGCATGTGATGTTAATCCTTTTATGCACCTTATTTTGCTTAGAACGGCGGTAGCATTATGAGGTGATCTTTCACTAAAATTTCAAGACGAAATTGTGTTCTCCCCGACTGTGCACCGTTGCTATAGTTCGTCGTTTCGAGACACCACGTGATGATCGGGTGTGATAGACTCAACGTTCACATACAACGGGTGCAAAACAGTTGCGCACGCGGAACACTCGGGTTAAGCTTGACGAGCCTAGCATGTGCAGACATGGCCTCGGAACACATGAGACCGAAAGGTCGATCACGAATCATATAGATGATATGATTAGCATAGGGATGCTTACCACTGAAACTATACTCAACTCACGTGATGATCGGACTTGAGCTAGTGTAAGTGGATCATGAACCACTCAAATGACTTGAGAGATGTACTTTTTGAGTGGGAGTTTAGCGAATAATTTGATTAAAGTTAAACTCTAATTATCTTGAACATAGTCTAAGTCCACTTTGAATATATTTGTGTTGTAGATCATGGCTCACGCGACAATCACCCTGAATTTTAATACGTTCCTAGAGAAAGCTAAGTTGAAAGATGATGGAAGCAACTTTGTAGACTGGGCTCGTAATCTTAAGCTAATCTTACAAGCTGGGAAGAAGGATTATGTCCTTAATTCTGCGCTAGGAGATGAACCACCCACTACGGCTGATCAAGATGTTAAGAACGCTTGATTAGCACGTAAGGAGGACTACTCAGTAGTTCAATGTGCAGTCTTGTATGGCTTAGAACCGGGACTTCAACGTCGCTTTGAGCGTCATGGAGCATTTGAAATGTTCCAGGAGTTGAAGTATATCTTTCAGAAGAACGCCCGGATCGAGAGGTATGGGACCTCCGATAAATTCCATGCTTGCAAGATGGAGGAAAACTCGTCTGTCAGTGAACATGTGCTCAAAATGTCTGGGTACTCAAACCGTCTAGCTGAGCTGGGGATTGAATTCTCGCAAGAGGCTATCACTAACAGAATCCTTCAATCACTGCCGCCAAGCTATAAAGGCTTTGTGTTGAACTACAACATGCAAGGGATGAACAAGTCTCCCGGCGAGTTGTTTGCGATGCTGAAAGTCGCAGAGTCTGAACTCCGTAAAGAGCATCAAGTGTTGATGGTAAATAAGAACACTAGTTTCAAGAGAAACGGCAAAGGCAAGAAGGGTAATTCAAA
The DNA here is from genome assembly GCF_904849725.1 of Hordeum vulgare subsp. vulgare. Taxonomy (NCBI): domain Eukaryota; kingdom Viridiplantae; phylum Streptophyta; class Magnoliopsida; order Poales; family Poaceae; genus Hordeum; species Hordeum vulgare. Next base: position 155,921,225 of record NC_058519.1, on the reverse strand, counting down.
GAAGAGCGGCAAGCCTGTTGCCAATACGACGAAGAAACCCAAAGCTGGACCTAAGCCTGAAACAGAGTGTTACTATTGCAAGGGTATGGGTCACTGGAAGCGCAATTGCCCCAAGTATCTGGCAGATAAGAAGGCGGCCAAAGAAAAATCTGGTATATTTGATATACATGTTATTGATGTGTACTTAACCGGCTCTCGTAGTAGTGCCTGGGTATTCGATACCGGTTCTGTTGCTCATATTTGCAACTCGAAACAGGAACTGCGGAATAGACGAAGGCTGGCGAAAGATGAAGTGACGATGCGCGTAGGAAATGGTTCCAAGGTTGATGCAATCGCCGTCGGCACAGTTTCACTTCAGTTACCATCGGGATTAGTTATGAACTTAAATCATTGTTATTTAGTGCCTGCGTTGAGCATGAACATTATATCTGGATCTTGTTTATTGCGAGACAGTTACTCTTTTAAGTTAGAGAATAATGGTTGTTCTATTTCTATGAGTAACATCTTTTATGGTCATGCACCCAATGTGAGAGGATTGTTCATATTGAATCTTGATAGCGATACACATATACATAACATTGAGACCAAAAGAGTTAGAGTTAACAATGATAGCGCCATATTTTTGTGGCACTGCCGCTTAGGTCATATTGGTGTAAAGCGCATGAAGAAACTCCATGTTGATGGACTTTTGGAGTCACTTGACTTTGATTCACTTGACACGTGCGAACCATGCCTCATGAGCAAGATGACTAAGACTCCGTTCTCCGGAACAATGGAGCGTGCAAGTGACTTGTTGGAAATCATACATACCGATGTGTGTGGTCCGATGAGCGTGGAGGCACGCGGCGGATATCGTTATTTTCTCACCTTCACTGACGATTTGAGTAGATATGGACATTTGAAAAGTTCAAGCAATTTCAGAGTGAAGTTGAAAATCATCGTAACAGGAAGATCAAGTTCCTACGGTCTGATCGTGGGGGTGAATATCTGAGTTTCGAGTTTGGTGCTCACTTAAGACAATGTGGAATTGTTTCACAGTTGACACCGCCTGGAACACCACAGCGTAATGGTGTGTCCGAACATCGTAATCGTACTTTATTAGAGATGGTGCGATCTATGATGTCTCTTACCGATTTGCCGTTATCATTTTGGGGTTATGCATAAGAAACAGCTGCATTCACTTTAAATAGGGCACCATCAAAATCTGTTGAGACGACACCATACGAACTGTGGTATGGCAAAAGGCCAAAGTTGTCGTTTCTTAAAGTTTGGGGATGTGATGCTTATGTCAAAAAGCTTCAGCCTGAAAAGCTGGAACCCAAAGCGGAAAAGTGTGCCTTCATAGGTTACCCAAAAGAGACAGTTGGGTACACCTTCTATCTCAAATCCGAGGGCAAAGTGTTTGTTGCTAAAAACGGAGCTTTTCTCGAGAAGGAGTTTCTCTCGAGAGAATTGAGTGGGAGGAAGATAGAACTTGACGAGGTTGTCGAACCTCTCATCCCTCTGGATGGTGGCGCAGGGCAAGGGGAAACCTCTGTCGTTGCGACGCCGTTTGAGGAGGAAGTTAATGATGATGATCATGAAACTCCAGTTCAAGTTTCTGTTGAACCACGCAGGTCGACGAGATCACGCGCTGCTCCAGAGTGGTACGGTAATCCCGTCTTATCTATCATGTTGTTAGACAACAATGAACCTGCAAATTATGAAGAAGCAATGGTGGGCCCAGATTCCAACAAATGGCTAGAAGCCATGAAATCCGAGATAGGATCCATGTATGAGAACAAAGTGTGGACTTTGGAGATACTACCTGAGGGCCGCAAGGCTATTCAGAACAAATGGATCTTTAAGAAAAAGACGGACGCTGACGGTAATGTGACCGTTTATAAAGCTCGACTTGTGGCAAAGGGTTTTTCACAAGTTCCAGGAGTTGACTACGATGAGACCTTCTCACCCGTAGCGATGCTTAAGTCCGTCAGAATCATGTTAGCAATAGCTGCATTTTTCGATTATGAAATCTGGCAGATGGATGTCAAAACGGCGTTCCTTAACGGTTTCCTTAAGGAAGAGTTGTATATGATGCAACCCGAAGGTTTTGTCGATCCTAAAAATGCTGACAAGGTGTGCAAGCTCCAGCGATCCATTTATGGACTGGTGCAAGCATCTCGGAGTTGGAACAAACGCTTTGATGAGGTGATCAAAGCATTTGGGTTTATACAAGTGGTTGGAGAATCTTGTATTTACAAGAAAGTGAGTGGGAGCTCTGTGGCGTTTCTAATATTATATGTGGATGACATATTACTGATTGGAAACAACGTAGAGCTTTTGGAGAGCATAAAAGGTTACTTGAATAAAAGTTTCTCTATGAAGGACCTAGGAGAATCTGCTTACATTCTAGGCATTAAGATCTATAGGGATAGATCAAAACGCCTGATAGGACTTTCACAAAGCACATACCTTGATAAAGTTTTGAAGAGGTTCAAAATGGAACAGTCCAAGAAAGGGTTCTTGCCAGTTTTACAAGGTACGAGATTGAGTAAGACTCAGTGCCCAGCAACTGATGAAGATAGAGAGCATATGTGCTCCGTCCCCTATGCTTCAGCCATAGGTTCTATCATGTATGCGATGATGTGCACTAGACCGGATGTTAGCCTGGCCATAAGTATGGCAGGTGGGTTCCAGAGTAATCCAGGAGTGGATCACTGGACAGCGGTCAAGAATATCCTGAAGTACCTGAAAAGGACTAAGGAGATGTTTCTCGTGTATGGAGGTGACGAAGAGCTCGCCGTAAAAGGTTACGTCGATGCAAGCTTTGACACAGATCCGGACGACTCTAAGTCGCAAACCGGATACGTATTTATTCTTAATGGGGGTGCAGTAAGCTGGTGCAGTTCCAAGCAAAGCGTCGTAGCAGATTCTACATGTGAAGCAGAGTACATGGCTGCCTCGGAGGCGGCTAAGGAGGGTGTCTAGATGAAGCAGTTCATGACGGATCTTGGAGTGGTGCCAAGTGCACTGGATCCAATAACCTTGTTCTGTGACAACACTGGTGACATTGCCCTGGCAAAGGAACCAAGGTTTCACAAGAAGACCAAACACATCAAACGACGCTTCAACCTCATCCGCGACTACGTCGAGGAGGAGGACGTAAATATATGCAAGGTGCACACGGATCTGAATGTAGCAGACCAGCTGACTAAACCTCTTCCACGGCCAAAACATGATCGACACCAGAACTGTATGGGTGTTAGATTTATTACAATGTAAATTCACATGGTGATGTGAAGGCTAGATTATTGACTCTAGTGCAAGTGGGAGACTGTTGGAATTATGCCCTAGAGGCAATAATAAATGTATAGTTATTATTATAATTCCTGTATCAAGATAATAGTTTATTATCCATGCTATAATTGTATTGAATGAAGACTCATTTACATGTGTGGATACATAGACAAAACACCATCCCTAGCATGCCTCTAGTTGGCTAGCCAGTTGATCGATGATAGTCAGTGTCTTCTGATTATGAACAAGGTGTTGTTGCTTGATAACTGGATCACGTTATTGGGAGAATCACGTGATGGACTAGACCCAAACTAATAGACGTAGCATGTTGATCGTGTCATTTTGTTGCTACTGTTTTCTGCGTGTCAAGTATTTATTCCTATGACCATGAGATCATATAACTCACTGACACCGGAGGAATGCTTTGTGTGTATCAAACGTCCCAACGTAACTGGGTGACTATAAAGATGCTCTACAGGTATCTCCGAAGGTGTTAGTTGAGTTAGTATGGATCAAGACTGGGATTTGTCACTCCGTGTGACGGAGAGGTATCTCGGGGCCCACTCGGTAATACAACATCACACACAAGCCTTGCAAGCAATGTAACTTAGTGTAAGTTGCGGGATCTTGTATTACGGAACGAGTAAAGAGACTTGCCGGTAAACGAGATTGAAATAGTTATGCGGATACTGACGATCGAATCTCGGGCAAGTAACATAGCGAAGGACAAAGGGAATGACATACGGGATTATACGAATCCTTGGCACTGAGGTTCAAACGATAAGATCTTCGTAGAATATGTAGGATCCAATATGGGCATCCAGGTCCCGCTATTGGATATTGACCGAGGAGTCTCTCGGGTCATGTCTACATAGTTCTCGAACCCGCAGGGTCTGCACACTTAAGGTTCGACGTTGTTTTATGCGTATTTGAGTTATATGGTTGGTTACCGAATGTTGTTCGGAGTCCCGGATGAGATCACAGACGTCACGAGGGTTTCCGGAATGGTCCGGAAACGAAGATTGATATATAGGATGGCCTCATTTGATTACCGGAAGGTTTTCGGAGTTACCGGGAATGTACCGGGAATGACGAATGGGTTCCGGGAGTTCACCGGGGGGGCAACCCACCCCGGGGAAGCCCATAGGCTTTGGGGAGACACACCAGCCCTTAGTGGGCTGGTGGGACAGCCCCAAGGGGGCCTATGCGCCAAGAAAAGGAAATCAAAGGAAAAGAAAAAAAAAGAGGGAGGAAGTGGGAAGGGAGGGGGACTCCTCCCACCAAACCAAGTCCAACTCGGTTTGGGGGGGGAGTCCTCCCCCCCTTGGCTCGGCCGACTCCTTGGGGGTCCTTGGACCCCAAGGCAAGTCCCCCCTCCCTCCTCCTATATATATGGAGCAATTAGGGCTGATTTGAGACGACTTTCTCACGGCTGCCCGACCACATACCTCCATAGTTTTTCCTCTAGATTGCGTTTCTGCGGAGCTCGGGCGGAGCCCTGCTGAGACAAGATCATCACCAACCTCCGGAGCACCGTCACGCTGCCGGAGAACTCTTCTACCTCTCCGTCTCTCTTGCTGGATCAAGAAGGCCGAGATCATCGTCGAGTTGTACGTGTGCTGAACGCGGAGGTGCCGTCCGTTCGGTACTGGATCGTGGGACTGATCGCGGGATTGTTCGCGGGGCGGATCGAGGGACGTGAGGACGTTCCACTACATCAACCGCGTTCTCTAACGCTTCTGCTGTACGATCTACAAGGGTACGTAGATCACTCATCCCCTCTCGTAGATGGACATCACCATGATAGGTCTTCGTGCGCGTACGAAAATTTTTGTTTCCCATGCGACGTTCCCCAACACTTATTTGTCTTCTTAATAAATTTATGGTGTGGTTTGACCATATGTTTGACGGTTTGGTAATCATATGTATTATATTTATGTAACCACACATTTGACAAACTTGAGAGTTGTCTTTGTGATCATTTGAAAATGATCAATTACCAATTAAAAGGTAATTATGTCATTGGTTGTCTTTAGCCTCCACTTTACTTTGGATTCTTCATGGTTCTATTTTGTAACCACTGACTTGCATGGTATTCTCAATGCTAGCAAATATTTGAAGCATCCGTTGGGTGAATATGATGATTTTCAGAAATAACATGTTTCATCACCATGATAATGGTAATACCATCAAAAGAGGATGTAAAGTGTATTATAGGCTTTTCAATCGGATTCAAATACAAAAAATATCTGATTATAAAATCTCAACTTAAAGTTGATTTTATAACTACCAAATTGTAAGTTGCAATAGACTTGAGGCCTTGAAAACAAATTGGGTTATCATTCCAAATGTGCTCCTGACAGCATGTTTCTCTTAAGAGAAATATTCATGGTGAATATATATTCATCCATTATGTACTTAGTTTGAGAACTAAGTGAACTTGGTGACACATGAAATACATATTAATATACTTAGCTATTAAGAGGATAGCCATGACACATATTCCGAAGGTGGAGTTATAGTGGCCACAAATGCCCCATGTGGACATAATGACTGATGTCATGAATCATCTTACAATAAATACTCCCACCTAACATGAATTTAAAGCATTTGGAAATGCCAGCCATGTGTTACATGAAAATGCTATTGCATTCATTTTAATTTACTTCTATGAGTAAGAAATATATATTGATAAAATAATTTGTTTGAGAACAACCATGGCCAAGGTGATCATTGGTGAACCTAGGTGTACCCTTCAATATAACACATGTGATGAAATCATTGCTAATGTTTTGGATGTCATTCTTGAGGAAGTGTGTGACTTTAGAGTCATTGCCAAAACGTATAGACTTTGCATGTTTAACATTGGTTAGTAACTATGAAAGTATCATGACAATGTCATGTTGACATTGCAGAAGTCCTTGGGAACACTTGCTATAAATTATAGTATCCATCTTGATGGACGGACGACACTATAATTAGAAATAGTGACATAGGCTCTACTGCCATGTATGTTACCAATGTAATAGAAGATAATCACAAGTAAATGCAAATATTTGCGTAGTTCCCTATGACATATTCAAGCAAAATGTGGCTTGATTAGTTGATATTAGCACAAAAATACCATTTCGTCATATAGCAAGTGTGCAAAACAATATTTACTATGAGAGTAAATCATTTAGTGAACAACAACGAATGGTTGTGTGGAGCAAATTCTATTACGCCTGATGCCTTATAGCCATATGTGTAGACCTCAGTTTATATAGGATAACACTTTGGAGATAATCACCAATATGGTGTAGATCTCGCAGTAGTAGAAAACATATTCTGACTTTTGTCAATAGATGTTCATAATTTTATTACCTTATGTTATGCTAAATGTATGAAATCACTTTGAAGGTAATCACATTAATATTAATATTTGAAAAAGCACATTAAAGGTAGTCATCTTATTAAAATGACAAGACGTAGACCTCACAGTAGTGATGGATAATCTGCAAATGATGCAGTAGATGACACTAATACCTTGTGATTTATAAATAAATTTTGGGTTAGTCGTATTGAGTACGACACTTTATGATTCTCATTTTGAACTTACATCAAGATTTGATGTATAGTTGTTGTTCCAAATTGCTAGTATTATATAAAGAATGACGTGGCAAACATATAGAAGATGACACAATGCCATCGCTAGCGTATAATGTTCTACATTTGATGATATTATAATGTATGAACACTTTTACAGTAGTACTAGGTGTATTGAATGCAAAATGCATGTCTTAAAACTTTATGCATAGTATGAGACACCGACTTGCCATGGGCATGGGCGTGAACGCAAGTAGTAGAATTTAGGCTCATGGGCTTATTACCGGAGGGTGGAGATATGCCTGGGCTGCCGCTTCTTGAAAGAAGCCCCGCCGTGCGTCGGTGGAGGGAGGAGCCCCGCCAAGCTTTGTGCACCGGCTCGATCGAGGAGGTTGATCTTGTCGTTTGCCATTGTTGCTGCGCCTCGTGGACTGCCGTCTAGGAGGTTCTAGCCCGCACCGCTACGAGTGAGGTTGAGCCACCATTGTCGGGAGTCATGTGGTCGCTGACCGCCACAACATGAGTTGATGGAGTGGGTGAAGATGCACGGCCTCGCCGCCATGTCGTCGTAAAAAAAATCACCCCGAATCATGTTTGGAGTAGCAATCGATGATTTCATGTACACATGCTCAATCCGAACGAATAGTACATGCATAAGATGAATAGAAGATACATGATTAGATCTCTTATAATAACTACAAAAGACAACTAACTTGATTCATGCATGTTTGTGAGTTGCCTAAGTGGCCGTCGCCACCAGTTTCAAGAAAGTGGTCGTTGTGCGTTGTACAGCCATGCTTGCAGGCGGCCGTTTCTCTGACCCGATTTCCTTGTAGAGATGCATGCATGCGGGCGCATGTCCGTAATTGCTCCTGTACATGCCTTTAATCCAATGAGTAATTCTTAGATCATTGATTAAACATAAGAGGACAAAACCCAAAGGGAGAAAGTGCTATGATTGATTTGTGTTTAGAATGGCTGCATGTGTGTCTACAACTTGGTTCGCCGCACAACAATCTTCTGACGAGGTCTACTGCTCTCGGTAGAATCTTCGTGCTAATAACGTGTTTGAAGTAAAAATAAAGAATCGAAAGAGATGAATGCAAGATGAATCATTAATCTTTATTAATGATAGCAATGGGGTATTTATAACCGGGCGGAAGTACACATGTTGCTTGGGAGTCAAGTAACTTGAAGTTACTTAAAGACCAAATTATTACATAGTTTCCTTGAGAGTTAAGGAAGTGCATGGTTGCTTGAGGATTAAGTAACCTATCTAAGAATTAACTTAATCCTAATCAGCTTAATTAATAAGCAACTAATCTATTCTTAACAAAATCTGCGCGCCTCCAACCCATCTCCACCACTTGGCCGTGACAGAGCAACCAACACTGCCACATCCGCCGGCCCCATCGATCCGCATCCCGCCATGTTGCCCCTGCCCACCCATACACCAGCGCGGGCCCCGCAAGCCCAGATCCGGACCGTCGGGCCCGAATCGCCGCCGCCGCTCGTCCCGAGCCATCCCGCAACCGCTACTGCCAGGGAGCCGCTCCCGCGCCCGATTCGACCTCGTTGTGTTGCTCCCGTCGCCGGTGCCCCGCTTCAGCTTCGACAGCCCCTCGTCAGAGTCCGCCCACCGCCCGGAGGCCCCAAGCTGCGGGCGTCGCGGCGATCGACCTCATCCCTGAGCCCTCCGTTGGCCGCGCATGACCTCCAAGACCACGTGCATGGCACCCGAGGATGCAGCCGCCTGACCTTGCTGCCCCCTTGTTGGTCGCGTCTCGCCTCCTACGAGATACGGGATGGCCGCCCGAGCATCCGGCGATCCCCGGCCAACCGCGCTCGTCCCTGTGCCTCCGGCCACCCCTCACTGTCGGCGGCCCGCCATTGGTGTTCTATTGCTCGAGCAGGAGATGCGAGCCAACAAAAGGTGGGCCACGGCTTGACCCCGGCCAAGCTCCCCATTGACCGCGACGGTGAGGCTCAGCTCGCCCCGCCTCAACCGACCCAACCGCTCCGCCGAACCAGGCCCAAGGCCTGCCAGACAAGCACAACCGCTATCCCTCGCCCGTGCATTCCATAGTTAAACGACGCCATGCCCTGTTGGCCCATTAGCTCACCAGATTCAGCCTGATATGTTTTTTTCTTCCGTGGAGGACGATTTTTGCAATTATCTAGTGAATTGCAGTTTTACATATGAGTCCCTCATGTTCATGCACTAATAACTTGAGAACCGTTCATTGGATTAGAATGAGTTAAACATGTAAAATGTGTAGAATTTTGTGTAGATTAATATTTTCCAACTTTCACACATGTTAAAAATAGCTCAACTTTATGTTTGCATTGTTTTGTGTGATGCCATATTAAAATGATGTAATTCATAGCAAAATAACCGTGCATCGTATTTAAAAACTGTATACATGAAAAATGCTTAGAATTTCATGTAGTTTCACAATATCCAATTTTAAACCATGATTAAAATGTTTAACTTGATGTTTTAATTTAGTTTGCACAAATGTCGTGTTAAAACGATTTGTCTCAATACTAATTAACCGTAGCTCCGATTAAAATGTTCTACATATGTTACTTGACTAGAAAAATGTGGAGAACAACATGGTGGAATTTATTTTGCTGTTTAACAAATCTAAAATTGTGTGATGGGAATAACAGTACCGGAATCTTAATTTGCATATGGTGATCTTCCGAAATCGTTATTTGTTGTTTCGGCCCCATTTAAACTTCCCTAGAATTTCACGTAGTCGCATGATATCTTGTTCATCCATGTTTTAATATGTTTGTTGTTGTCATTTGCATACATTTTTCATTCATGCAATGTCATCTTATGTTGGTCATATCTTTTACACCGTAACACCGTTCTAGATGATCTATATATGTAAATCGACTAGAATGACGTGTATAATCACATGGTCCACTTTATTTTATTGTTTAATAAATATAAAATATGTTTAGTTCAGATCTGGACTAATTTTGAAATTAACATATGGGGTCATTAAGGGAAATGCTATATATTGTTTCCGACCTCATTTAAAATGCCTAAATAGTCTAGTTTAATTATGCTTCACCTCTTACCATGTTTAAAAACATTTAATAGTGCCACATACCTAAACGAGAGTGAACTAAGTAGAGATTTGTCAATATGCAATTCGTTGCATATTGAGCTTCACTTAATGTGTAGGAGTTGATTGTTGTGCTTTGCCATACCATGCATAATTTATTGAACATGCATTATATCTGTTTGCGCATCATACCTTGCATATGTTGTGGTGTTTATCGTGTGTTGATTGTTATTTTAGGATTGTTTCTTCTTGATAGACTTCCGAACCGCTGTGGAGTGTGAGGATTCGTTCGACTACGTTGGTTCGTCTACTTCACAGATTCATTCTTCTTCCAAGCGGGATCACAAGCAAGATGATCATTTCCCTATATACCATTACTATCATTGCCATGCTAGTTGTCTCGTTTCTTTTGCTATGTCTTGTTGCCTACCACTTAAATGTCAGCACCCCAACATTGCCACGAAAAGCCTCTAACCCCTCCACATCCTAGCAAACCCTTGTTTGGTTATGTTACCGCTTTCTCATTCTTCTTATAGTGTTGCTAGTTGCAGGTGCAGTTGCTTCCATGTGAAAACATGGGTTACTTGTTATATCACCATATTATTTCTGTTTAATTTTAATGCACCTATATACTTGGTAAAAGGTGGAAGGCTTGGCCTTCTAGCCTGGTGTTTTGTTCCATCTTTGCCGCCTTAGTTACTTGTGTACCGGTGTTATGTTCCATAAATGAGTGCTCCTAACATGCTTGGGGTTGTTATGGGGACCCCCTTGATTTTTTGTTTTGGGATAAAAATCTTCCGACAAGGCCCAACATTGGTACTATATTTTCTCAACATAATAATACTGAACACCATTAGTAACGCATAGGGAGTTGGTGCTACCCGTGGATTAATATTACATAATACAGGGGGGCAGTGCTGATGGTGTTGGTCCCAAACGGGTTGTGTGCGGGGCCACCGCAAGGAAACTCGAGGTTTGGTTTTACTCGTAGCTAGACCCATCCAGTTGTGCCCTGAGAACGAGATACGCGACTCCTATCAGGATTCTCGACATGTCGGGCGGCCTTGCTGAATTTTTTTCACTCTTATCGAAGGTCTTGTGCACTGGGATATCAGTGATACTTCGGGCTATCTCGAGGTTGAGGTTTTCTCTCTAGGGCAGCTTCTGATAGTTTGTGATGGACTAGTTGGAGCACCCGTGCAGGGTTAAATCCTTCTGAGAGTCGTGCCCGCAATTATGTGACAACTTGGAAACTTTGTTTAACACCTGGTCATAGCAAACTTGAAGTAAACTTAATTAAAATATGCCAACTGTGTGCGTAACCATGACTATCTCTTCTCGTGAGTTCTGCATCCGAGAGAGGACATGGTGGGGTTAAGTTTGACGTAACTAGGTGTTCAGTATCACGTCATGACCATGGTTAGTTCACGTCCCATATGTGTAGATCACCCCCCTCTTATTCTTGTACTCGTAAGTTAGCCACTCAAATAAATGCTTAGTTGCTTGTTGCAACCTCGCCACTTAACTATACATCACCCATTAAGCTTTGCTAGTCTCGATAAGTTTTGAAATGAAATTGCCGAGTCCGTGTGGCTCATAGATTACTACAACAACAGTTGCATGTACAGGTAAAGCGACACTTTGATGTGAGCGGGATGATGACTCTGTCAGGAGTTTCTTCTTGTTCTTCTTCTTCGATCATAGGATGGGTTCCAGGCCGGCAGCCTGACATAGCAAGGATGGACGTCATTCTTTTATTGTTTGATTTCGTCCGTAGTCGGACCCTGCTCTTCTACATGGTGATTGAGTATATTGTTGTATTGTGTTCATGTTGTAGCTTTCGGCGAGTGTGAGCCAATTCCATATACTCATCTCTTCTGTACATTTATTTGTAATGATATCCATTCTTGTAGAATGACGAGATGCGCTTCTATCCTTGTCCAGGCCATCGAGCCAAAATAAGGATAGGATCGCATCTTGGGCGTTACAAGTTGGTAGGAGAGCAGTACCGAGCTAGGAGACCCCTTGATTTATCGAACATGGCGGAGTCGAGTCTAGTAAAAAAATATTTTGTGTCTAGTTATATATCGGAGAGTAGGACTCTTTTTACTCCCCTTCTATGCTCTGGTGAGGAATATTGACGTAGGAATTTTAATTCTACACCTCTTGTCACTCAAATTATTTTAGGATCACGCGTGTATTTTGGAATCTATATGTGTCGATGTGATGGAGTTCTGACTTGGTGCCTCCTGTCCAACTTGATTTCTTCCCGGGAGTTGAGATCCATGGGATTCATGACACATTGATATCATTCATTTTCCTTAGTATCTCAGGACGGAGGATGTTCGAAGTTGCTTCAATACTCTTTGTGGCGATAGGAGTTTGGTGTCATGCAGTACTGGGGAGAGCGTCTATATGTACTCCCAGAATTGGTATCGTTGTGATTACGAGGGTCTGAGGTAGATGAATTTGTGGAACTTCTCGAATATGTGTTGATAGTTGCAGGAAAGGTTTGTAGCTCATTACATGGAGTAGGTCTTTCTTACAACGGTTCTCGTTGTGTCTTAAAAAGTCCTTGTAGCTTGCTACGACTCGGGGATGCTTCGTATGTCATGTGCACTGCCTTGTAAATGATGGCTACTGTAGGATAGAGCCCGTGCAAACCTTACCACAAAAATATCAGACGGAATCTCTGTCATATATTTATTTTTGGCTTAATTTGCAAGCCTCGTCCTTTGTTTTGTTGGAGTATGGTAATTCGAGTTGCTTCGATGTCAAGTGTTGATTCCATATCTTTCCTAAGCCGTGTTCTCGTATTCTATGGGATTGCTAATACTTTTGTTCAACTGGAGTTCTCATGTCAATTCTTTTTAATCGGAGTTCTTCTCTTCAAGTTAATTCAATCCTATCCAATTTTGCAAGATCCGTCCTCATATTTCTTTTAGAGTTTGACTCATATGTCCCAAGTTGTCTTTGTTTTCCAGGCCCTCCCGCTCTTTTGCTTCAACTATTAAATTTTCGTCCAAGTGTCTTTATTTTCATTGTTACTTCCTCTATCTTCTCTTTCGTGATGTATCCAGTGATTCATTGTGAAGATGCTTCAATGCTAAGTTCATTATTCTTTGTTCTTGTTTCTTTTCCTTTAGATTCAATTCAAGCTTTCGATGTTCACCATATCCTTTTCATTTGTTCAATGCTTTCCACTGTTAGAAATTCTTAGTCAAGCCTCTCTTGTTTATTCATGTATGTTTATTCTATCCGGAGTGCTGAAGATTTCTGAGAAAACATTAATTTCCATTCATATCCTCCTAAATTATTTCGAGGGTCTCACCTCATCAAGTTTTCATTTCCCAGGTTCTTATCTCGCTCTTCTAATCTTTCGTGGAGATCTCTAAATATTTTCAAGTGTGACGTAAGTATGGATTCCATCAGTCATATTCCTTCCCCAAGATTGTTTTCAAATTATTTTCATCATTGGATCAACTTTTTTCCTTATTCCTTGTTTCGGAGTGTCTCAATAATTCTTGGTGGTGCTTCTTGCCATTGTTTTATGCATTGAATATCGAAGAAGTGGTTCTCTTAAATCTTGTCCATTCTTTTGAAGATTATCATCTCAGGTTCGTTCTCTCTCTCAAATTGTTTTTGATCATCAGTAATTCCTTCCATATCTATTCGGTGCATTTCAAAGTGGTTTTCATTTCTCGATCCTTCGAAGGCCATCATTTCAGAAGATTTCTTCGTTCTCAGCTTCCAGCTTTCGTTCTCAAATTCTTCTCAATTGTGTCTCTTCGTTCGTATCTCAATTATTCTCGTGCCTTGTTCAAGTTTTCTTCTAGGTGGATCACGATCTCTTTGTTCTCGTGTATATCCATTCATTCTTGGTATCCTGATTCATTTGTGAATTCTTACCGGTGTTTCGTTGAATACTTTTCAAGTTTGTGCTCTATCTCTCTCTCTTCATTCCTTTTCAAGAAGAATAAGTTGTATGCTACATCCATTGCTTGTCATCAATTTAACTTGACGAAGGATAAGCGTAACATAATTCTTATTCTTGTTTCATCAAGGTGATTTCAATTCTTCTTCCGGAGTGACGCATGTTATCAAATTCTCAATTCTAAGTTGTTCATCTCTTCTTCTCCGGACTTTCAAGTTTTCTCAAATATCTCTTCGTGAAGCTTCATATAAATCATGGCAAGTCCTCAATCTTGTTCTTTTTGAAACCTTCAACTCTTTTCTATCATCCTTTCATTCGGGAGTCCTTCCCGGAGGTTTTTCATGGTGGTTCGTCAAGGATCTTGTTCATTATCAAGGTTTTCTTCAATATTCTACTTGGAGAACCAGAAGTATTCTTTCTCTTGCATTTTAAAGAGCAATTCTTCCTCCATTTTTCCTTTGAGGTGGTGTTATAGCATTTTTAATCTGTGACGAGTCTTAGAGAGATTTTTTTTCAAAATGAGATATTTAAACCCAACAATTTTGTGATCATGAGATATTTTAAACCAATCTTTTCTTCCATTGTGCTACCTTGGTTTAAATTTCACCTGAAGCTTTTCTAAGGATTCTTGGTATTATGGTGATTATCGTTGATCCAAGTTCTCAATGTATCCTCTTGGTGAAAGAAGTTTTCATATCTTGTTGCTCCCAAGGAATCTTTATTTTTGTTAGTGGTTGCTTGTCACCTCACAATTTTGAAATGGTTTCCATAAGGCCACAACGAGCTTGTTCCTTTCATTGTTATTTTTCCAACAACTCCATTGAATCCTCCTTTGTAGGAGTCTCTTCAAGTTCATTATGGTGGAAGTTTTCGTTTTCTTCTCCATCAAATGATCTAGTTTTCATTCTTTTGTTCTGAAGGCTTTGTGTTGCTGTTCTCTTTCATCTATTATTTTGTTTCATGAAGATCATGTTCTTTCCTTGCTTATTCATTTAATCGGAATGTGGTGTCTTCTTTTTTAAGATCTTCCATCTTATCAAATTTTGCCCTACTTCCTACCGAAGTGCTGCCGAAATTTATTTTGAATTCTTGCTTGTTTCTCATGCCATTCTTCATCTCTTGCAACCTTCAAGGTTCGTTGGTTTTACTCATTTGTCAAGACGCAACTAAGTTTTACCTCTTCCTTTTCTAATCCACTTCCCTTTTTGTTCTAATATCTTACGTCGAGATCTCTTGTTTGTGGAGGAGAGTTGTAACAGCCCGAAACCGAAGCTCTAGAAGATTGCTTTTTATTTTCATTGTCGTCGTGTGATTCTTTTTATTTTGTAACAGCCCATTCATCATCACATCATGCGCATCATCCGCATTGCATCGGCACTTCGTTGCCATCATTTTTCAAACTTGCAACCATTGTTAGTTGCCGGTTCTCTGTTTTGTCGTTGACCATTTTGAGACCAACCACACACGCATGCGCCTATGACCTCATTAAAATATTGTTTTTAGAAGTGTGTATAAAACCTTCTTGGAATGGTTGAAAGTTGGTGCGCGGTCTTATTATAGTGTAGGTAGGCTGCCTAGAAAATTTCATCGCAATCGGAGTCCATTTGATACCCGAACCATTAAACCTATAGCGACACTATAGCCGGTTTAAAACGCGTACGTTTTTGGTTTGCAAAACTCTGTCACAGGATGCCATCTTACCTCTCATCTCAGCCCAAACACCCATACACAGCCCACCTAGCCCATCTAGCCCCCTTGCAACCGGAGTCGTCCGATCCGATCGGAGGGCTCAAAATCGGTGGCAAACCCCTCTAAACCTAACTCGTGCCTATTTAAACCATGTATCCCGCCCAAAAATGGCCTCCCCTAGCTCCTTCCTCGAAATCTGTGCGCCTCCAGCCCACCTCCACCACTTGGCCACACAAGAGCAGCCAACACAGCAGCAGCCGACACCCCCATCCATTCACATGCCACTACGTTGCCCCTTCCCACTTAGCCACATGTTCGGGCCTCGCAAGCCCACATACGGCCCATTGGGCCTGAATCGTCGCCACCGCTCGTCCCATAACCGCAGCTGCCAGGGAGCCGCTCCCACGCCCAATTCGACCTTGTCGTGCTGCTCCCGTCGGCGGTGCCTCGCTTCAGCATTGATAGCCCCTCACTAGAGTTCGCCCGCTGCCCGGAGCCCCCAAGTCGTCGGCGCCGCGACGCTCGACCTCAACCCCGACCCCTCCGCCGGCCACATGCGACCTCCACGACCCCATGCATGGCGTCCGAGGCCGTAGACGCCTAACCTTGCTGCCCCATTGCTGGACGCGCCTCGCCTCCAACCAGATCCAGGACGGTCGCTCCCGGATCCGACGATCCCTGGCCAACCGCGCACGTCCCCGTGCCACCGGCCACCCCTCGCTGTCGACTGCCTGTCGTCGTCATCCTGTTGCTCGAGCATGAGCGCTCGCGACCGATGCGAGCCAGCGCCAGGTAGGCCACGGCTCGACCCCGGCCTAGCTCCCTGTTAATCGCACCAGCAAGGCCCAGGTCGCCCCACATGAGTCGGCCCAACTGATCCACATAGTGACGCCCAAGGCTTGTGAGGTAAGCACAACCGCTATCCCTCGCCCGTGCATTCCGTAGATAAACGTCGCCAAGCCCTGTTGGCCCATTAGCTCACCAGATTCAGCTCCATATGGATTTATCTACGCAGGACGATTTTTGCTATTATCCAGTGAATTGCAATTTTACAGATTAGTCCTTCATGTTCATGCATTAATAACTTGAGAACAGTACATCGGATTGAAATGAGTTAAACATGTAAAATGTGTCGAGTTTTGTGTAGATTAATATTTTATAACTTCCACACATGTTCAAAATAGCTAAACTTGATGTTTGCATTGTTTTGCGTGTTGCCATATTAAAATGATTTAATTCATAGCACAATAATCGTGCTTCAGATTTTAAAAATTTATACATGAAAATGCTTAGAATTTCATGTAGTTTCGCAATATCCAACTTTCAACCATGATTAAAATGTTTAACCTGTTGTTTTCATTTAGTTTGCACAAATGCAATATTAAAATGGTTTGTCTCATAACTAATTATTCGTAGCTCCGATTAAAATGATGCACATATGTAACTTGACTAGAAAAATGTGTAGAATAATATGGTGGCATTTATTTTGCTGTTTAACAAATCTAAAATAGTGTTATAGGCAGAACAATACCGGAATCTTAATTTGCATATGGGGACCTTCCGGAATCGTTATTCGTTGTTCCGGCCTCATTTAAACTTGCCTAAAATTCCACGTAGTCTCATGATATCTTGTTTATCCATGTTTTAACATGTTTGTGGCTGTCATTTGCATACATTTTGCGTTCATGCCATGTCATCTTGTGTTGGTCATATCTTTTAGACCGTAACTCCGTTTTCGATGATCTATATATGTAAATCGACTAGAATGACATGTAGAATCATATGGTCCACTTTATTTTTCCTTTTAATAAATTTAAAGTATGTTTAGTTCAGATCTGGATCAATTTCGAAATTAATATATGGGGTCATTACGAAAATGCTATATGTTGTTTCCGACCTCATTTAAAATGCCTAGATAGTGTATTTTAATTATGCTTCACCTCTTGCCATGTTTAAAAACATTTAATATTGCCGCGTACCTAAACGGGAATGAATTAAGTAATTCAAATGTGGAGATTCGTTAATATGCAACTCGTTGCATATTGAGCTTCACTTAATGTGTAGGAGTTGATTGTTGTGCTTTGCCATACCATGCATAATTTATTGAACATGCATCATATTTGTTTGTGCATCATATCTTGCATATGTTGTGGTGTTTATCGTGTGCTGATTGTTTCTTCTCGATAGAGATTCGAACCGCTTCGAAGTGTGAGGATTCGTTCGACTATGTTGGTTCGTCTACTTCACGGATCCGTTCTTCTTCCAAGAGGGCTCACACGCAAGATGATCATTTACCTAGATATCATTACTATCATTTCCATGCTAGTTGTCTTGTTTCATTTGCTATGTCTTGCTGCCTACCACTTAAATGTCAGACTCCCAACATTCCCACGAAAAACCTCTAACCCTTCACATCCCAGCAAACCCTTGTTTGGCTATGTTACCGCTTGCTCAACCTTCTTATAGTGTTGCTAGTTACAGGTGCAGTTGCTTCCATGTGAAAACATGGATTCCATGTTATATCACCATATTATTGTTATTTAAATTTAATGCACCTATATACTTGGTAAAAGGTGGAAGGCTTGGCCTTCTAGCCTGGTGTTTTGTTCCATCTTTACCGTCTTAGTTACTTGTGTACCGGTGTTCTGTTCCATAAATGAGCACTCCTAACATGCTTGGGGTTGTTATGGGGACCCCCTTGATTTTTGTGTTGGGATAAAACTCTTCCGGCAAGGGCAACATTGGTACTATATTTTCTCAACACAATAATATTGAACACCGTTAGTAAGGCATAGGGAGTTAGAGCTACCCATGGATTAATTCAACATAATACAGGGGCAGTGCTGATGGTGTTGGTTCCAAACGGACTGCCTATGGGGCCACCGCGAGGAAACTCGAGGTTTGGTTTTAATTTTAGCTAGACCCATCCGGTTGTGCCCTTAGAACGAGATACACGGCTCCTATCGGGATTGTCGGCACGTTGGGCGGCCTTCTGGTTTTCTTTTACTCTTATTGAAGGTCTTGTGCACCGGGATATCAGTGATACTTTGGGCTATCTCGAGGTTGAGGTTTTCTCTCCAGAGCAGCTTGTGGTAGTTTGTGATGGACTAGTTGGAGCACCTAGTAGGGTTAAATCTTTCTGAGAGTTGTGCCCGCGGTTATGTGGCAACTTGGAAACTTTGTTTAACACCTAGTGATAACAAACTTAAAGTAAACTTAATTAAAACATGCCAACAGTGTGTGTAACTGTGACTATCTCTTCTCGTGAGTTTTGCATGTGAAAGAGACACAGTGGGTTTATGTTTGACGTAAGTAGGTGTTCAGGATCACTTCGTGATCATGTTTAGTTCATGTCCGATATGCGTAGATCACCCCCTCTTATTCTTGTACTAGTAAGTTAGCCACTCAAATAAATGCTTAGTTGCTTGTTGCAGCCTCACCACGTAACCATACCTCACCCATTAAGCTTTGCTAGTCTTGATAACTTTTGAAATGAGATTGCTGATTCCGTGTGGCTCACAAATTACTACAACAACAGTTGCATGTACAGGTAAAGCGACACTTTGACATGAGCGCGATGATTGTTCTATTTAGAGTTTCTTCTTCTTCTTCATTGATCGGAGGATGGGTTCTAGGCCAGCAGCATGGGATAGCAAGTATGGACGTCATTCTTTTATCGTTTGATTTCGTCCGTAGTCAAACCCTCCTCTTCTACATGGTGATTGAGTATATTGTTGTATCGTGTTGTTCATGATGTAGCTTGCGGCGAGTGTAAGCCAATTCCATATACTCATCTCTTCTATACATGTACTTGTAACGATATCCATTCTTGCAAAGCGACGAGATGCGCTTATATCCTTGTCGAGGCCCTCGAGCCAACATAAGGATAGGATCACATCTTGGGTGTTATAGCAGGGCCTACTCATATCGTGCGGCACGTAGCACAACCTCGAGATGGTCTTACTCTAGGAGCATGACGTCATCTTGCCGCAGGTGCTCTTGCTGTTCTTCATGAAAGCTTGTACTCGAGGTGACCCGTATGTGAGTTCCGTGGGGAGTACCGCTTCTGCACCGTAAACTAGGGAGAAGGGCATCTCGCTAGTGGCTCGATTGGCTGTTGTTCTGATTGATCAAAGAACCGCTGGTAGATTATCAATCTAGTGCCTCCCATGGATGGGCAACTTGTTGCAAGTTCTTGTTTTGAGGCCCCACGACACTTCTGTATTTTCCCTCTCTACTTGGTCGTTGCTCCTTGGGTGTGCAATCGCCGTGAAGTAGATTTTGGTACATATGCCCTAGCAGTACTACATCAAGGTGTTGCTGGTGAATTGTGTGTCGTTAACAATAATGATCCAACTGGGTACTCCCAAATGACACACAATCCCTCTGATGAACTTGACTCTGCTAGCGTCGTTACCTTTCTCACTGGTTCCACTTTGTTGCTATGAACAAGAATTCAAAGCCCTCGGTAGCACGAGGGAGAGGGACGACAATGTCAAGCCCCCAGACCGCATATGACGAGGAGAGTGGAATGGTTTGTAGGGCTTGTGACCTCTAATGTATCTGTTTGGCGTGGAATTGACATGTCTCGCACGCAGTCACCACCGCCAAGGTGTTTTCAAGGGATGTCGGCCATTCGAAGCCTTGCCGGAATGCCTTTCCGACAAGAGCTCGTGATCCCAAGAGGGATCCCTAGATCTCTTCATGTATCTCTGCCAGCAGCTGTTGTCCTTCTCGAGGAATGCACTTCAATTTCACCCCGTTTGGTCTCCTCTTCTACAAAGTGTTGTCCATGAACTGGTACAGGCTTGACTATCGGGCTACTCTCTCGGTCTCTTCCTGTTCTTTGGGAAGTTCACCTATCTGAAGGTACTGGACTATTTGTTGCTGCCATGTCGGAGCTTGTGTCTCAACGACAAGGACTAAAGCAATTTCTTCTGCCTCATGAGTGCTCGCCTCAATGGCAAGCACCATTGGGTCTATCGGAGTTAGCACCTCGTCGGCAGGCCTCTTATCATTCCCGGCAACCCTCTTGGAGGTGGCTGGTAACTCTGTTGGAGGGTAGTCGCCAGAACTAACCTTTGTTTTCTTGGTTTTATGATCTGATGGTGTAACGAATGCTTGACTTAGTCGGAGCACAAAGGTACCTCATTCCACACGGAACTTTTGAGCTGTTTGTTGGGGAACGTCGCGTGGGAAACAAAAATTTTCCTACGCGCACGAAGACCTATCATGGGGATGTCCATCTACGAGAGGGGATTTCCGATCTACGTACCCTTGTAGATCGCACAGCAGAAGCGTTAAGAAACGCGGTTGATGTAGTGGAACGTCCTCACGTCCCGCGATCCGTCCCACGATCCGCTCCGATCTAGTGCCGAACGGACGACACCTCCGCGTTCAGCACACGTACAGCTCGACGATGATCTCGGCCTTCTTGATCCAGCAAGAGAGACGGAGAGGTAGATGAGTTCTCCGGCAGCATGACGGCGCTCCGGAGGTTGGTGGTGATCTAATCTCAGCAGGGCTCCGCCCGAGCTCCGCAGAAACGCGATCTAGAGGTAAAACCGTGGAGGTATGTGGTCGGGCTGCCGTGGCAAAAGTTTTCTCAAATCAGCCCTAAAACCCCACTATATATAGGAGGGAGAGAGGGGAGGAGGCAGCCTCAAACCCTCAAGGTTTGGCCGAAATTTGAGGTGGAGGAGTCCTACTCCAATCCTACTTGGAGTAGGATTCCACCTTCCCACTTGGAAACTCTTTCCACCTTGTGTTTTTCCCTTCTCAAACCTTATGGGCCTTAGTGGGAACTTATTCCAGCCCACTAGGGGCTGGTTTATCTCTTCCCATAGCCCATGAGACCCCTTGGGGCGTGACACCCCTCTCAATGGTCCCCGTCACCCCTCCAGGCACTCCCGGTACACTACCGATGAGCCCGAAACTTTTCCGGTAATGCCCGAAAACTTTCCGGTAACCAAATGAGGTCATCCTATATATCAATCTTCGTCTCCAGACCATTCCGGAAACCGTCGTGACGTCCGTGATCCCATCCGGGACTCCGAACAACATTCGGTAACCAACCATATAACTCAAATACGCATAAAACAACGTCGAACCTTAAGTGTGCAGACCCTGCGGGCTCGAGAACTATGTAGACATGACCCGAGTGACTGCTCGGTCAATATCCAATAGCGGGACCTGGATGCCCATATTGGATCCTACATATTCTACGAAGATCTTATCGTTTGAACCTCAGTGCCAAGGATTCGTATAATCCCGTATGTCATTCCCTTTGTCCTTCGGTATGTTACTTGCCCAAGATTCGATCGTCAGTATCCGCATACCTATTTCAATCTCGTTTACCGGCAAGTCTCTTTACTCGTTTCGTAACACAAGATCCCGCAACTTACACTAAGTTACATTGCTTGCAAGGCTTGTGTGTGATGTTGTATTACCGAGTGGGCCCCGAGATACCTCTCCGTCACACGGAGTGACAAATCCCAGTCTTGATCCATACTAACTCAACTAACACCTTCGGAGATACCTGTAGAGCATCTTTATAGTCACCCAGTTACGTTGCGACGTTTGATACACACAAAGCATTCCTCCGGTGTCAGTGAGTTATATGATCTCATGGTCATAGGAATAAATACTTGACACGCAGAAAACAGTAGCAACAAAATGACACGACCAACATGCTACGTCTATTAATTTGGGTCTAGTCCATCACATGATTCTCCTAATGATGTGATGCCGTTATCAAGTGACAACACTTGCCTATGGTCAGGAAACCTTGACCATCTTTGATCAACGAGCTAGTCAACTAGAGGCTTACTAGGGACAGTGTTTTGTCTATGTATCCACACATGCACTGTGTTTCCAATCAATACAATTATAGCATGGATAATAAACGATTATGATGAACAAATAAATATAATAATAACTAATTTATTATTGCCTCTAGGGCATATTTCCAACAGTCTCCCACTTGCACTAGAGTCAATAATCTAGTTCACTTCACCATGTGATTCCAACGAATCCAACACCCATATAGTTATGGGGTCTGATCACGTCTTGCTCGTGAGAGAGGTTTTAGTCAACGGTTCTGAAACTTTCAGATCCGTGTGTTCTTTACAAATCTTTATGTCATCTTATAGATGCTGCTACTATGTGCTATTCGGAAATACTGCAAATATCTACTCTACTATACGAATCCGTTTCACTACTCATAGTTATTCAGATTAGTGTCAAAGCTTGCATCGACGTAACCCTTTACGACGAACTCTTTAACCACCTCCATAATCGAGAAAAATTCCTCAGTCCATCAGTTACTAAGGATAAATTTTGACCGCTGCTAGTGATTCAATCATGGATCACTCTCTGTACCTCTCAACAGACTTTGAGTCAAGGCACACATCAGGTGCGGTACCCAGCATGGCATACTTCAGATTCTACGGCCAAGGCATAGAAGACGACCTTCGTCTATTCTCTTTATTCTGCCGTGGTCGGGTTTTGAGTCTTACTCAAATCCACACCTTACAACACAACCAAATGATGGGGAACGTCGCATGGGAAACAAAAAATTTCCTACGCGCACGAAGACCTATCATGGTGATGTCCATCTACGAGAGGGGATGAGTGATCTACGTACCCTTGTAGATCGTACAGCAGAAGCGTTAGAGAACGCGGTTGATGTAGTGGAACGTCCTCACGTCCCTCGATCCGCCCCGCGAACAATCCCGCGATCAGTCCCACGATCTAGTACCGAACGGACGGCACCTCCGCGTTCAGCACACGTACAGCTCGACGATGATCTCGGCCTTCTTGATCCAGCAAGAGAGAAGGAGAGGTAGAAGAGTTCTACGGCAGCGTGACGGCGCTCCGGAGGTTGGTGATGATCTCGTCTCAGCAGGGCTCCGCCCGAGCTCCGCAGAAACGCGATCTAGAGGAAAAACTATGGAGGTATGTGGTCGGGCAGCCGTGAGAAATTCGTCTCAAATCTGCCCTAAAAGCCCCATATATATAGGAGGAGGGAGGGGGACCTTGCCTTGGGGTCCAAGGGACTCCCAAGGGGTCGGCCGAGCCAAGGGAGGGAGGACTTCCCCCCCAAACCGAGTTGGACTTGGTTTGGTGGGAGGAGTCCCCCTCCCTTCCCACTTCTTCCCTCTTTTTTTTTTCCTTTCCTTTGATTTCTTTCTCTTGGCGCATAGGCCCCCTTGGGGCTGTCCCACCAGCCCACTAAGGGCTGGTGTGTCTCCCCAAAGCCTATGGGCTTCCCCGGGGTGGGTTGCCCCCCCCCGGTGAACTCCCGGAACCCATTCGTCATTCCCGGTACATTCCCGGTAACTCCGAAAACCTTCCGGTAATCAAATGAGGTCATCCTATATATCAATCTTCGTTTCCGGACTATTCTGGAAACCCTCGTGACATCCGTGATCTCATCTGGGACTCCGAACAACATTCGGTAACCAACCATATAACTCAAATACGCATAAAACAACGTCGAACCTTAAGTGTGCAGACCCTGCGGGTTCGAGAACTATGTAGACATGACCTGAGAGAATCCTCGGTCAATATCCAATAGCGGGACCTGGATGCCCATATTGGATCCTACATATTCTACGAAGATCTTATCGTTTGAACCTTAGTGCCAAGGATTCGTATAATCCCGTATGTCATTCCCTTTGTCCTTCGGTATGTTACTTCCCCGAGATTCGATCGTCAGTATCCGCATACCTATTTCAATCTCGTTTACCGGCAAGTCTCTTTACTCGTTCCGTAACACAAGATCCCGCAACTTACACTAATTTACATTGCTTGCAAGGCTTGTGTGTGATGTTGTATTACCGAGTGGGCCCCGAGATACCTCTCCGTCACACGGAGTGACAAATCCCAGTCTTGATCCATACTAACTCAACTAACACCTTCGGAGATACCTGTAGGGCATCTTTATAGTCACCCAGTTACGTTGCGACGTTTGATACACACAAAGCATTCCTCCGGTGTCAGTGAGTTATATGATCTCATGGTCATAGGAATAAATACTTCACACGCAGAAAACAGTAGCAACAAAATGACACGATCAACATGCTACGTCTATTAGTTTGGGTCTAGTCCATCACGTGATTCTCTCAATGACGTGATCCAGTTATCAAGCAACAACAACTTGTTCATAATCAGAAGACACTGACTATCATCGATCAGCTGGCTAGCCAACTAGAGGCATGCTAGGGACGGTGTTTCGTCTATGTATCCACACATGTAAATGAGTCTTCATTCAATACAATTATAGCATGGATAATAAACTATTATCTTGATACAGGAATTATAATAATAACTATACATTTATTATTGCCTCTAGGGCATAATTCCAACAGTCTCCCACTTGCACTAGAGTCAATAATCTAGCCCTCACATCACCATGTGAATTACATTGTAATAAATATAACACCCATACAGTTCTGGTGTCGATCATGTTTTGGCCGTGGAAGAGGTTTAGTCAGCGGGTCTGCTACATTCAGATCCGTGTGCACTTTGCATATATTTACGTCCTCCTCCTCGACGTAGTCGCGGATGAGGTTGAAGCGTCGTTTGATGTGTCTGGTCTTCTTGTGAAACCTTGGTTCCTTTCCTAAGGCAATGGCACCAGTGTTGTCACAGAACAAGGTTATTGGATCCAGTGCACTTGGCACCACTCCAAGATCCGTCATGAACTGCTTCATCCAGACACCCTCCTTAGCCGCCTCCGAGGCAGCCATGTACTCCGCTTCACATGTAGAATCTGCTACGACGCTTTGCTTGGAACTGCACCAGCTTACTGCACCCCCATTAAGAATAAATACGTATCCGGTTTGTGACTTAGAGTCGTCCGGATCTGTGTCAAAGCTTGCATCGACGTAACCTTTTACGGCGAGCTCTTCGTCACCTCCATACACGAGAAACATCTCCTTAGTCCTTTTCAGGTACTTCAGGATATTCTTGACCGTTGTCCAGTGATCCACTCCTGGATTACTCTGGAACCTACCCGCCATACTTATGGCCAGGCTAACATCCAGTCTAGTGCACAGCATCGCATACATGATAGAACCTATGGCTGAAGCATAGGGGACGAAGCGCATATGCTCTCTATCTTCATCAGTTGCTGGGCACTGAGTCTTACTCAATCTCGTACCTTGTAAAACTGGCAAGAACCCTTTCTTGGACTGTTCCATTTTGAACCTCTTCAAAACTTTATCAAGGTATGTGCTTTGTGAAAGTCCTATCAGGCGTTTCGATCTATCCCTATAGATCTTAATGCCTAGAATGTAAGCAGCTTCTCCTAGGTCCTTCATAGAGAAACTTTTATTCAAGTAACCTTTTATGCTCTCCAAAAGCTCTACGTTGTTTCCAATCAGTAATATGTCATCCACATATAATATTAGAAACGCCACAGAGCTCCCACTCACTTTCTTGTAAATACAAGATTCTCCAACCACTTGTATAAACCCAAATGCTTTGATCACCTCGTCAAAGCGTTTGTTCCAACTCCGAGATGCTTGCACCAGTCCATAAATGGATCGCTGGAGCTTGCACACCTTGTCAGCATTTTTAGGATCGACAAAACCTTCGGGTTGCATTATATACAACTCTTCCTTAAGGAAACCGTTAAGGAACGCCGTTTTGACATCCATTTGCCAGATTTCATAATCGAAAAATGCAGCTATTGCTAACATGATTCTGACGGACTTAAGCATCGCTACGGGTGAGAAGGTCTCATCGTAGTCAACTCCTGGAACTTGTGAAAAACCCTTTGCCACAAGTCGAGCTTTATAAACGGTCACATTACCGTCAGCGTCCGTCTTCTTCTTAAAGATCCATTTGTTCTGAATAGCCTTGCGGCCCTCAGGTAGTATCTCCAAAGTCCACACCTTGTTCTCATACATGGATCCTATCTCGGATTTCATGGCTTCTAGCCATTTGTTGGAATCTGGGCCCACCATTGCTTCTTCATAATTTGCAGGTTCATTGTTGTCTAACAACATGATTGATAAGACGGGATTACCGTACCACTCTGGAGCAGTGCGTGATCTCGTCGACCTGCGTGGTTCAACAGAAACTTGAACTGGAGTTTCATGATCATCATCATTAACTTCCTCCTCAACCGGCGTCGCAATGACAGAGGTTTCCCCTTGCCCTGCGCCACCATCCAGAGGGATGAGAGGTTCGACAACCTCGTCAAGTTCTATTTTCCTCCCACTCAATTCTCTCGAGAGAAACTCCTTCTCGAGAAAAGTTCCGTTCTTAGCAACAAACACTTTGCCCTCGGATTTGAGATAGAAGGTGTACCCAACTGTCTCTTTTGGGTAACCTATGAAGACGCATTTTTCCGCTTTGGGTTCCAGCTTTTCAGGCTGAAGCTTTTTGACATAAGCATCACATCCCCAAACTTTAAGAAACGACAACTTTGGTCTTTTGCCATACCACAGTTCGTATGGTGTCGTCTCAACGGATTTTGATGGTGCCCTATTTAAAGTGAATGCAGCTGTTTCTAATGCATAACCCCAAAATGATAACGGCAAATCAGTAAGAGACATCATAGATCGCACCATCTCTAACAAAGTTCGATTACGACGTTCGGACACACCATTACGCTGTGGTGTTCCAGGCGGTGTTAACTGCGAAACAATTCCACATTGTCTTAAGTGAGCACCAAACTCGAAACTCAGATATTCACCCCCACGATCAGACCGTACGAACTTGATCTTCTTGTTACGATGATTTTCCACTTCACTCTAAAATTGCTTGAACTTTTCAAATGTTTCAGACTTGTGCTTCATCAAGTAGACATAACCATATCTACTTAAATCGTTAGTGGAGGTGAGAAAATAACGATATCCGTCGCGTGCCTCCACGCTCATTGGACCACACACATCGGTATGTATGATTTCCAACAAGTCACTTGCACGCTCCATTGTTCCAGAGAACGGAGTCTTAGTCATCTTGCCCATGAGGCATGGTTCGCACGTGTCAAGTGAATCAAAGTCAAGTGACTCCAAAAGTCCATCAGCATGGAGTTTCTTCATGCGCTTTACACCAATATGACCCAAGCGGCAGTGCCACAAAAATATGGCGCTATCATTGTTTACTCTAACTCTTTTGGTCTCAATGTTATGTATATGTGTATCGCTATCAAGATTCAATATGAACAATCCTCTCACATTCGGTGCATGACCATAAAAGATGTTACTCATAGAAATAGAACAACCATTATTCTCAGACTTAAAAGAGTAACCGTCTCGCAATAAACAAGATCCAGATATAATGTTCATGCTCAACGCAGGCACTAAATAACAATGATTTAAGTTCATCACTAATCCCGATGGTAGCTGAAGTGACACTGTGCCGACGGCGATTGCATCAACCTTGGAACCGTTTCCTACGCGCATCGTCAGTTCGTCTTTCGCCAGCCTTCGTCTATTCCGCAGTTCCTGCTTCGAGTTGCAAATGTGAGCAACAGAACCGGTATCAAATACCCAGGCACTACTACGAGAGACGGTTAAGTACACATCAATAACATGTATATCAAATATACCTGATTTTTCTTTGCTCGCCTTCTTATCTGCCACATACTTGGGGCAATTGCGCTTCCAGTGACCCATACCCTTGCAATAGAAGCACTCTGTTTCAGGCTTAGGTCCAGCTTTGGGCTTCTTCGGCGGATTGGCAATAGACTTGCCGCTCTTCTTCGAATTGCCCTTCTTTCCTTTGCCGTTTCTCTTGAAACTAATGGTCTTGCTCACCATCAACACTTGATGCTCTTTACGGAGTTCAGACTCTGCGACTTTCAGCATCGCAAACAACTCGCCGGGAGACTTGTTCATCCCTTGCATGTTGTAGTTCAACACAAAGCCTTTATAGCTTGGCGGCAGTGATTGAAGGATTCTGTCAGTGATAGCTTCTTGCGGGAGTTCAATCCCCAGTTCAGCTAGACGGTTTGAGTACCCAGACATTTTGAGCACATGTTCACTAACAGACGAGTTTTCCTCCATCTTGCAAGCATAGAATTTATCGGAGGTCTCATACCTCTCGATCCGGGCGTTCTTCTGAAAGATAAACTTCAACTCCTGGAACATCTCAAATGCTCCATGACGCTCAAAGCGACGTCGAAGTCCCGGTTCTAAGCCATACAAGACTGCACATTAAACTATTGAGTAGTCCTCCTTACGCGCTAACCAAGCATTCTTAACATCCTGATCAGCCGTAGCGGGTGGTTCATCTCCTAGCGCAGCATTAAGGACATAATCCTTCTTTCCAGCTTGTAAGATTAGCTTAAGATTACGAGCCCAGTCTACAAAGTTGCTTCCATCATCTTTCAACTTAGCTTTCTCTAGGAACGTATTCAAATTCAGGATGACACTAGCGTGAGCCATGATCTACAACACAAATATATTCAAAGTGGACTTAGACTATGTTCAAGATAATTTAGAGTTCAACTTAATCAAATTATATGCTAAACTCCCACTCAAAAATTACATCTCTCTAGTCATTTGAGTGGCTCATGATCCACTTACACTATCCCAAGTCCGATCATCACGTGAGTTGAGTATAGTTTCAGTGGTAAGCATCCCTATGCTAATCATATCAACTATATGATTCATGATCGACCTTTCGGTCTCATGTGTTCCGAGGCCATGTCTGCACATGCTAGGCTCGTCAAGCTTAACCCGAGTGTTCCGCGTGCGCAACTGTTTTGCACCCGT
The DNA here is from genome assembly GCF_904849725.1 of Hordeum vulgare subsp. vulgare. Classification (NCBI taxonomy): domain Eukaryota; kingdom Viridiplantae; phylum Streptophyta; class Magnoliopsida; order Poales; family Poaceae; genus Hordeum; species Hordeum vulgare. Next base: position 155,891,925 of record NC_058519.1, on the reverse strand, counting down.
TGTATGTGAACGTTGAGTCTATCACACCCGATCATCACGTGGTGTCTCGAAACGACGAACTGTAGCAACGGTGCACAGTCGGGGAGAACACAATTTCGTCTTGAAATTTTAGTGAGAGATCACCTCATAATGCTACCGTTGTTCTAAGCAAAATAAGGTGCATAAAAGGATTAACATCACAAGCAATTCATAAGTGACATGATATGGCCATCATCACGTGCTTCTTGATCTCCATCACCAAAGCACCGTCACGATCTTCTTGTCACCGGCGCCACACCATGATCATCCATCAACGTGTTGCCATCGGGGTTGTCGTGCTACTTATGCTATTACTACTAAAGCTACATCCTAGCAAAATAGTAAACGCATCCGCAAGCACATATGTTAGTATAAAGACAACCCTATGGCTCCTGCCGGTTGCCGTACCATCGACGTGCAAGTCGATATTTCTATTACAACATGATCATCTCATACATCCAATATATCACATCACATCGTTGGCCATATCACATCACAATCATACCCTGCAAAAACAAGTTAGACGTCCTCTAATTTTGTTGTTGCATGTTTTACGTGGTGACCAAGGGTATCTAGTAGGATCGCATCTTACTTACGCAAACACCACAACGGAGATATATGAGTTGCTATTTAACCTCATCCAAGGACCTCCTTGGTCAAATCCGATTCAACTAAAGTTGGAGAAACCGTCACTTGCCAATCATCTTTGAGCAAAGGGGGTTACTCGTAACGATGAAACCAGTCTCTCGTAAGCGTACGAGTAATGTCGGTCCAAGCCGCTTCAATCCAACAATACCAGGGAATCAAGAAAAGACTAAGGAGGGCAGCAAAGCGCACATCACCGCCCACAAAACATTTTGTGTTCTACTCGAGAAGACATCTACGCATGAACCTAGCTCTGATACCACTGATGGGGAACGTCGCATGGGAAACAAAAATTTTCCTACGCGCACGAAGACCTATCATGGTGATGTCCATCTACGAGAGGGGATGAGTGATCTACGTACCCTTGTAGATCGTACAGCAGAAGCGTTAGAGAACGCGGTTGATGTAGTGGAACGTCCTCACGTCCCTCGATCCGCCCCGCGAACAATCCCGCGATCAGTCCCACGATCTAGTACCGAACGGACGGCACCTCCGCGTTCAGCACACGTACAGCTCGACGATGATCTCGGCCTTCTTGATCCAGCTAGAGAGACGGAGAGGCAGAAGAGTTCTCCGGCAGCGTGACGGCGCTCCGGAGGTTGGTGATGATCTCGTCTGAGCAGGGCTCCGCCCGAGCTCCGCAGAAACGCGATCTAGAGGAAAAACTATGGAGGTATGTGGTCGGGCAGCCGTGAGAAAGTCGTCTCAAATCTGCCCTAAAAGCCCCATATATATAGGAGGAGGGAGGGGGACCTTGCCTTGGGGTCCAAGGGACTCCCAAGGGGTCGGCCGAGCCAAGGGGGGGAGGACTCCCCCCCCCAAACCGAGTTGGACTTGGTTTGGTGGGAGGAGTCCCCCTCCCTTCCCACTTCTTCCCTCTTTTTTTTTCCTTTCCTTTGATTTCTTTCTCTTGGCGCATAGGCCCCCTTGGGGCTGTCCCACCAGCCCACTAAGGGCTGGTGTGTCTCCCCAAAGCCTATGGGCTTCCCCGGGGTGGGTTGCCCCCCCCCCCCGGTGAACTCCCGGAACCCATTCGTCATTCCCGGTACATTCCCGGTAACTCCGAAAACCTTCCGGTAATCAAATGAGGTCATCCTATATATCAATCTTCGTTTCCGGACTATTCCGGAAACCCTCGTGACGTTCGTGATCTCATCCGGGACTCCGAACAACATTCGGTAACCAACCATATAACTCAAATACGCATAAAACAACGTCGAACCTTAAGTGTGCAGACCCTGCGGGTTCGAGAACTATGTAGACATGACCCGAGAGAATCCTCGGTCAATATCCAATAGCGGGACCTGGATGCCCATATTGGATCCTACATATTCTACGAAGATCTTATCGTTTGAACCTCAGTGCCAAGGATTCGTATAATCCCGTATGTCATTCCCTTTGTCCTTCGGTATGTTACTTGCCCGAGATTCGATCGTCAGTATCCGCATACCTATTTCAATCTCGTTTACCGGCAAGTCTCTTTACTCGTTTCGTAACACAAGATCCCGCAACTTACACTAAGTTACATTGCTTGCAAGGCTTGTGTGTGATGTTGTATTACCGAGTGGGCCCCGAGATACCTCTCCGTCACACGGAGTGACAAATCCCAGTCTTGATCCATACTAACTCAACTAACACCTTCGGAGATACCTGTAGAGCATCTTTATAGTCACCCAGTTACGTTGCGACGTTTGATACACACAAAGCATTCCTCCGGTGTCAGTGAGTTATATGATCTCATGGTCATAGGAATAAATACTTGACACGCAGAAAACAGTAGCAACAAAATGACACGATCAACATGCTACGTCTATTAGTTTGGGTCTAGTCCATCACGTGATTCTCCCAATGACGTGATCCAGTTATCAAGCAACAACACCTTGTTCATAATCAGAAGACACTGACTATCATCGATCAACTGGCTAGCCAACTAGAGGCATGCTAGGGACGGTGTTTTGTCTATGTATCCACACATGTAAATGAGTCTTCATTCAATACAATTATAGCATGGATAATAAACTATTATCTTGATACAGGAATTATAATAATAACTATACATTTATTATTGCCTCTAGGGCATAATTCCAACACCAAGAACTCGTTCTTTGCTGATCTATTTTGAACTCCTTCAAAAACTTGTCAAGGCATGCATCTTGTTGAAACTTCCATTAAGCGCTTTCGATCTATCCCCATAGATCTTCGATGCTCAACGTTCAAGTAGCGCAATCCAGGTACTCCTTTGAAAACTCCTTTCAAACAACCTTGTATGCTTTACAGAAATTCTACATTACTTCTGATCCACAATATGTCAACCACATATACTCATCAGAAATTCTATAGTGCTCCCACTCACTTCTTTGGAAATACAAGTTTCTCATAAACCTTGTACAAACCCAAAATCTTTGATCATCTCATCAAAGTGTATATTCCAACTCCGAGATGCTTGCACCAGTCCATTGAAGGATCGCTGGAGCTTGCATACTTGCTAGTATCTTTAGGATTGACAAAACCTCCTGGTTGTATCACATACAATGTTTGCTCAAGGAAACCATCGAGGAAACAATGTTTTGACATCCTATGTGCAATATTTCATAAATAATGCAGCAACTACTAACATAATTCTAACAGAATTTTAGCATCGCTACGAGTGAGAAAGTCTCATCATAGTCAACTGTTTGATCTTGTCGGAAACATCTTTGCGACAAGTCGAGCTTTTCTTAATAGTGACTTATCAGCATCATCGTCTGTCTTCCTTTTAAAGATCCATCGTTACTCAATAGTCCTATGACCATCAAGTAGTTCTTCCAAAGTCTACACTTTGTTTTCATACATGGATCCTCTCTCGGATTTCATGGCCTCCAGCCATTTGTCGGAATCGGGGCCCACCATTGCTTTCTTCATAACTCGTAGGTTCACTGTTGCTCAACAACATGACCTCCAAGACAGGGTTACCGTACCACTCTGCAGTAGTACGCGACCTTGTCAACCTACGAGGTTTGTAGTAACTTGATCCGATGCTCGATGATCACCATCATCAGCTTTCACTTCAATTGGTGTAGGCGCCACAGGAACAACTTCATGCGCCCTGCTACACACTGGTTGAAGTGATGGTTCAAATAACCTCATCAAGTTCTACCACCCTCCCACTCAATTCTTTCGAGATATACCTTTCCTCGAGAAAGGATCCGTTTCTAGAAATAAACACTTTGCTTTCGGATCTGAGATAGGAGATGTACCCAACTGTTTTGGATATCCTATGAAGATGCATTTATCCGCTTTGGGTTCGAGCTTATCAGACTGAAACTTTTTCACATAAGTGTCGAAGCCCCAAACTTTCAAGAAACGACAGTTTAGATTTCTCTAAACCTCAGTCTATACTGTGTCATCTCAACGTAAATACGCGGTGCCCTATTTAAAGTGAATGCGGTTGTCTCTAATGCATAACCCATAAATGATAGTGGTAATTCGATAAGAGACATCATAGCATGCACCATACCAAATAGTGCGTGGCTATGATGTTCAGACACATCATCACACTATGATGTTCCAGGTGGCATGAACTGCGAAACAATTTCCACATTGTCTTAACTGCGTACCAAAACTCGTAACTCAGATATTCATTTCTACGATCATATCGTAGATCGTTTATCCTCTTGTTACCACGAACTTCACTCTGAAACAGAATTGAACTTTTCAATATTTCAGACTTGTGATTCATTAAGTAAATACTCTTGTATCTACTCAAATCGTCATTGAAGTAAGAACATAATGATATCCACTGCGTGCCTCAGCACCCATTGGACTGCATACATCAAAATGTATCACTTCCAACAAGTTACTATCTTGTTTCATCTCAATGAAAACAAGGCTTTGCTCATGTGGTATGATTTGCATGTCACTAGTGATTCAAAATCAAGTGAGTATAAAGATCCATCAGCATGGAGCCTCTTCATGCAATTTATACCAACATGACTCAAGCGGCAGTGCCACAAGTAAGTGGTACTATCATCATTACCCCGTATCTTTTGGCACCAATATCATGAACATGTGTAACACTACAATCGAGATTCAATAAACCATTGAAGGTGATTATTCAAGTAAATAGAGCAACCATTATTCTCTTTAAATGAATAATCGTATTGCAATAAACACGATCCAATCATGTTCATGCTTAACGCAAGCACCAAATAACAATTATTTAGGTTTAACACCAATCCCGATGGTAGAGGGAGCGTGCGACGTTTGATCATATCAACCTTGGAAACACTTCCAATACGTATCGTCACCTCGCCTTTAGCTAGTCTCCGTTTATGCCGTAGCTTTCATTTCGTGTTACTAATCACTTAGCAACCGAACCGGTATCCAATACCCTCGTGCTACTAGGAGTACTAGTAAAGTACACATCAACATCATGTATATCAAATATACTTCTTTCGACTTTTGCCAGCCTTCTTATCTACCAAGTATCTAGAGTTGCTCCGCCTCAGTGACTGTTCCCCTCATTACAGAAGCACTTAGTCTCGGGTTTGGGTTTAATCTTGGGTCTCTTCATTAGTGCAGCAATTGTTTTTCCGTTTCACGAAGTATCCCTTCTAGACCTTGCCTTTCTTGAAACTTAGTGGTTTTACTAACCATCAACTATTGATGCTCCTTCTTGATTTCTACTTTCGCAGTGCCAAACATCGCGAATTGCTCAAGGATCATTGTATCTATCCTTGATATGTTATAGTTCATCACGAAGCTCTCACAGCTTGGTGGCAGTGACTTTGGAGAACCATCACTATCTCATCTGGAAGATTAACTCCCACTTGATTCAAGCGATTGTCGTACTCAGATAATCTGAGCACACGCTCAACGATTGAGCTTTTCTCCCTTACTTTGTGGACAAAGAATCTTGTCAGAGGTCTCGTACCTCTTAACAAGGGCACAAGCATGAAATCACAATTTCATCTCTTTAGAACATCTCTTATGTTCCGTGACGTTTGAAAACGTCTTTGGCGCCTTGCTTCTAAGCCATTAAGTATTTTGTACTGAACTATCATGTAGTCATCAGAAACGTGTATGTCGGATGTTCACAGCATCCACAGACAAAGCTCGAGGGCAGCACACCGAGTGGTGCATTAAGGACATAAGCCTTCTGCGCAGCAACGAGGACAATCCTCTGCAAAGTTTGCTACTATCAACTTTCAACTAAATTTTCTCTAGGAACATATAAAAATAGTAGAGCTATAGCGCAAGCTACATCGTAATTCGCAAAGACCATTAGACTATGTTCATGACAATTAGTTCAATTAATCATATTACTTAAGAACTCCCACTCAAAAAGTACATCTCTCTAGTCATTTGAGTAGTACATGATCCAAATCCACTATCTCAAGTCCGGTCATCACGTGAGTCGAGAATAGTTTCAGTGGTAAGCATCTCTATGCTAATCATATCAACTATACGATTCATGCTTGACCTTTCGGTCTCATGTGTTCCAAGGCCATGTCTGCACATGCTAGGCTCGTCAAGCTTAACCCGAGTGTTCTGCGTGTGCAACTGTTTTGCACCCGTTGTATGTGAACGTTGAGTCTATCACACCCGATCATCACGTGGTGTCTCGAAACGAAGAACTGTCGCAACGGTGCACAGTCGGGGAGAACACAATTTCGTCTTGAAATTTTAGTGAGAGATCAACTCATAATGCTACCGTCGTTCTAAGAAAGATAAGGTGCATAAAGGATTAACATCACATGCAATTCATAAGTGACATGATATGGCCATCATCATGTGCTTCTTGATCTCCATCACCAAAGCACCGGCACGATCTTCTTGTCACCGGCGTCACACCATGATCTCCATCAACGTGTCGCCATCGGGGTTGTCGTGCTACTCATGCTATTACTACTAAAGCTACGTCCTAGCAATATAGTAAACGCATCTGCAAGCACAAATGTTAGTTTAAAGACAACCCTATGGCTCCTGCTGGTTGCCGTACCATCGACGTGCAAGTCGATATTAACTATTACAACATGATCATCTCATACATCCAATATATCACATCACATCGTTGGCCATATCACATCACAAGCATACCCTGCAAAAACAAGTTAGACGTCCTCTAATTGTTGTTGCATGTTTTACGTGGTGACCATGGGTATCTAGTAGGATCGCATCTTACTTACGCAAACACCACAACGGAGATGTATGAATTGCTATTTAACCTCATCCAAGGACCTCCTCGGTCAAATCCGATTCAACTAAAGTTGGAGAAACCGACACTCGCCGGTCATCTTTGAGCAACAGAGTTACTCGTAGCGATGAAACCAGTCTCTCGTAAGCGTACGAGTAATGTCGGTCCGAGCCGCTTCGATCCAACAATACCGCGGAATCAAGAAAAGACTAAGGAGGGCAGCAAAACGCACATCACCTCCCACAAAAACTTTTGTGTTCTACTCGAGAAGACATCTACGCATGAACCTAGCTCATGATGCCACTGTTGGGGAACGTCGCGTGGGAAACAAAATTTTCCTACACGCACGAAGACCTATCATGGTGATGTCCATCTACGAGAGGGGATTTCCGATCTACGTACCCTTGTAGATCGCACAGCAGAAGCGTTAAGAAACGCGGTTGATGTAGTGGAACGTCCTCACGTCCCTCGATCCGCCCCGCGAACCGTCCCGCGATCCGTCCCACGATCCGCTCCGATCTAGTGCCAAACGGACGGCACCTCCGCGTTCAGCACACGTACAGCTCGATGATGATCTCGGCCTTCTTGATCCAGCAAGAGAGACGGAGAGGTAGATGAGTTCTCCGGCAGAATGACGGCGCTCCGGAGGTTGGTGGTGATCTAATCTCAGCAGGGCTCCGCCCGAGCTCCGCAGAAACGCGACCTAGAGGTAAAACCGTGGAGGTATGTGGTCGGGCTGCCGTGGCAAAAGTTTTCTCAAATCATCCCTAAAACCCCACTATATATAGGAGGGAGAGAGGGGAGGAGGCAGCCTCAAACCCTCAAGGTTTGGCCGAAATTTGAGGTGGAGGAGTCCTACTCCAATCCTACTTGGAGTAGGATTCCACCTTCCCACTTGGAAACTCTTTCCACCTTGTGTTTTTCCCTTCTCAAACCTTATGGGCCTTAGTGGGAACTTATTCCAGCCCACTAGGGGCTGGTTTATCTCTTCCCATAGCCCATGAGACCCCTTGGGGCGTGACACCCCTCTCGACGGTCCCCGTCACCCCTCCCGGCACTCCCGGTACACTACCGATGAGCCCGAAACTTTTCTGGTAATGCCCGAAAACTTTCCGGTAACCAAATGAGGTCATCCTATATATCAATCTTCGTCTCCAAACCATTCCGGAAACCCTCGTGACGTCTGTGACCCCATCCGGGACCCCGAACAACATTCGGTAACCAACCATATAACTCAAATACGCATAAAACAACGTCGAACCTAAAGTGTGCAAACCCTGCGGGCTCGAGAACTATGTAGACATGACCCGAGTGACTGCCCGGTCAATATCCAATAGAGGGACCTGGATGCCCATATTGGATCCTACATATTCTACAAAGATCTTATCGTTTGAACCTCAGTGCCAAGGATTCATATAATCCCGTATGTCATTCCCTTTGTCCTTCGGTATGTTACTTGCCCGAGATTCGATCGTCAGTATACGCATACCTATTTCAATCTCGTTTACCGGCAAGTCTCTTTACTCATTCCGTAATACAAGATCCCGCAACTTGTTGGAATTGTGCCCTAGAGGCAATAATAAATGTATAGTTATTATTATAATTCCTGTATCAAGATAATAGTTTATTATCCATGCTATAATGGTATTGAATGAAGACTCATTTACATGTGTGGATACATAGACAAAACACCGTCCCTAGCATGCCTCTAGTTGGCTAGCCAGTTGATCGATGATAGTCAGTGTCTTCTGATTATGAACAAGGTGTTGTTGCTTGATAACTGGATCACGTCATTGGGAGAATCACGTGATGGACTAGACCCAAACTAATAGACGTAGCATGTTGATCGTGTCATTTTGTTGCTACTGTTTTCTGCGTGTCAGGTATTTATTCCTATGACCATGAGATCATATAACTCACTGACATCGGAGGAGTGCTTTTTGTGTATCAAACGTCGCAACATAACTGGGTGACTATAAAGATGCTCTACAGGTATCTCCAAAGGTGTTAGTTGAGTTAGTATGGATCAAGACTGGGATTTGTCACTCCGTATGACGGAGAGGTATCTCGGGGCCCACTCGGTAATACAACATCACACACAAGCCTTGCAAGCAATGTAACTTAGTGTAAGTTGCGGGATCTTGTATTACGGAACGAGTAAAGAGACTTGCCGGTAAACGAGATTGAAATAGGTATGCGGATACTGACGATCGAATCTCGGGCAAGTAACATACCGAAGGACAAAGGGAATGACATACGGGATTGTACGAATCCTTGACACTGAGGTTCAAACGATAAAATCTTCGTGGAATATGTAGGATCCAATATGGGCATCCAGGTCCCGCTATTGGATATTGACCGAGGAGTCTCTCGGGTCATGTCTACATAGTTCTCGAACCCGCAGGGTCTGCACACTTAAGGTTCGACGTTGTTTTATGCGTATTTGAGTTATATGGTTGGTTACCGAATGTTGTTCGGAGTCCCGGATGAGATCACGGACGTCACGAGGGTTTCCGGAATGGTCCGGAAACGAAGATTGATATATAGGATGACCTCATTTGATTACCGGAAGGTTTTCGGAGTTACCGGGAATGTACCGGGAATGACGAATGGGTTCCGGGAGTTCACCGGGGGGGGCAACCCACCCCGGGGAAGCCCATAGGCTTTGGGGAGACACACCAGCCCTTAGTGGGCTGGTGGGACAGCCCCAAGGGGGCCTATGCGCCAAGAATAAGAAATCAAAGGAAAAGAAAAAAGAGGGAGGAAGTGGGAAGGGAGGGGGACTCCTCCCACCAAACCAAGTCCAACTCGGTTTGGGGGGGGAGTCCTCCCCCCCCTTGGCTCGGCCGACCCCTTGAAGGTCCCTTGGACCCCAAGGCAAGGCCCCCCTCCCTCCTCCTATATATATGGAGCAATTAGGGCTGATTTGAGACGACTTTCTCACGGCGGCCCGACCACATACCTCCATAGTTTTTCCCTCTAGATCGCGTTTCTGCGGAGCTCGGGCGGAGCCCTGCTGAGACAAGATTATCACCAACCTCCGGAGCGCCGTCACGCTGCCTGAGAACTCTTCTACCTCTCCGTCTCTCTTGCTGGATCAAGAAGGCCGAGATCATCGTCGAGCTGTACGTGTGCTGAACGCGGAGGTGCCGTCCGTTCGGTACTGGATCGTGGGACTGATCGCGGGATTGTTCGCGGGGCGGATCGAGGGACGTGAGGACGTTCCACTACATCAACCGCGTTCTCTAACGCTTCTTCTGTACGATCTACAAGGGTACGTAGATCACTCATCCCCTCTCGTAGATGGACATCACCATGATAGGTCTTTGTGCGCGTAGGAAATTTTTTGTTTCCCATGCGACGTTCACCAACAGTGGCATCATGAGCTAGGTTCATGCGTAGATGTCTTCTCGAGTAGAACACAAAAGTTTTTGTGGGCGGTGATGTGCGTTTTGCTTCCCTCCTTAGTCTTTTCTTGATTCCGCGGTATTGTTGGATTGAAGCGGCTTGGACCGACATTACTCGTACGCTTACGAGAGACTGGTTTCATCGTTACGAGTAACCCCCTTTGCTCAAAGATGACTGGCAAGTGACGGTTTCTCCAACTTTAGTTGAATCGGATTTGACCGAGGAGGTCCTTGGATGAGGTTAAATAGAAACTCATATATCTCCGTTGTGGTGTTTGCGTAAGTAAGATGCGATCCTACTAGATACCCTTGGTCACCACGTAAAACATGCAACAACAAAATTAGAGGACGTCTAACTTGTTTTTGCAGGGTGTGATTGTGATGTGATATGGCCAACGATGCGATGTGATATATTGGATGTATGAGATGATCATGTTGTAATAGAAATATCGACTTGCACGTCGATGGTACGGCAACCGGCAGGAGCCATAGGGTTGTCTTTATACTAACGTTTGTGCTTGGAGATGCGTTTACTATTTTGCTAGGATGTAGCTTTAGTAGTAATAGCATAAGTAGCACGACAACCCCGATGGCAACACGTTGATGGATGATCATGGTGTGGCGCCGGTGACAAGAAGATCGTGCCGGTGTTTTGGTGATGGAGATCAAGAAGCACGTGATGATGGCCATATCATGTCACTTATGAATTGCATGTGATGTTAATCCTTTTATGCACCTTATTTTGCTTAGAACGACGGTAGCATTATGAGGTGATCTCTCACTAAAATTTCAAGACAAAATTGTGTTCTCCCCGACTGTGCACCGTTGCTACAGTTCGTCGTTTCGAGACACCACGTGATGATCGGGTGTGATAGACTCAACGTTCACATACAACGGGTGCAAAACTGTTGCGCACGCGGAACACTCGGGTTAAGCTTGACGAGCCTAGCATGTGCAGACATGGCCTCGGAACACATGAGACCGAAAGGTCGATCATGAATCATATAGTTGATATGATTAGCATAGGGATGCTTACCACTGAAACTATACTCAACTCACGTGATGATCGGACTTGGGATAGTGTAAGTGGATCATGAACCACTCAAATGACTAGAGAGATGTACTTTTTGAGTGGGAGTTTAGCATATAATTTGATTAAGTTGAACTCTAATTATCTTGAACATAGTCTAAGTCCACTTTGAATATATTTGTGTTGTAGATCATGGCTCACGCAAGTGTCATCCTGAATTTTAATACGTTCCTAGAGAAAGCTAAGTTGAAAGATGATGGAAGCAACTTTGTAGACTGGGCTCGTAATCTTAAGCTAATCTTACAAGCTGGGAAGAAGGATTATGTCCTTAATGCTGCGCTAGGAGATGAACCACCCGCTACGGCTGATCAGGATGTTAAGAACGCTTGGTTAGCGCGTAAGGAGGACTACTCAATAGTTCAATGTGCAGTCTTGTATGGCTTAGAACCGGGACTTCAACGTCGCTTTGAGCGTCATGGAGCATTTGAGATGCTCCAGGAGTAGAAGTTTATCTTTCAGAAGAACGCCCGGATCGAGAGGTATGAGACCTCCGATAAATTCTATGCTTGCAAGATGGAGGAAAACTCGTCTGTCAGTGAACATGTGCTCAAAATGTCTGGGTACTCAAACCGTCTAGCTGAACTGGGGATTGAACTCCCGCAAGAAGCTATCACTGACAGAATCCTTCAATCGCTGCCGCCAAGCTATAAAGGCTTTGTGTTGAACTACAACATGCAAGGGATGAACAAGTCTCCCGGCGAGTTGTTTGCGATGCTGAAAGTCGCAGAGTCTGAACTCCGTAAAGAGCATCAAGTGTTGATGGTGAGCAAGACCACTAGTTTCAAGAGAAACGGCAAAGGCAAGAAGGGCAATTCGAAGAAGAGCGGCAAGCCTGTTGCCAATCCGCCGAAGAAACCCAAGGCTGGACCTAAGCCTGAAACAGAGTGCTTCTATTGCAAGGGTATGGGTCACTGGAAGCGCAATTGCCCCAAGTATCTGGCAGATAAGAAGGCGGGCAAAGAAAAATCAGGTATATTAAATATACATGTTATTGATGTGTACTTAACCGGCTCTCGTAGTAGTGCCTGGGTATTCGATACCGGTTCTGTTGCTCACATTTGCAACTCGAAACAGGAACTGCGGAATAGACGAAGGCTGGCGAAAGACGAAGTGACGATGCGCGTAGGAAATGGTTCCAAGGTTGATGCAATCGCCGTCGGCACAGTGTCACTTCAGCTACCATCGGGATTAGTGATGAACTTAAATCATTGTTATTTAGTGCCTGCGTTGAGCATGAACATTATATCTGGATCTTGTTTATTGCGAGACGGTTACTCTTTTAAGTCTGAGAATAATGGTTGTTCTATTTCTATGAGTAACATCTTTTATGGTCATGCACCGAATGTGAGAGGATTGTTCATATTGAATCTTGATAGCGATACGCATATACATAACATTGAGACCAAAAGAGTTAGAGTAAACAATGATAGCGCCATATTTTTGTGGCACTGCCGCTAGGGTCATATTGGTGTAAAGCGCATGAAGAAACTCCATGCTGATGGACTTTTGGAGTCACTTGATTTTGATTCACTTGACACGTGCGAACCATGCCTCATGGGCAAGATGACTAAGACTCCGTTCTCCGGAACAATGGAGCGTGCAAGTGACTTGTTGGAAATCATACATACCGATGTGTGTGGTCCAATGAGCGTAGAGGCACGTGGCGGATATCGTTATTTCCTCACCTTCACTGACGATTTAAGTAGATATGGTTATGTCTACTTGATGAAACACAAGTCTGAAACATTTCAAAAGTTCAAGCAATTCAGAGTGAAGTGGAAAATCATCGTAACAAGAAGATCAAGTTCCTACGGTCTGATCATGGGGGTGAATATCTGAGTTTCGAGTTTGGTGCTCACTTAAGACAATGTGGAATTGTTTCACAGTTAACACCGCCTGGAACACCACAGCGTAATGGTGTGTCCGAACGTCGTAATCGTACTTTGTGAGAGATGGTGCGATCTATGATGTCTCTTACTGATTTGCCGTTATCATTTTGGGGTTATGCATTAGAAACAGCTGCATTCACTTTAAATAGGGCACCATCAAAATCCGTTGAGACGACACCATACGAACTGTGGTATGGCAAAAGGCCAAAGTTGTCGTTTCTTAAAGTTTGGGGATGTGATGCTTATGTCAAAAAGCTTCAGCCTGAAAAGCTGGAACCCAAAGCGGAAAAATGCGTCTTCATAGGTTACCCAAAAGAGACAGTTGGGTACACCTTCTATCTCAAATCCGAGGGAAAAGTGTTTGTTGCTAAGAACGGAACTTTTCTCGAGAAGGAGTTTCTCTCGAGAGAATTGAGTGGGAGGAAGATAGAACTTGACGAGGTTGTCGAACCTCTCATCCCTCTGGATGGTGGCGCAGGGCAAGGGGAAACCTCTGTCGTTGCGACGCCGGTTGAGGAGGAAGTTAATGATGATGATCATGAAACTCCTGTTCAAGTTTTTGTTGAACCACGCAGGTCGACGAGATCACGCGCTGCTCCAGAGTGGTATGGTAATCCCGTCTTATCAATCATGTTGTTAGACAACAATGAACCTGCAAATTATGAAGAAGCAATGGTGGGCCCAGATTCCAACAAATGGCTAGAAGCCATGAAATCCGAGATAGGATCCATGTATGAGAACAAAGTGTGGACTTTGGAGATACTGCCTGAGGGCCGCAAGGCTATTCAGAACAAATGGATCTTTAAGAAGAAGACGGACGCTGACGGTAATGTGACCGTTTATAAAGCTCGACTTGTGGCAAAGGGTTTTTCACAAGTTCCAGGAGTGGACTACGATGAGACCTTCTCACCCGTAGCGATGCTTAAGTCCGTCAGAATCATGTTAGCAATAGCTGCATTTTTCGATTATGAAATCTGGCAGATGGCTGTCAAAACGGCGTTCCTTAACGGTTTCCTTAAGGAAGAGTTGTATATGATGCAACCCGAAGGTTTTGTCGATCCTAAAAATGCTGATAAAGTGTGCAAGCTCCAGCGATCCATTTATGGACTGGTGCAAGCATCTCGGAGTTGGAACAAACGTTTTGATGAGGTGATCAAAGCATTTGGGTTTATACAAGTGGTTGGAGAATCTTGTATTTACAAGAAAGTGAGTGGGAGCTCTGTGGCGTTTCTAATATTATATGTGGATGACATATTACTGATTGGAAACAATGTAGAGCTTTTGGAGAGCATAAAAGGTTACTTGAATAAAAGTTTCTCTATGAAGGACCTAGGAGAAGCTGCTTACATTCTAGGCATTAAGATCTATAGGGATAGATCAAAACGCCTGATAGGACTTTCACAAAGCACATACCTTGATAAAGTTTTGAAAAGGTTCAAAATGGAACAGTCTAAGAAAGGGTTCTTGCCAGTTTTACAAGGTACGAGATTGAGTAAAACTCAGTGCCCAGCAACTGATGAAGATAGAGAGCATATGCGCTCCGTCCCCTATGCTTCGGCCATAGGTTCTATCATGTATGCGATGCTGTGCACTAGACCGGATGTTAGCCTGGCCATAAGTATGGCAGGTAGGTTCCAGAGTAATCCAGGAGTGGATCACTGGACAGCGGTCAAGAATATCCTGAAGTACCTGAAAAGGACTAAGGAGATGTTTCTCGTATATGGAGGTGACGAAGAGCTCGCCGTAAAAGGTTACGTCGATGCAAGCTTTGACACAGATCCGGACGACTCTAAGTCACAAACCGGATACGTATTTATTCTTAATGGGGGTGCAGTAAGCTGGTGCAGTTCCAAGCAAAGCGTCGTAGCAGATTCTACATGTGAAGCAGAGTACATGGCTGCCTCGGAGGCGGCTAAGGAGGGTGTCTGGATGAAGCAGTTCATGACGGATCTTGGAGTGGTGCCAAGTGCACTGGATCCAATAACCTTGTTCTGTGACAACACTGGTGCCATTGCCTTAGCAAAGGAACCAAGGTTTCACAAGAAGACCAAACACATCAAACGACGCTTCAACCTCATCCGCGACTACGTCGAGGAGGAGGACGTAAATATATGCAAAGTGCACACGGATCTGAATGTAGCAGACCCGCTGACTAAACCTCTTCCACGGCCAAAACATGATCGACACCAGAACTGTATGGGTGTTAGATTTATTACAATGTAATTCACATGGTGATGTGAGGGCTAGATTATTGACTCTAGTGCAAGTGGGAGACTGTTGTAATTGTGCCCTAGAGGCAATAATAAATGTATAGTTATTATTATAATTCCTGTATCAAGATAATAGTTTATTATCCATGCTATAATTGTATTGAATGAAGACTCATTTACATGTGTGGATACATAGACAAAACACCGTCCCTAGCATGCCTCAAGTTGGCTAGCCAGTTGATCGATGATAGTCAGTGTCTTCTGATTATGAACAAGGTGCTGTTGCTTGATAACTGGATCACGTCATTGGGAGAATCACGTGATAGACTAGACCCAAACTAATAGACGTAGCATGTTGATCGTGTCATTTTGTTGCTACTGTTTTCTGCGTGTCAGGTATTTATTCCTATGACCATGAGATCATATAACTCACTGACATCGGAGGAGTGCTTTTTGTGTATCAAACGTCGCAACATAACTGGGTGACTATAAAGATGCTCTACAGGTATCTCCAAAGGTGTTAGTTGAGTTAGTATGGATCAAGACTGGGATTTGTCACTCCGTATGACGGAGAGGTATCTCGGGGCCCACTCGGTAATACAACATCACACACAAGCCTTGCAAGCAATGTAACTTAGTGTAAGTTGCGGGATCTTGTATTACGGAACGAGTAAAGAGACTTGCCGGTAAACGAGATTGAAATAGGTATGCGGATACTGACGATCGAATCTCGGGCAAGTAACATACCGAAGGACAAAGGGAATGACATACGGGATTGTACGAATCCTTGACACTGAGGTTCAAACGATAAAATCTTCGTGGAATATGTAGGATCCAATATGGGCATCCAGGTCCCGCTATTGGATATTGACCGAGGAGTCTCTCGGGTCATGTCTACATAGTTCTCGAACCCGCAGGGTCTGCACACTTAAGGTTCGACGTTGTTTTATGCGTATTTGAGTTATATGGTTGGTTACCGAATGTTGTTCGGAGTCCCGGATGAGATCACGGACATCACGAGGGTTTCCGGAATGGTCCGGAAACGAAGATTGATATATAGGATGACCTCATTTGATTACCGGAAGGTTTTCGGAGTTACCGGGAATGTACCGGGAATGACGAATGGGTTCCGGGAGTTCACCGGGGGGGGGGGGCAACCCACCCCGGGGAAGCCCATAGGCTTTGGGGAGACACACCAGCCCTTAGTGGGCTGGTGGGACAGCCCCAAGGGGGCCTATGCGCCAAGAATAAGAAATCAAAGGAAAAGAAAAAAAAAGAGGGAGGAAGTGGGAAGGGAGGGGGACTCCTCCCACCAAACCAAGTCCAACTCGGTTTGGGGGGGGAGTCCTCCCCCCCTTGGCTCGGCCGACCCCTTGAGGGTCCCTTGGACCCCAAGGCAAGGCCCCCCTCCCTCCTCCTATATATATGGAGCAATTAGGGCTGATTTGAGACGACTTTCTCACGGCTGCCCGACCACATACCTCCATAGTTTTTCCTCTAGATCGCGTTTCTGCGGAGCTCGGGCGGAGCCCTGCTGAGACAAGATCATCAGCAACCTCCGGAGCACCGTCACGCTGCCTGAGAACTCTTTTACCTCTCCTTCTCTCTTGCTGGATCAAGAAGGCCGAGATCATCGTCGAGCTGTACGTGTGGTGAACGCGGAGGTGCCGTCCGTTCGGTACTAGATCGTGGGACTGATCGCGGGATTGTTCGCGGGGCGGATCGAGGGACGTGAGGACGTTCCACTACATCAACCGCGTTCTCTAACGCTTCTGCTGTACGATCTACAAGGGTACGTAGATCACTCATCCCCTCTCGTAGATGGACATCACCATGATAGGTCTTCGTGCGCGTAGGAAATTTTTTGTTTCCCATGCGACGTTCACCAACACAACTTACACTAAGTCACATTGCTTGCAAGGCTTGTGTGTGATGTTGTATTACCGAGTCGGCCCCGAGATACCTCTCCGTCATACGGAGTGACAAATCCCAGTCTTGATCCGTACTAACTCAACGAACACCTTCGGAGATACCTGTAGAGCATCTTTATAGTCACCCGGTTACGTTGCAACGTTTGATACACACAAAGCATTCCTCCGGTGTCAGTGAGTTATATGATCTCATGGTCATAGGAACAAATACTTGACACGCAGAAAACAGTAGCAACAAAATGACACGATCAACATGCTACGTCTATTAATTTGGGTCTAGTCCATCACATGATTCTCCTAATGATGTGATCCCGTTATCAAGTGACAACACTTGCCTATGGTCAGGAAACCTTGACCATCTTTGATCAACGAGCTAGTCAACTAGAGGCTTACTAGGGACAGTGTTTTGTCTATGTATCCACACATGCACTGTGTTTCCAATCAATACAATTATAGCATGGATAATAAAAGATTATCATGAACAAATAAATATAATAATAACTAATTTATTATTGCTTCTAGGGCATATTTCCAACACTGTTTGCTTTGACAAATCACCAGGTATGTTGTTTCTTGCCCACAGAATGTGTTCCATCTATAGACTGTCAGCGTTCTTCCAACTTCCTCACTTCATCTACATAAGCTTCCATCATAGGTCTCTGGTAATCCTTGTTGACTTGACACAAACCAGCTGTGAATTTCCTCGGATTATCAATTTCTTGATGCCGAGCTCAGCTTCTATCTAAAGACCAATAAGAAGTCCTTCATACTCGGCCATGTTGTACATTGATACCTCCCGGGGGAAGTGCATTTGGATCACATATTGGGGTGATCTTCGGTGGGTGCTACGAGTAGCACTCCGGCATCGGCTCCTTGAAGCGAAAAATCCCGTGAAAGTACATGATCCACTCCCTGGGTGCTTCCTTGACGAGGAGGATTCTCTCTAGAGTTTCTCCGCCTTGTGTTGGAGTCCATTCGGAAATGAATTCTACCAGAGTCGTGTTTTGGATAGTTGTCG
Organism: Hordeum vulgare subsp. vulgare; assembly: GCF_904849725.1. Lineage (NCBI taxonomy): Eukaryota > Viridiplantae > Streptophyta > Magnoliopsida > Poales > Poaceae > Hordeum > Hordeum vulgare. Next base: position 155,873,542 of record NC_058519.1, on the reverse strand, counting down.
TGCTCTCGAAGCTCAAGTCAAAGCTATCCAATTCCAATGCCCACTCGACAACCGTGCCCGTTACCTCTATATTCCTTAGGATGCGTTGTAGTGGAAAGCGAGTGACGACGGTGATGTGGTGTGCTTGGAAGTAATGGTGTAGCTTCTGGGAGGACATAAGAAGGCCAAAAAGCATCTTTTGCATGCTAGAATACCTTGATCTAGCCCCCTGTAGGAGGGAGATTAAAATGTAGACTCATCATTGCACCATCTTCTTCTTCTGCACGACCTATTGTCATGTACCATGTGTTGTATCTATACTATTGGTTCTTTGGCTTGCCGGAGTTGAGCTTGGCTTGCCGGCGGACGGCTCGAAGGTTGTTGCCTCATCTCCCTCAGCTTCTCTTTCAGCCACCAACAAGGTGCTAACCACTTGATTAGTCGCCGCTAAATATAGCAGCAATGGCTCTTGTGATTTTGGTGCGACCAGTGTTCGGGCAGACGACATGTATTTCTTCAAGTCTTGGAGCGCAGCCTTCACCTCCGGAATCCATTTCATAGGACATGCCTTTTTCAAGATCTTGAAAAATGGCAGGGTGCGTTCCGCAGACTTGGAAATAAACCTGCTGAGGGCGGCTATGCAGCCCGCCAAGCGGTGTGCGTCCCTCACACACTTTTGTGCCTCTATTTGCTCAACTGCTTCGATCTTGGCGCGGTTGGCTTCTATTCCCCGTTGTGAAACAAAGAACCCAAGGAGCTTGCCGGACGAAACTTCGAACACGCACATCTCAGGCTTAAGCTTCAGATTGATCTTGCGGAACTTCGTGAAGGTTTCTTCCAAATCTTGGATCAGTGTGACCTTGTCCTTAGTTTTGACGACGATATCATCCATGTACGCTTCTACATTTCGGTGTAGTTGTGGCCCAAAACCAATATGGGCGGCCCTCGCAAATGTTGAACCGACGCTCTTCAACCTGAAAGGCATACGCTTGAAGCAGTATGTGCTACATGGGGTGATGAACACACTATTTTCTTCGTCTTCCTTGGCCATGAATATGTGTTGATAGCCATAGTAGGCATCAAGGAACGATAACAGGTCGCATCCAGAAGTTCAGTCTACTATCTGATCGATGCGCAGCAAGGGGAAAGGATCCTTTGGGCAAGCTTTGTTCACATCCGTGAAGTTAATCCAAAGTCTTGATTTCCTGCTGGCCTTCCATACCACTAACCACGTGGGGTGAAGCACACCTCTAATCAAACCTGCTGCTTCCAGCCTTTTGATTTCCTCGGCAATAAATTACTGTCGTTCCAGAGCTTGCTTCAGGACCTTCTGTTTGACGGGGCGTGTGTGGGGACACACATCAAGGTGGTGCTTGATCACCTCCTTGGGAACATCGGGGATGTAAAATGGTTGCCACGCAAACACATCAACATTCGCCTGCAAGAAGGCAATGAGCGCGATTTCCTACTTGCTGTCGAGGATGGCACTTATGGTGAAGCTGCCGCCCTCGTTGTATTCCCGCGGAGCCACTTGCTTTGTATTGGGAGCGCTCGCATTTCTCTTCTTTTTCCTGGTGGCAGAGGTCTCTCGTAAGTCGTTGACGGGTTTGATCCACTCAGCACATATGCTCCCTTGGTGGTTTTGATAATTCATGACAACATACATTGTCTCTTGGACTAACACTTTTACCTAGTATATTTCAGGAATAGTCCACAAAGAGCCTTGGGATATAGGATTGTGAGTAGATGCCCCTGTGATGAAGGAAAGGAATAGGATTGGCTCAAACTTCAAACAAGAAGACTCTATATTTTACTTTGTGAGAAATCAAATTGAGTACATAGGAAAGCCAATACTATTAAAAGGGAATGAGGTATTATGATGAATTGGTTGCTCAAGTGCTTAGAGGTAGCCACCAAAAATACTCAGCCATTCTCACACAAAATATCTTTGTCCAAACCCATACCAGCAAAATCGGTGCCACCAACAATTTCCATTCGACCCTACCGATTTTACACTTGACACAACCTATGCCTAACCCTACCATCTCGGTACAACCAAAATTCCTATCAGTGCCATCGAGATTGTGTGACCAACTTTCTGTTGAGGAGATTTCACAAATAGGAATTTCTGAGTTTGAAATCGGTCTCACTGAGATTTGGAAACCAGTCTAGGTCATTGTATCGATACCACCGATATTCCTATATCGGTCTTACCGAGAATTTAAAAGTTGCCACATTTAGTGCAACTCGGTACCATCGATATTCACTTTGGTGTCACCGAGTTGGGCAATAATGTTGTAATGGTTAGATTTTGGGGGATGCCTATATATACCCCTCCACCTACCTCTCATTCGCAGAGGAAGCACTCAGAACACGGACACACACGTTTGCCAGATCCATTTTTCCGAGAGAGAGCCACCTACTCATGTGTTGAGATCAAGAGATTCCATTCCAACCATTTGAACCTTGATTTCTAGCCTCCCCAAGTTGCTTTCCACAAGATCAATATGTCCTACCCATGCCAGATCTGAGAGAGAGTGACTGAGTTTTCAGGAGACTATTTTTAGAACCGCAAGAGCAAGGAGTTCATCATTCTACCGCATCTATTACATTTTCGAGGGTGGTGCCTACTAGATTGGTTAGGTATCTCTTGGGAGCCTCCTCCTTCGTGTTGTGGAGTTGAACCAAGATGTTTGTAAGGGCAAGGAGATCGCCTACTTCATGAAGATCTACCATGAGTGAGGCTAGTCCTGTGTGGATGGAATCTGTGGTGGAATACACACGGCCACTTATTTGTGGACCCCTTGTGGGTGGAGCCCTCCATGGACTCTCGCACGCGTTACCCTCCGTGGGTTTAATTCTCCACTAACATGGGCGTATGATAGCGCCACCTACCGGAACCATGCCAAAAATCGCCGTGTCAACTTCTTCGCGTTTGATCTTCCTAAACTCTACTCCTTACTACATGTGCAATGTCTTTATTTTCCGCTCCCGTATTTGTTGACTAGCATTTGTAGGGTGCACTATACTTGTTAGAATCACTAAAATCTACCAACCATTAAATTGGGAAAAGGCTAAGATTTTAATTTGTGCAAGTAGTCTATTAAGCCCCCCCTCTAGTCACCTCTTTTATCGATCTCACAATTGGTATCAGAGCAAGGTCTCCAAAACCTTGGTATCATAGCAAACCATTGGAGGAATATGTATGTGCTTAGTTTGGGGAATATTAGTTGTAGAGTGCCTATTCTTGGTGGGGAATATTTTAGACAATGGATAGATGAAATTCTTGATATATTTGATGAATTCCATTTGCGCAAGTATATTGAATATCCCTATGAGCCTCCCATTGATCCTTTGCATCCTTCTCATGATGAAGAACTTGATATGCTTGGTAATCTTGAAACTGTAAATCTAGTCATTAGAGGACTCCCAACAAAGTGTGCTTAATCAATTGCAAAAAATTGAGTGTGCTCATACTTTGTGGAAAGACTTAGAGAAAACATATGCCGACTATTCACGGAAAAATCTTGCGATCATTTTCCATAAATGCTTTGCCTTTCAGAACATGAAGCCAACTGATCCTAATTTTTATAAATGTCTATTTGAGCTTCGTGACCTCATGCGTGCTAAAGGAGATGTCATTACCATTAACTATGCCATTGTTGAAGCCATTCGCATGCATAAATATGAACATTGTCATAGCCCAAATTCTGATGAAATTCTTGTTTCCTATGACGAGGATATTTTGTTCGACGACGACAATGTGGAGCATGGATAATACAAGATGAAGAGTTTGACATCGAGTATAAGAAGACCATGAGGAACCTTAGTCTTATGGTGAACCTTAGAGACTACATGTCCGGAGGAAAGGAGTGGGTTCTCAACAGTGGATGCACAGATCACATGACCGGAGATAAAGACATGTTCCATGAGATCACACCAAACCGTGGACCTCGAAGGTATGTGACCTTTGGAGACAACTCCAAAGGTAAGGTACTTGGTCTTGGTAAGGTGGCCATATCTCATGATAGATCCATTCAAAATGTCATGCTTGTTGAATCTCTTGGCTACAATCTTCTTTCCATATCTACACTAGCAAGATTTGGTTTCAATGTGCTATTTACGAAATTGACTACCAAGTGTTTCGTAGCGACAATTATAACATGTTCTTTACTGGTTTCCGTAGAGGTGATCTATACATCGTCGATTTCACAAAAAAATCCAAACCCCGTACAATGCCTTATTGCAAAATCTTCTAAAGGTTGGTTATGGCACAGAAGGTTAGGACATGTAGGTATGCGTAACCTTGACAGGCTTATCAAAGGTGATCATATTCTTGGTGTTAGAGATGTTATCTTTGACAACGATAGACTTTGTAGTGCTTGTCAAGAAGGAAAGCAAGCCGGTGGAAGTCATCCCGTGAAGAACATCATGACTACAAGAAGGCCACTGGAGCTTCTACATATGGATCTTTTTGGTCCAAATGCTTACAAGAGCCTCGGTGGAAATTCTTGTGGTCTAGTTATTGTTGATCATTTTTCTAGATTTACGTGGGTATTCTTTCTTGATGATAAGTCGCACGTACAAAAGATCTTCAAGAACTTCGCTCGAAAAGCTCAAAATCAGTTCGAAGTGAAGATCAAGAAAGTTCGGAGCGACCAGAACGGAGTTCAAGAACACTAATGTGGATACTTTTCTTGACGAAGAAGGTATCTCACATGAGTTCTCGGCAACATACACACCTCAACAAAATGGAGTTGTTGAGAGGAAGAACCGAACTCTCATAGAGATGGCCAGAATGATGCTTGACGAATACAAGATGCCAAGACACTCTTGGGCACAAGCCATGGAAACAGCTTGTCACGCCATAAACCGACTCTACTTACACAAGACTCTTGGTAAAACAGCATACGAGATACTCACCGGTAACAAACCCCAAGTTGGAAACTTTCGAGTATTCGGCTCTAAGTGATACATTCTTGATAAGCATCATCATACTAAATTTGCTCCTAAATCTCATGAAGGTTTCCTACTTGGTTATGAATCAAACTCTCATAGTTACCATGTCTACAACAACTTCACTTTAAAAGTTGAAGAGATGGTAGATGTGAAGTTTGATGAATCTAATGGTTCACAAGTCGAACAATTGCCAAATTATGTAGGAGATAAGGATACTTTGGAAGCCATCTGAGATCTACCTATCGGAAAGATTCATCCCATGGAGGTGAAGGAAAGTACTTCATTAATTCAAGTGGAAGCTCCTACTTCACGTCAAGGTGAACCACAAAATGACATGGAGGCATCCACAAGCGGTACATGACATGATGAAGAAGAGGAAGAAGTACAACGTGATGATCCCCTCAACCTTCCTCACCACCACCTCAAGAATATGACACCGTCAATGAAAACATGTAATATGATGATGATCAATAAGCTCCACCATCCAACAAGAAGAAGTTGTCACGAGTTCGAGCAAGAGTGGACAAAGATCATCCGCTGAATCAAATCTTTGGTGACATACAAACTAGGAGAATCGCTCGCTCTAAATCACGTTTAGCTAACTTTTGTGAGCATTATTCTTTCATCTCTAGCATTGAGCCCTTGAAGGTAGAAGAAGCACTTCGATACCTGGATTGGGTGAATGTCATGCACGAATAGCTACACAACTTCGAGAGGAACTAAGTGTGGACACTTGTTGAAAATCCCAACGACGAGCATAACATCATCGGTACAAGATGGGTGTTCCGAAACAAGCAAGATGAAGATGGACAAGTTGTACGCAACAAGGCACGTCTCGTATCCCAAGGATACACGCAAGTCCAAGGTATGTACTATGGTGAGACTTATGCCCCCGTTTCTAGACTTGAATCCATTCACATTCTTCTCGCTTATGACAATCACCATGATATTACTCTTTACCAAATGGATATCAAAAGTGCTTTTCTAAATGGTGAAATTGAGGAGGACGTTTATGTCAAACAACCTCCCAGCTTTGTGAAACCCAATAAACCTAATCATGTTTACAAACTTTGTAAAGCTTTATATGGACTTAAACAAGCCCCTAGAACTTGGTACAAATGCCTAACGAAGTATCTCATTGAAAAGGGTTTTGAGATTGGTAAAATTGACGCAACCTTATTCACTAAAAGAGTTAACGGAGAACTATTTGTGTGACAAATATATGTGGATGGTATTATATTTGGTTCTACTAACCCATATTTTAGTTAGAAATTTGGAAAGTTGATGTCAGAGAAATATGAGATAACAATGATGTGTGAGCTGAAATTCTTCCTTGGATTGCAAATCAAACAATCTAGAGAAGGTACGTTTATCTCTCAAACGAAGTACACCAAGGACTTAATCAGAAAGTTCAATATGCAAGACAACAAAGGTATGAGAACCCCCATTCCTACTAGTGGACATATTGACCTCACTAAGGAGGACAAATCGGTTGATCAATGTGTTTATCGATCAATGATTGTTTCATTGCTATATCTATGCGCCTCCCGTCCTAACATCATGTTGAGTGTTTGCATGTGTGACCGATACCAAGCGACACCTAAAGAATGTCATCTATTGGTTGTTAAAAGAATCGTGAGATACCTAATACATACACCAAACTTTGGCATATGGTATCCCAAGGGATCTTCTTTTAGTCTTGTTGGCTATTCTAACTCGGACTATGCCGGAGACAAGGTTGATAGAAAATCCACCTCGGATACATGTCAATTTCTTGGGAGATCTCTTGTGTCTTGGTCATCCAAGAAACAAAACTTGGTATCTTTATCTATTGCCGAAGCTGAATATATAGTCGCCGGATCATGTTGTGCGCAGTTACTATGGTTGACTCAAACTCATAAGGGTTATGGCATTCATGTTAGAAATGTTCCAATATTGTGTGACAATTAAAGTGCTATTAAAATAGCCTATAATCATGTGCAACATTCTCAAACAAAACATATTCAAGTGCGACATCATTTCATTCGTGATCATGTTAGTAAAGGAGATATAGATCTTAAGCATGCTCGTACCGACAAACAATTAGCTAATATCTTTACCAAATAACTTGAAGAGAAAGTGTTTTGTCATTTGGGGAGTGAGTTGAACATCATTGATGCTTCAAACTTGATCTAGACTCACTCAGATGCATGCAAGGGCATGAGCTTGATTGTCCATTCCATGATGCCATTGATTTTATACTATCTTATATATTGGGAAACTATGCTCCCTTGTATTGCATCTAACCTTTTTGTAGCTACTTGGAAGAAATACCATCCACAAGATTGCCATCAACTCACATCAAAAGAAATATTGTCATAGCCAAGTATCAACAATCCCTTCTTCAGAGATGGAGGAAGAAGAGAACAAGATCATATCATTTACATCTATGTGACAATGAAATTCACTCATGTCATTTGGATATATTACTTTCTTCCTTGCATGACTAACCAATGTAGGTGAAAAGTGAACCAAAACGACAGGGATAGCTCCCAACTCAAGATGATCTTCATCAACTTTGAGCATCCACGACAAGTTCACCTACATGCCATGTCATCAACATCATTCAAAGGTATGTACTCATATTCTTGATAAATCTTTGCACCAAGTCATGAGGTAAAGCTACTCAAGTGATATGAAGACATTAAAAGCTTAATCTAAAAATGGTAACCCCATTTTGCGCTAAACGATGAGTATGACCTATGATCAAGCATTATTGCTTGACTCCTCAAGTCAAATACTCTAATATAGGTGACCTAGTCACCGCCACACATCATTATGGAGATTCTTGTATGGTTCACATTTTCATTGCATGCTTTCTTGGAACCATTCAACTCTCATCTATATGTATGTATATATTTTTTTAAATGTTTTCTCTTATTTCCTTTTTAATCTTTGGATATTTCCTTTTTCAAAGTCTTTGGATATTTTCTGTCTATTTTAAGTTAAGGAGTTGATTTTCTATACAACTCGGTCTCACCAATATAGGAAACTCAGTCCAACCGATTTCTCCGAGAGGCCTGCTATCATTCTCGGTTCTACCGAACCATATTGCCTCGTTGACTCCAAAATCTATCACTGCCTTTGATTTTCATATATTTTCTCAACTTTTGTCTTAGGGGGAGAAAGATTGACAATGATCCCTAGTTTCTTACCCTCTAAGTGTTGGAAATATGCCCTAGAGGCAATAATAAAATAGTTATTATTGTATTTCCTATTTCAAGATAATCATTTATTATCCATGCTATAATTGTATTGAATGGAAACATAAATGCATGTGTGGATATAGAGACAAAACAATGTCCCCAGTGAGCCTCTAGTTGACTAGCTTATTGATCAATGACGGTTAAGGTTTCCTAGCCATAAACAAGTGCTGTCACTTGATGATGGGATCACATCATTAGGAGAATGATGTGATGGACAAGACCCAAACTATAAACGTAGCATATGATCGTGTCAGTTTGTTGCTACTGTTTTCTGCATGTCAATGTATCTGTTCCTATGACCATGAGATCATGCAACTCCCACACACCGGAGGAATACCTTGTGTGTATCAAACGTCGCAACGTTACTGGGTGACTATAAAGGTGCTCTACAGGTATCTCTGAAGGTGTTTGTTGGGTTGGCATGGATCAAGACTGGGATTTGTCACTCCGTGTGACGGTGAGGTATCTCAGGGCCCACTCGGTAATACAACATCACAATAAGCCTTGCAAGCAATGTGACTAAGGAGTTAGTCACGGGATCTTGTATTACGGAACTAGTAAAGAGACTTGCCGGCAACGAGATTGAAATAGGTATAGAGATACCGATGATCGAATCTCGGGCAAGTAATGTACCGAAGGACAAAGGGAATTGCATACGGGATTAACTGAATCCTTGACATAAAGGTTCAACCGATAAAGATCTTCATAGAATATGTAGGATCCAATATGGATGTCCAGGTCCCGCTATTGGATATTGACCGGAGAGTGTCTCGGTCATGTCTGCATAGTTCTCGAACCTGCAGGGTCTGCACACTTAAGGTTCGATGAAGTTTTGGTATAGCTGAGTTATAGATGTTGGTGACCGAAGGTTGTTCGGAGTATTGGATGAGATCATGTACGTCACGAGGAGCTCCGGAATGATCCAGAGGTAAAGATTGATATATAGGAAGTCCGGTTTTGGTCACCGGAAAGGTTTTGGGCTCATCGGTAGTGTACGGGAGTGTCGGGAGGGTGCCGGGGCACCACCAGGAGGGGTGTGACGACCCTAGGGCTTCATGGGCCAAGAGAGGAGACAAACCAACCCCTGGTGGGCTGGCCAAAGCCACCTCTAAGGACCCATGCGGCAGGAGTGGAAAACAAGGGGGAAATACAAAAGGTGGAAAAGGTATACAAGTGGAAGGGGAATCCTACTAGGAGTAGGATTGGAGGAGGACTCCTCCTCTCCTCCCACTTCGGCCGACGCAAAGGGGCAGCCCTAAGGCCTCCAGCCTCCCTCCTCTCCTCCTATATATACTAGAGATTTTGAGGGTTTTGAGATAACAATAATCAGCCACGTACTGCCCTCCCTCTAGATCTGTTTCTCCTCTAGTCTAGTTTTCATCGGTACTTAGGAAAAGCCCTGATGGACTAGCTCCACCACCATCACCGTCACGCCGTCGCACTACCGGAGAACTCATCTACCTCTACGCTCCCTCTTGTTGGATCAAGAAGGCAGAGATCATCGTCGAGCTATACGTGTGCTAAACGCGGAGGTGTCGTCCGTTCGGCTCTAGTTCGGGACGGATCGTGGGACGGCGGCGATTTGGATCGCGAAGACGTTCCACTACATCAACCGCGTTTCTAATGCTTCCCGCTTAGCGATCTACAAGGGTATGCGGATTCAATCTCCCTCTCGTAGATGGTCATCACCATGATAGGTCTTCGTGTGCGTAGAATTTTTTTTGTTTCCCATGCAACGTTGCCCAACACTAAGATCTTATTGAACATTTTGGGAAACAAAAATTAGTTTTAGCAAATTTTTAGGGGGAGAAAACTTCTCTAGGGATAAAATCTCAGTGATCCCACAATATAAGAGGGAGAATCATCTAGGATCCCTAACTCAGGGGGAGATAGTTCAAGGAACTCTTATCCATATTAAAGGGAGAGAACATTCAATGAACCCTTACCTACTATCAAAGGGGGAGAAAATTTCAAGGAACCCTATTAGAGAGAGAAGAATCAAGGATCCCTTTCTCTCAATGAGCCCTTACCCTCTGACCTTTTTGCAATTAATGCCAATGGGGGGAAATATAAAAGCTTCCAATAAGCTTATATAAAGGGGGAGAAATATCACCGATAAGCTTACGTAAAGGGAGAAATATCAAAAGGGGAGATATATGTTCCTAAGGGAAGGTCTGCCTAAGGGCAGATCTACCTAAGGGGAGACATATCAAACCTTAGATATTCAGGGGGAGAAACACCATTAAGGGGGAGAGAGATAAAAATGTTTCAGATATCACTATTCTACCACTATCTTTGGATTGGACTTGTCTCACCCTACCTATCCCAATATCTACATGCTCTGATTAGGGGGAGAGGTAATCTTACTTATTCATTCTTAGGGGAGACAATTCTTAATTCTCTTGGAGACATATCTATCATCGAATCCTATTTTTAATATGTCTTCAATATCTTGGTACTTTTGAAGCTCTTTGCATCTTTACCATAGAGTACTCTTGTGTAATCTAACATTTTTCCCCAGCTGTACTCCTACTTCTAAGACGCTCAAGAACCACAAGGTAAGTATATGCATCATATCCTTATTCATGATGATCTCTTGTCTCTTGCACATATTGTTTGCAAGAGTGAGTCATGAACATGGAAGTTCTACATTCACATATGTTTGATGCATATTGCCAAGATTTGCATGACTTGTTTTGTCCTTTCTACTATGTGTGTGCCCATGCAGTCCAAAGCAACTATCCTTTAAAAGGGATTGCACACATGTAGGGGGAGCATGTACAAGTCATGTTTCTTTCAAATCTCTCATATTCTAATGCATATTTTATTTGAAGCTTTGATTGTATGTTTCATCAATTACCAAAAAGGAGGAGATTGAAAGCACATATGCTCCCTTGGTGGTTTTGATAATTCATTACAACATACATTGTCTCTTGGACTAACACTTTTACCTAGTATATTTCAGGTATAGTCCACATAGAGCCTTGGCATATATGATTTTGAGGAGATGCCCCTTTGATGAAGGAAAGGAATAGTATTGGCTCAAGCTTCGAGCAAGAAGACTCTACATTTTACTTTGGGAGATATCACTTTGAGTCCATAGGAAAGCCAATACTATTAAAAGGGGATGAGGTATTATGATGAATTGGTTGCTCAAGTGCTTAGACGTAGCCACCAAAAATACTCAGCCATTCTCCCACAAAATATCTCTGTCCAAACCCATACCAGCAAAATCGATGCCACCAACAATTTACATTCGGCCCTACTAATTTTACACTTGACAGAACCTATGCCAAACCCTACCATCTCAGTACAACAAACATTCCTATTGGTGCCACCGAGATTGCGTGACCAACTTTCTATTGAGGATATTTCGCAAATCGGAATTTCCGAGTTTGAAATCGGTCTCACCGAGATTTGGAAATTAGTCTAGGTCATTGTATCGGTACCACAGAGATTCCTATATCGGTCTCACCGAGAATTCAAAAGTTGTCGCATTTAGTGCAATTTAGTACCACCGAGATTAATTTCGGTGTCACCGAGTTGGGCAATAATGTTGTAACGGTTGGATTTTGGGGGATGCCTATATATACCCCTCGACCTACCTCCCATTTGCAGAGAAAACACTCAGAACACACACACACACACACACACACACACACACACTTGCCAGATCCATTTTTCTGAGAGAGAGACACCTACTCATGTGTTCAGATCAAGAGATTCCATTTCACCCATTTGAACCTTGGTTTCTAGCCTCCCCAAGTTGCTTTCCACAAGATTAATCTCCTATCCCTGTCGAATCTTAGAGGGAGTGATTAAGTGTTGAGTATACTATCTTTAGAAGCACAAGAGCAAGGAGTTCATCGTTCTACCGCATGTATTACCTTTTGGAGGGTGGTGCCTCCTATATTGGTTAGGTGTCACTTGGGGGGCCTCCTACTTCGTGTTGTGGAGTTGAACCAAGACGTTTCTAAGGCAAGGAGGTCGCCTACTTCATGAAGATCTACCGTGAGTGAGGCTAGTCTTGTGTGGACGGAAGCCGTGGTGGAGTAGACAAGGCCGCTTCTTCATGGACCCCTTGTGGGTGGAGCCCTCCATGGACTCTCATAGCCGTTACACTCCGTGGGTTGAAGTCTCCACTAGTATCGACGTACGATAGCACCACCTATCGGAACCATGCCAAAAATCACCACATCAACTTCTTCGTGTTTGATCTTCCTAAACTCTACTCCGTACTACATGTGCAATGTCTTTATTTTTTGCTGCCATATTTTTTGACTAGCATGTGTAGGGTCCACTAGACTTGTTAGAATCGCTAAAATCTGCCAACAATTAAATTGTGAAAAGGCTAGCATTTTGATTTATGCAAGTAGTCTATTCACCCCCCCCTCTAAACACCTCTTCTATCGATCTCACAGGGGAGCGCTTCCCGGATTCCTCGCTGGAGTACTTACTGGATTTCTTGTTCCTCTTGTTCCCAGGGTGCTTTGTTGGCAAGAGCAAGTGACTTGTTGGTAGATGCTCCTACTGCCACCCGAAAGATCTTGTCGAGCAAAAGACTACATCCTTGTTGTCAGCATGGACGGTGATGATGCTCATCGACCCTGATATGTTAGTGTGTTGTAGCCATGGTGGGACGCCGCCATGAATTTTGCCAACGCTGGTCTGCCCAGGATTCCATTGTATGGTAGTGACATCTTTGCGACGTCGAAGACAACTCTCTCTGTCCTGAAGTTGAGCTCGCTGTTGAACGTCACCGGTAGAGTGATCTTCCCCTTGGGCTGAGATCTTCCACGGTGAACACCCTCGAAGGACCTCGTCGGTTTGAGATTCGAGACATCTGCAGTCGCTTGATCTTGTCAGGCGAGGTCAAGTTCAAGCCAGCCCCACTGTCGACCAACATCTTCATGACCCTGAGGTTGCAAATTGTTGGTGATGCCAACAATGGCACACACCCGACGACAGTGATGCGGTCAGGGTGATCCTGAGCATAAAAAATGATGGGAGTGTTGGACCAGTTGAGGGGTTTTCTTGCCTTTGTCGCTGGTTCTGCTATGTTGACCCCATGGACCCACTATTTTAGTTGTCGGTGGGAGGAGTGCCAAGATGCGCCTCCATCAAGACACATGGCATCTACTGCCTTTTGGAACTCGTGGATCTCTGGTCCTTCTCCATCTTTATCTTCGAACTTCTTGTCGCGACCACTAGCAGGCTTGTCTTTTTGTTGCTTGGCCTTGCCGTGGCGACCGGGATGGCCACTGCGGTTCTTCTTATCAGGACCACCGGCACCGCTTTGGCCCTTCTCCATGTCACGCCTTTCGTACTCATGCTTCTGCTTTTCGGCAAGGTGGTCTACTTGGCGGCACTCGGTGATGTCGTGGCCCTTAGGGAGGTGGATCTTGCAGTATGGCCTGCCAGTCTTTTCTCGTGTCGTGGCGTCGTCGTCTCCGGAGCATGTGGTAGACTCTTCGCCGGATCCCTCGAGCTTAGCCTTATTGCCGGCATTGGACTTGCCGGACACTTCTCAGCCATGACTACCTTGCCTTTGCGCTTTTGATTGCGCTTTCGGCGTTTTCCCTGGGAGGCGGGCGCGTCTTCGTCATCAGAGTCGACCTTCGTGCCAGCATCTTCCCCAGGGAGTCTTCTTCCTTCTTCAGCGCGTGCACATTTGTCGGCCAGAGCGTAAAGCTCAACAACATCCCGTACCTTGTTGACTCTCATTTCTTCGCGCATCCTCTGTTTGCGCACGTTTAGGTGAAATGCGACAATCAATGCGATAGGATGGATGTCACGGATGTTGTGCTGCACACGGCTGGATCACTAGATATAATTTTGGAGGGTTTTGCTATCCCTTTGGGGAAGTACATGCAGATTGTTGGGCGGCCCTGGGAGTTTTTATTAATTGTTTGGATTGCTTACCACATGTATCACGTGGTGGCTGCCCTCAGAGTATGTGTCCTCCCTGGTATGCGCCAACGAACTGGTTGCACAAGTCCACCCAAGAGGAGATGGATCCCTCCGGCAGGTTCATCAGCGAGTTACGCACGTTGTGCTTGACTGCCAACCGAAAGTAATTGTCGAACACCTTCTCATCTCGTGTCCCCCGGCAGCCTGCACAGCGATCGTGTAGATGCCAAGGAACTCTGATGGGCTGATCGTGTCGTCCGGCAGCTAAGGATTGAAGGGATGGTTGGAGGGCTAGAGGACTTGCCGCAGCTCGTGGGTGAATGACGGACACCCCTACCTCGTAAGGCGGGCTATCGAGCACCCCATGCGCAGGTTCGTCGACGATTGGGTCTGCATGTCCGTTTGACTAGCGACGCGTCTCATGCCGCCGCACGATAATGATACGTGTATCCTTCTTGTGTCTGTCCTTCAAAACCTGACTCTGGTCTTGTTTCCTTCGCGGGTCCGTCGAGGCATACGACACGTCGTCTTGCGCATCGGACCGACGGGACGGCTGTTGTTGCTGTGGGGGTGACTGCACCGTGGGCACCCTATCAACGTCGCGCCTGGCAGCAGGATCTGTTGGAGCCTCGTGGCATGCTTGCGAAGGACCCGCCATCTCTGGCTTGTCATGGTTTGCGAAGCTGAGCGGGATATGTATGGTCGCCTTCTAGTCTTCCATCTTCTCCGGCACAGGCAGGAAGTTAAGCAGTAAGTGGGTCTGCGCAAGGGCTTCCTCCACAATCTTGGGCATGACGGGCCGTGAGGCACGGGTGGCGCTTCTACTCCAAACAATGTCGGGAGGAAGGCTACCCTGTCCTACCGTATGCTGCGTGCCCACCTCCGAAGGTTGACGGCGAGCTTGGGTCTGCGTGTCATGGGATTGGCGAGCAGGGGTCTTCTCCGTGTGCCGCCCAGGGTCGTCGTCGACCTGCAGGTGCTCGTCACGGTTGTCTTGCGAACCATGCCGAGGAGGTCCCGTCGCCTCCGTCGTTGCAACAGCTGCTGCAGTCTCGACATCGTTCTTGGTAGTCTCACGTGCTCCTCGAGTCGCCATGACAGCGGGATCCTGGTTGCGGCTCACGGAACTCCACTGGTGTTGTGGCTGCACTCACCAGCGCGGCGAACGCGATGGTCGCCCGTGTCGACATTTCCTGTAGCCGCCTTTGACGGTGTCTTGGAGGAAGACGGAGCGGCCGCAGACCCACCCTTGGATTTCTTGGGAGCCATGGCGTTGACGAATAAGCGCGGGAACCGATGAAGATTTGTGCAGGCGTGCACCCCTTACCTGGCACGTCAAAGATGTCAAGGTGGAACGATGATCTATGGGACCAGCGAGGCCCCTTGCGGTTCAGCATGGGGGCGCACTTGCACAAAGAGCATTAACAATCACATGTGCATGCAGGGTTTTAGACAGGTTCGGCCCGGTCGGAAGCGTAATACCATACATCATGTGTTTGTGGATTATATGGGTGAAGGCCAAGTTACAAGTGCGCAACAACCCGACAGGGAAGCATGAGGAGTGCAGCTACGCATGCAAATGGACAAAGTGTCGACCTTTCTAAAGGTAGCCATGGTGCTCCTTTTATAGTGCAAGGGGTTACCACATTGGCTAAAATGGTCTTTTTGGAAGGGTGAATAGTGGCTTCTATAGCTGCCAAAACTGCTGACACGAGCCATAGCTGTGGATACCTAACCCTGACGAATTAGGACATGAGCATTAAATGCACCATGAGGTGTCACACTGGCGGCGTCTCCCGACAAGGATCGTCTCTCCTTCTGTTTCGCTCGTCCAGCTACCTCTTATTCTCTTGACACGTCGCGGGACGCGTGTTATTAAAGCTGCTGCATGTCCCTCACTGTCGCGAGAGGCCTCTGACCAGACTCACCTAACTGCCTGCCCGCTCGACACCTCACTGATGTTGACAATCAGCCTTATGAGGTGGAGCAGTGGAGATATGAAGAAGTCTTGTCGGACGTGATGGTTGATGGGTCTTCTCCCTCCCGGCAAGGTGGCTTGCCGGGGGCCTTGTCTTGTAGTTTCTTGGTTTGAGCTTTCCTTCAGCAGGGTGTTGCCGGATGAGGAGGTTGTTGTCGTCTGTGCACCAGCGAGGGTACTAAGGGACCCGTGAGGGAGTCCGGGACAAGGGGTCCTCAGGCCGCTTACCTATTTTCATGGCTGAACTCCCCGCCGTTCTATATCATCATTATTTGGCTATGGATAAATAAAGTGGCGTTGGATTCAAGGTGGATTCTTCCAAAAATATAGCGTTTACTCATGGTTACGTGGTGATCGGCATATTCCCTCCTTGACATGTAACTGAAGTTGTGTAACCCTAATATCCCCGGTATCTATATAAACCGTAGGGTTTTAGTTCGTAGGACAGATTAAGCTTATTAATCCTAGGGTTTAGTCCACAACATCTGATCTCAAGGTAGATCAACTTTATACTTTGTACCACATCATCAATATAACAAGAGCAGGACATAGAGTTTTATCTCAATCAAGAGGGCCTGAACTTGGGTAAACACGGTCTTCCTTGTCTTTTGTTACCCATCAATCCAAGATCTATAGTTCGGACCCCCTACTCGAGTTTGACATCGACAACCTTTTCTTTAGTACGCCGACATCCTGTACACCATCATTTTCTGTTAATTAACATGGAAATTTTCTTCGACCTTTTCTAATGAATGGGATTTCAAGGGACCGTGTTTAAAAAAATATATTTAAGTGACTCTTTCGGTAAGTGAAAGAAAAAGATAGCATGTATAAAACCAAACACATACTCCCTCCGTCCCAAAATAACTGTCTCAACTTTATACTAGATCTAGTATAAATTTGTACTAAGCTTAAGACAGTTATCTTGGGACGGAGGGAGTATTAGTTAGATGGAATTGATCGAAACAAATCGGCCCCATTACAAGACAAGAGATTGTTTGGCGTTCGGTCGTAATGAAAAAGACATGCAACACTCTCTCCAAAGAAAAGAATCCTGCTGGATGACAACATCCCATGATATACAAGTGATAGCTATAGGAATCAAGGAACGAAAGTGAGAGAAAGAGACACGACTCCGTCGAGTGGATGAGACCGTAGAGCAGCAGGACATGGAAGGGCAGAAAACAAGGGTTGGCGCATCACACGACTTATGATCATTCGGGCTTGAGCATTCAGAGCGGCAAAGCAGCAACAAGATAGAAAGCAAGGTCACCACCACTCGGCACAACCAAGAGGGAATACGTATTTGGGATGAATCTCTTGCTTGGCGGATTGATGATTTGGATAGAAGGTGGCGACGTTGGGTCGATCATACATATGGTCGCTAAATTAAAACAGGAAAAGGAATGCGGGCTAATTAAGACAAGCGATCCCATGGACCGAATTACAACACACGGCACGCATGACTGGGCACATACGCATATGCAGCTGCCGACACATAAATAACACGACCATTGCAGCGGCCAACTGAACTGTCGAGAAGTTGCAAAAGCGGCTTTCTCTTTGGATGGATGGACACAGCACAGGTCGCCATTGCTTCAATCTTGCATGCACATCACATGGATAACTCGTTACGCGTTGCTCCTGAAGGAGCCGAGGGCCTTGATGGCGCCGGCCCTGAGTATGTACTGGTGGTAGAAGGCCGCGATCGCCGCGCCGATCATGGGGCCGACCCAGAAGATCCACTGCAACATACAAATCAAGCCACATTCAAGATGAGATGAAGGCAACAACTTGACATGAAGAGGAACTGAAAAAATGGTGGGTTTGGAGACGTACCTGATCATCCCAGGCCTTGTCCTTGTTGTAGATGACGGCGGCCCCCAGGCTCCTGGCCGGGTTGATGCCGGTGCCGGTGATCGGGATGGTGGCCAGGTGGACCATGAACACGGCGAAGCCGATCGGGAGGGGCGCCAACACCTGAAGAAAGGAAGACACAGCCAAACATAACATGCATGAGACCCAAATTACTTTGTGAACTGAACTGATCGGCACTCCCCGTGCCGGGTCGTTTTCAGGTTGCTGGTTCCTCAAGCATGGCATGGTCATGCGTGCTTGCTTCGGCCGTCCGCATCATGTGACTGCTGGAGGACACCCAAAGTCGTGAAGGGCCGGCCACTTGCCGCCCCCTTTCGATTCAAAAGCAAGGAAACTAGGTGGAGTAGCAACGAGCGTGAAGGCTCCCTTTTGCCTCTGCCTCCGGGCACATCGCACGCGGGTGGACGTGGATTGGGCTCAGTGCGCGCTTCACCGCCCCAAAGGAGTCCAAAGCCATGGCATATTTTGACGGGATCGGCCAAAGCGGCCGAACATCACGTTTTGTCACCACGAAACCGCACTGGTGCCCTCGCCAAAAGGGATGCTCGCACCATCCGTCACAACCTCACACTAGTCACCGGATAGAAGCACCCAAGGCCAGAGGGATGCAGTAACTCTGAATTTAGCTGGCCACATGATGCCAAGGAGAGGTAATTTGTGTTACTGGCCAATAATTGATCATGGAGGGGGTGGGGGCCTGGGCAATAATTCACCAGCGCTGTCGTGGACGAAATCGACCACGTGTTATCACACCCAAACAGCTCAGCTTACTGTTGGGGCCACATGGGCCAAGGACATGGATGGGACTTAACTGGAATATAGTAAACATACTTATTACAGTAGTAATTGTCTGGCCACGCGGAGGTGTACCACACCACTAGATTCATCAGGATCCTTCATTCTTCCGTCAATTGCAGTGCCAGTACAACTGCTACGATTCACATTTACGCCTACGGGGAGACTAATGTCACTGTTAAGGATAAACACTTTTTTAAAGCATCACGGCATCACTTATTTTTTTTCAAAAAGAAATACCTGACGTCCTTTTTGTTCATTCTAATGATATATAGGATAAAATCATAAAGGAGTACATCATTCTTCCCGTTTTGTTCATCTTAGGAGGATACGATATTCTTGCTTTTCCCCCTTTTTGTTCATATGGAGTATCATTCTGCTCGTTTGGACGATCTGTCCTCATGGCATGCTATCTTAAGCTAAGCTCTAAGAAAAAAAGCTTTACTTTTTTGCTCAAAACAGAAAACTTTACTTTCTCAAAAGAATTGTGTAGCCCGGAGCCGGAGGTATCATGCTTACCGGGACGTGAGAGTCGCGTGCGCTGCGCTTGGGGTCGGTGGCGGAGAAGACGGTGTAGACGAGCACGAAGGTGCCGATGATCTCCGCGGCGAGGCCGGTGCCCTTGGAGTATCCGGCGGCGAGCGTGTTGGCGCCGCCGCCGTACCTGACGAAGTAGGCGCTCTGGAAGGCCTTGACGAGGCCGACCCCGCACATGGCGCCGAGGCACTGCGCCACCATGTAGAGCAGCGCGCGGACCAGGGAGACCTTGCGCGCCAGGAAGAGGCCGAAGGTCACGGCCGGGTTGATGTGGCCCCCGGAGATGCCGGCGGTGCAGTAGACGAGGACGAAGATCATGCCGCCGAAGGCCCACGCGATGCCGAGCACGCCCACGCCGCCGCACGCCGCGTCGGCGGCGCTGTTCACCGCGGGGTCCGTCTGGTGCTTGTACCCGATGACCGTGGCCACGGTGATGTAGAGGAAGAGCAGCGTGGCGATGAACTCGGCGATGACGGCGCGGTACAGCGACCACGACGCCAGCTCCGCCGCGTCCACCAGCGGGGCCGGCGGCGGGTCCGTGTAGTCCTTGGCCGCGAAGTCGCCGCCGCCGCCGGTCTCCATCACCTCGTCCTTCGCCATCAGTGTGTGTGGTTTCTTCTCGCTGGAAAAAAATGGAGTTGGAGCTTGTGTGTGGTGGGGGAGTGACGGGAGGAAGGTGGTATTTATGGAGCGGGGGAGAAGAGGTAGGTAGTAAAATACAACGAGGCGAGGGTGTGTGGTGGACGAGGCTCCGCACCCTCTCGTGGTGTCCTTGATGGAACTGAAAACTGAACTATTTTCTTCGTCTGAATTTTATTTGTACGAGTAGGAGGACTATATAATTTGCTGATAAGACCAAATGGGGCTTGGCTTTTGTTTTTGTTGCTGCAGTGAAGTGAGGTGGATAAGCTATTGGGGCATGTGCTGCGACGCAGGTGCAAACGCCAGATTCCAGAATTCACGGATATCTCTTTCCTCGATTGGAAGTTTGGAGAACTTGCCGACTGAGCATTGTGACAAAATCTACATGATACGGTGTCTTTACTGCCATGATCCGGACCTATTTTCACCTTCACCACATCTTCGTGCCATTCGTTTTACAGTTTTACTGAGCATTCGTTTTACAGTTTTTCATTCGTGTCTTTACTGAGCATTCGTTTTACAGTTTTTCATAAAGGAAATTTACAGTACGGCAGACGAACAGCAGACGCACAGACAGAATTGATCCTATAAATATTATTAAACTTCCACTCACCTTTTTTAATTAGTAGTTCGTGCCATTTAAACACCATTAGAGTTCCATATAAACACAGTTCATACGAGCTTAATAAAACGGAAATTTTAAACATAGTTCATACCACGCGACATAAATATAATTCAAAAAACATACTTTTAACGTAAACTAGTTCATATTTATACTTAAACTACTTGCCACCGCAGTTCTACTCGCCGTCACCATCACCATCACGGACTTGCCAACGCCGAGGTGGTGCTCCATGAGAGAGTTGGAGAGCCCATACGTGAGGTGGTACTCGTTCAATGTGCAACATGTGCTGCCGCAACTTCGTCGATGGTGATGGCCGCCTTTTTCGCCTCGAACCAGACGCGCTCGACCGTCGGGAGGCGCTAGATGGCTGGATCGATGATCTCACTAAGGCAACGGGAATTGCTACACGCTCGCGTGCGTGCTATTTGCGCGATTGAAAGCACAATTTTTGTCTAAGGTGGTTTTGATAATTAATCATAACATATGTGTCATTATCCAAATATATTTTAGAAAAGTTCAAAGATGCATTGGCTAAGGATCGTGAGGAGAACGCGTGGCTACTAGGAAAGAAATAGGATTGGCCAAGCGACTCAGCATTTTATATTTGTGAAAAATCATATTTGAGTCCATAGAAAAGTCAATACTACTAAAAGGGTGAGGTATCTATGATGAATTGGTTGCTCATATGGTTAGAGATAGTTACCAAAAATACCCAGTCATTCTCCCACAAAAGTTCTCTCTCCAAAGACTAAACATCAAAATCGGTGCCACCAAGATTTTCCATTCGTCTCTAATGGTTTTCCACTAGACAGAACCTTTGCCATACCCTAAAATCTCGGTACCACCTGAGGGGGTGTAAATTAGGGGTAGGCCCATGGACCTGCATCCCAGGGCCCATCTAAGACCCCACATGGACATCAATGTTGCCAAAGCTACCAGTGAGTCACGGTCTCACTCGGGTAAACAAGTTCTCACTCGGTTTGCACAAAATCACTCGGTTCGTCTTTTGTCAGCCAGGCGTGCCCCGACACTCCAACTACAGCAAGGCGTGGACGACGAAGAGACTGCAACAGCCATAGAATTAAACTACTACATGAAGTGCAGTTAAGACGGGTGTTACCAGTAACGTCGGAGTTAGAGCTGCTGTTATTAGTAACTTCCGTAGTTATTAGCATTAACTCACCCTTGTAATGACGCTCGACAATTCATGGCGCACTCTATATAAGCCGCACCCGAGCTCCTAAACAAGGGTTCAACATTCTGTAATCCCACACTCCCCATAAGCAAACACTAGTCTCCAGGCTCGAGATGTAGGGTCGTTACCACTCCCGAGTGGGGCCCGAACTCGTACATCCGAGTGTATCCACTATGCCGTAGCTAGGCTCCACCCCTCATTTGTACTCGTGGTACTATTATGAGGATCATTCCCACAACAGTTGGCGCCCACCGTGGGGCTACGCGTTTAGAAAATCCGACGTAGTTGGAGTTTCCATCCTTTTCGTCGTCATGATGAAACTTGGCGGAGAGATCATCTTCGGTCCCCTCAGCTTCATTGAAGACGACTCAGCATGGCTGCAGGATGCATCACTAGACACCGACGCCCTTCCCGCTCGAGGTGCATCACACTTCAGCGCAGTCGCGCACGGGGTCCTGATCTGACACCCGTTGGTACCGTATCACTCGGTGCCCTCACGTCGTGCTGCAATCCGTCACAAGTGCTCCGGGCGCTCACGACCGCGGTGGTGGATCAAACATGCGGTGGCCCATCAGGCCACATCAGGGCAGGTGGCTATGGTCGATTCGGATGAGGCCACCATCAGCCTCTTCCCTTCATCGGGTGACGGATCGTTTGACGATTCCGACTGCGAAAGCAGCGGAGGCGCCACGGACGTGTTGATGGATGACACGGCCAGGGGAGGAGCCCCTGCTTTTTCCGCGGAGAACTCTCATGGACACGATTGCGGCGAAAGTCGTCACGGCGACGACAACCATCACGTCCCTCAGCTGCTCACGAAGCAGTAGTAGGAGGAACTTTGATGGAGGAGCAATCAAGCTCTTCGTAGTCCCATCACCGGGAACACCCCGGAGGAAATAGCATTGCAGAATGTGTGTCAGGCCACTCTGGCCAAGCACGACCGACTCGAGCGGTTTCAACGCTCACACGACACCCGAGCTGCAAGGGACCAGGCCAGTTCCAGTTACAGCCGCCGGTAGTTGTTTCCGAACGACCGCCAACATAAGATCGAGGTGATGCAGATACCTTTGTAGAACGTGGCCGCAGCCACTCGGATCGCTGATTCCGTTCAGCCAAGTGATTCTGGAGCCGGGTTAGGCATTCAGTAGATCTAGCCTCCCCTAAAGACTGCTTGCAGCTAAACCCCACAGTACTGCAATCGTGGTATCACATCCATAGCACGCCCGTCCAAGCGGATACGGTGCAGTCGGCTCACAACCCTCATGCACCCCGGAAGATGCCAAAGATCTCATCCTCATCCGAGAGGCCCGCACGGGATCAGAGGCATGATTATCGGTTTCGTACCAAACAGAAGAAGAAGAATGATTGGTCCGGAAAGAAGAAAAAACTGAGTCCAAGAGTAATCTCTTGGACCAACCCTGCCCTATCCACGCCAATAAGGATGATGACAGGGAGATCATCCTTGCCAAGCACACGTCTCGAGATTGTCGTCTTCTGCGGCAGGGGATGGGCAGAGAACCCTCCGGGGATAGGGACGATTAGGATGATCACGAGGCTACCCCCGGGTACCCGAATATCGAGATGGTCCTCATGACCTTCCCCGACGTCGAGAGTAAGAGTCGATTGAAAGTCATCAATCGGGAGGTAAACATGGCAGTTCAAACTGTCATGAAGTACCTCAATTGGACAAATAGGTCTGTCATGTTCGATCAGTCAGACCACCCAACCCACATTGCCACCCCTGGGAGGTAAGCGTTGGTTGTAGATCCAGCTGTCAACGGAGTTCGATTGCGAAGGGTCCTCATAAACGACGACAGCGGACTCAACATCATCTATGACACGCTCAAGGCCATGGACATCCCGTTGTCCGAGTTGAGCAAGAGCAACATGCATTTCCACGGGGTCATCCCTGGGAAAAAGGCCGTGCCACTCGGTCAGTTCGCCATGAATGTCGTGTTCGGCGGTGAAAAGAATTACAAGAAGGAGAGACTAACCTTCAAGGTGGTTGACTTCTGAAGCGCTTAGCACGCCATCCTAGGTAGGCGTGACTACGCACGTTTCATGGCCTGTTCATGCTATGTGTATCTTAAACTTAAGATGCCAGGGCCAAAAGGCGTAATCATGGCGACCGGCAATCGGAAGATCGCCGAAGAGTGCCTCCAGCAAGGCTCCAAGATCGCCAATCAACAAGTCCTCATGGTCAAGCCATCCGACATGTCGGGTGTTCCCACAAAGTTGGCTAAGCACCGCCTCCGAGTGGACTCCAAGGTCAAGCCCATCAAGGAACACTTGCGTCGCTCCTCCGTGGAGAAGCGCAAGACGATAGGCGAGGAGATCGCTCGGCTCCTAGCCGCCGAGTTCATCCGTGAGGTTTGCCACTCCGAAAGGCTTGCGAACGTGGTCATGGTGCCCAAGAAGAACAATTCACTCTGAATGTGTATTGACTTCAAGCACCTCAATCGGGCCTGCCCGAAGGACCATTTCCCTTTACCTTGCATAGATCACATTGTAGACTCTACTGCCGGATGTGAACGTGTGTGGTTCCTGGATGCGTACTCCGGGTACCACCGGTTCTGAATGTATGTACCCGATGAAATAAAAACGGCCTTCATCACCCCATTTGAGTATTTTTGCTACATCACCATGCCGTTTGGCCTCAAAAAATGTTGGGGCTACTTTCTAGCATATGATCGAGAAGCGCTTGCGGGAATAAATCAGTCGAAACGTCAAAGCATACATGGATGGCATCGTGGTCAAGTCCAAGAAAAGTTCCGACCTCCCGACTGACCTCGCTGAAACTTTCACGAACCTGTGACGCTGCGGGATCAAACTCAACCCGGCAAAGTGCACCTTCGGTGTTCCAGCCGGCAAACTACTCGGTTTCCTTGTTTCTGAATGAGGCATCGACGCCAATCCCGACAAACTCGGTGCCATAGTCAAAATGAGATAACCAGAGCGCATCCTTGGTGTGCAAAGGCTCATAGGTTGCCTTGCAGCTATCGGTTGCTTCATCTCAAGACTCTATGAAAAGGCATTGCCTCTTTACGGTTTGATGAAAAAAACCGACAAGTGCGAGTGGACCAACTGTCGGTGTCAAAACCAGCGGATTTTGGGTAGGGGTCCCGAACTGTGGAACTTGGATCGATGGGTTGCAAGAGACGAAGGACATAGTATTTACCCAGGTTCGGGCCCTCTTGAGGAGGTAATACCTATGTCATGCTTGATTATATTGTTGGTGTATGAGGATCAGAGAGTTTATCTACCTCGAGATCGTATGAGCTATACCCTAGATGAATCAACTTGGCTATGTGGACGAAGCCCTCTAGTTTATATAGACCCCAGGGGTCCCCAGGGTTACATACAACTGACCTCCAGCTGGGGATAGATGCGCTGATCTAGCCTACCAAACTTGGATGACACACCAGTCTCCGGAACTTTCCTTCCTGAATACAAAGTTTTTTATGTTGTCCAGTCTTCAATAATACAACCCATATACGGCCGGTCTCTAAGAGATGGGCTGGCCATCCGAGGATCCCTTAATCGAGGACTCCCTTTGTAGCCCCCGAACTTGCATCCAATGCAGATGTACACGGTCTTCGGCAACTTCTTGCATTCAAAGTAATCGGCTTGCGAGGCGAGTTCCCCCATATTCGGCTCGTTCAGACTTGGTAATTTGGCGATGTTAATGCCTTTAAAACAGGCACTCATTAATGAGAAGGCCAAAAGGCCCGAGTGTGAATAGTTCCTCATATAACAGCCTTTCTGACGAAAGGTCGCAATAGTCAGTTATGACAAAAACTCGATTCACGATTCGAGGCCGCTTTCCCACAGACACATCTTGTCAATCATGGAGATCGTGCCCCATGTTTAAGGGGATATCGGTAATGGTCTGGGGAATCCCATGCGCGTTCACCGGTGTGGTCATTGCGGGAAGTGGCCGGGTCTCTGGTGTAATAAACCGGAACCCTTGGCTCAGCGCCACCCATAAAAGGGAAAAAGATCCATAGAGCAGCCACACGCATTCCAGACTCGACCCCCTCCCATCCTAGCTCCCAAGCGCCCAGATCCATTACACTTTCCACACTCTCCTATCCGTCCTCCCCCCAAACCCATCCATGGCCGGATATGGTTCTCATGGCAAGTGGCAGATCTCGTGCATCTCCGACAAAGACATCAGAGAGATGAAGGACGCCGGGTATCTCTTGTCGGATATCGCTCATGGTCAGGTGGCGCCCACTCCAAGGCCGAACGAAAGAGTGATGTTCATCGCCCCACTTCATACGGGGACTAGGCTTACCACTCCACCCCTTCGTCAGGGGCGTGATGTTCTACTACGGGTTAGATTTTCATGATCTTTCCCCGAACTCCTTCATGCACATTTCTTCTTTCACCATCGTTTGCGATGCCTTCCTACAGGTGCATCCGCACTTCGGCTTATGCTTAAGACCTTCAAGGTTAAGCCAAAGTCAATCACTCGCCAACACACCGACTGTGGCGGAGCTGTGATCATTAAGCTTCCCTGAGTTGAATGGCCGGAGGGCACTTTCATTGACACCATCAATGCATGGCTGAAGGAGTGGTTTTACATCATTGAGCCTCGGAAGCAAGTTGGCTGGCTCCTGCCGAGTTTAGATCCGGACCCCCTGAGAGGCTAACCTCATGGGTGAAAAGGGGCCTCAATTGGGGTTCATCCTCAGAGGTGAAAGCTGTGTAGAAGCGCATCAAGCAGATGCCAGAGATGAACGTCGAGCTGACCGTTGTGGTTCAGGTTATGCTCCGTCGCCGCATCCTTCCCTGCCAGCGTCGGGACACTCCAATCTGGTCCTACAAGCTCGGCGACCCTGTTAGCATGAATAAGTTCTACCACATCACCCTTGAGAAGTTGTGGAAGGTGTTATTCAAACCTCAACAAGAGTGGCC
Source organism: Hordeum vulgare subsp. vulgare (assembly GCF_904849725.1). Lineage (NCBI taxonomy): Eukaryota > Viridiplantae > Streptophyta > Magnoliopsida > Poales > Poaceae > Hordeum > Hordeum vulgare. The sequence continues at coordinate 155,846,879 of NC_058519.1, read as the reverse complement.
AGCCGAGGAAGAACACGTCGGCTTGGATGCCTCTCACCCTCCTTTGGAGGTATGATCAAGCCTTTTATTTTATATTAAAGCTTTTAATCTTTATCAGGGATCTCATTTTTTCCATCATCCTTGCAGGGCTGGCTGGAAAAGGCCAAGAAAATAAATGGTCAAGTCCCCCTGCCCGAGGACCCCAGGTCGCAATTGCTGACCATGATGCTAGTGGTGGCGCCGCACACATCGCCAGATAAAAAGCACAAGAAGAAAAATGAGACTCGCGGGGGTGTCTGCTCAAGGGGTCCTCCGGATACTAAGTCCGAAGAGACCGATGCCTCCTCCGTCTACGAGGAAGAGGAGGCAGAGGATCGAGAGGAAAAATATTCTCTCCAAACAAGGAAGAGGGCGGCGTCGGAGGACGCCAAGGGGGGCTTGCCTCCCGAGGCCCCGAAGAAACCGTGCAGAGGCAAGGTGGTCCTGCTCGATGATAGCCCAGATTCCGATGAGGACTACGAGGCTTTCAAGAGGGTTCCTCGAAGGACCCCCAGGGTCAAGCCCCTGGCCCAAAGGCACATAATTTGTTTTGTATTTAATGAATTATGCAGAGCTTTTGTTGTTAATCATACATGCTCTTTTATCCGACGCTGCCCTGTCCGAGACCTCCTGACGGATCAAGTCTCGGGGTGTTCACTACCAGCTGAACTGGCAGAGAGCTGGAATACATCCCGCACTACTCTCCCTCCACCGTCGGATGAGGCTGCGTAGGTGATATCCCACGAATCCCCTCCGAACACGGGGGACGAGGTGGTGATGGCTGAGGTAAATACCTTGGCCACCGAAGACCGGGAGGTCCCAGCCGAGGTTCATGCCTCAGTCACCGGGACCCGGGAGGTCAATCCCCTCTCAATGAGATGAGAGGGGGACCTGGATTCGTCCGAGCTTTCTCCGGATACGGCTCCAAGGAGCTCTCCTCCTTCGGTGTCTTCAACGTTGCCTTCGTCGCCGCCTATGAAAGAGAAGGTTGCGGCCGAATGGCCTACAATGATGGCGGAGGCCCTATCTGGCGCGTCCATTGCCGATGAATATCACACCCTTATGGGCGCAATTCTGCAAAGCATTCAGTCCGTTGATAGCAGTCTGAAGGGAGCCTTCTGCGGTTTCATGATAGGCTTCGAGGTAAACTGATTAGTGTTTATTTTATTTATAAGGTATGGTAGCCCCCAAGCCATGGGTGAGTTGAAAATCTCGCCCGTGGCTCGAAAGAACTTATTATCTTTGAGTAAAATCAGTTCGGGGACCCATGAACTATCACAGCTCAATGGGCTACTTCGGCGAAATAACCCAATCCCGTTAACGTGGATGCTTATTGAAAGTGCGTTATATCGACTAGAGGGGGGGTGAATAGGAGATTTTTAGAATTTCATCACTGAGGAAATTCCTTTTGAGGAAATTCCTCACTGATGACTAACTTACAGCGGAAACAGTAAAGGATCAGACGTGCAAACGTTCACAACAGCAGTATTTCAGAGTGAAGAATGTGAAAATAGATTGCACAGTAAGCAGGCACGCAGAATACAGATGAAGATTAACTATCGTGAAGAATTTGGGGTTGAGGAAATTCAGAGAGAGTCTTCAGCAAATTCTTCAAACAGTCACAGTGAAAGTCATCAACACACAATACAAGAAAAGTAAAGAGTTGAGGATAGAACCCGTTTCTCAGTGAAGACTGTTGTTGATGACCCAGTTTCAACTGTTGTGGCAATTGTACATCTGGTTTGGAGCGGCTTGGTTTTGAAACCAAAGGACACCCAGTCCCGGTACACACAGTCCCTACCGTATTCTCCTTGAGCTAAGGACACACAGTCCTCGCCCAACACTCGTGGTAAGTCTTCAGGCAGACTTCCAAACCCTCACAAACTTGGTCACCCGGCGATCCACAATTGACTGTTGGATTGCTATAGACCATGACGCCTAACCGTATGGAGGATGCACAGTCCTCAAAGGTAGAAGGCTTCAGTCCCACATAGGAACAACTTCTTCAGTGATGCTCAATCACTAGGTTTGGTTTGTGGTTTCGGTGGGTGGTGTATTTCCTCACTGATGATTTACTCTCGAAGGCTCTGAGGAATTTGGGTTGCTCTTATGACATGTGTCAGTTTCTAACGGAGCAGCCAACCGACTAGTGGTTGTGGGGGGTGGCTATTTATAGCCTAGGAGCATCCCGACATGATTTGACACTAATGCCCTTAAATAATATGACCGTTGGAGTGGATAAGACCAATGACTTGGTGTGGTTATCGAAACGGTCGGAACCCTCAACTGTGAGAGTCCTCATGTCACTCATATTCCTCACTTGAGGCTTTTGATAGGATTAGGCTTGGGTTGAGCATCATGAGGAAATCCATTCCATAGTGTTACTTTGACCCCCTTTAACAGTACGGTGTTCCTATTACTCAAATGCGAAGAAAGTAAAACAGAAAGTGTAAATCTTCATGCTTCAAATTCTTCAGAATGATTTTCTTCGGGAACCACCGGACTTCTCAATATTAGTATCTTCATGAGGAATATCAATTTCATCGCAGATTCCTTGCGATTCATTTCTTCAGCTTCGGACCAATTTCTTCAACTGAAGACATATATTTTTAGGGGTCGATATTCTTCAAATATCTCAGACTCCTCAATGACTTATAGATCCTGTGTATACTCACAAACACATTAGATACTTAACCTATAAGTATTCAAACCACCAAAATCACTAAGGGGCACTAGATGCACTTACAATCTCCCCCTTTTTGGTGGTTGATGACAATTAGGTTAAGTCTTCAACTGGGAATAAAAATATGAAGTGTAAATACTCATTTGAGGAATTTGAAAACAAGATTCAGAGATACCCCCCTGAAGATGTGCATATCTTGAGGATTTTGCTTTTCACAGCAAATGCACATTGATGATTTATATCATGGAGATCTCCCCCTGAGTCTTGTAAGTCATGCATACATATAACATATCATATGAAGAAAATGAAGATGCATGATGGCAAATGGTATCTGACGAATTCCAGCATGCGTGCATTAAAACTTGAGGAATAAGCATGCGAAGAAAAACGTTCAAAAGCGTCAGAGTACCATCGGGCTTAAGTTACAACTCATTACATAAAAACTTCAAAAGAGCCAAGAGTTTATAACTTCAATATAGTTTATAAGCCCCAAAAATATCCCGCTTGAAGACTAACTCTCGAGTTTCTCCCCCTTTGTCATCAAGTGACAAAAAGGGACAAACTGAGGACTAACGCCCGTGAAGACTTCATTTCTTGGCGGTCGAGGAAGAGTCGTGATGCTTCTTGGGAGTAGTCTTCTTCCTCGGGCCGGTTGCAGTATCGAGCTGTTCTTTATCATATTCAACAGTGCGGAATGAAGAAAAGGAGCTGTCTTCAAGGTCTGGCACTGGAATGGGCATGAACTTCTTCTTGGGAGGCCATGACCAGTCAAAGTCTCGCTCAAAGTTCATTTCTTCAAGCTCAGTCTGAGTCTTCAGATGTGCAAGTGTAGCCCAGGTGCGATCGAAAACCTCATGCAGGTAGTGATGGTTAATCTTCACAGAGTTCTGTGTTTCAGTGAGGGTTTTCACAATGGCACCAAACTGGCGTTTGACCCATTTGTGGTTGCGATCCACCTTCTGGTGAAGACTGAGGAGGAGCTCTCTGGTGTTCAGCACGCGAGGAGGAATTGGGCTTGCTGGACGAGTCTAAGTATCGTCCCATGAAGAATATGCTTCTGGCTCTCTGAACTGGCCATCAAGGGGCCTGCTGCCTTCTTCAATCACAGATTTTCCTTTTCCTTCAATTGGCTCGAAAGTCTTCTTGTTGACCCGGATAGGAGGCATATAACCAACATGGTTTTGACAATCAGCATGAAAGTTGATGCCTGTCCTTGTCCTGATGAATCTCATGATCCACGGGGCATATATCTTGTGATCAAAGGGGTACATGGCATTGTCGGCCAAAGTCCTCAAGAAGAAATCATGGATATTAATAGGAATACCGTGAATGATGTTGAAGAGGATATTCTTCAAGAGGCCTACAACATCTTCTTCATCGTCATGGACTTTGATTGGCGCGAGCACACTGCAGAGGATTCTGTAGACAGACCGGGGTGTGTACTTGAGCTCGTGGACGAGGAAGGTTGTTCTTGAAGATTTGCTTGCAGCCAAAGGCTTCATGAGGACTTCCATCATTCCATTTGGCAGCTCACGCTCACCATAAAGCTTCACTGCCCCATCTGAGGGAATTGGTACGGGCAGTTCTCTGAGGAGTTCAGAAGCAGGAGCCTTGTAGTGAGTGTTTTGGGTCATCCAATAAAACACCCAAGTGTTGATGTCTTCAGGGTTGCCAGATATATGAAGAGTGGCATAGAACTGAGGAATAAGCTCGCTGTTCCAGTCTGATATATCTGAGCACATTGGGAGCAAACCTGCATCGTGGAGTACACTGAGGACTGGCTCTAGGCAAGGTATTGCTTCAAGCTCAACATGAGGAATATGCCTGTGCTGGAAAATCTTGTTGCGTCCACAGAGCACAGAGGCATAGTAGTTCATCTGGGTCCTTGTCCAAAACTTCAGATGCCTCATTTGAGGCTTGTCATAAGGGTTCTCTCCAATGAAGTACATGCGTTCCTCAAAGAAATTTTCTTTCTAAAACTTTGGACGCTTGGATAATGGCTGACGCTGAACTGGCTGAAGATTTTGCTGAGGAATAGGGGAGGAGACAACCATAGCAGTCTCTGGGTTAAGCACAATGAATGCATTGTCTTGGGCGGGTGCATTTTCTTCAGCATTTTCCTCAAGGTGAGGAATTTCATCAGCTGGTACTTCATGCTGAGGAGATGGTGCTTTCTTGGACTGAGCTTCAGGCTGAGGAATTTCGGCTTCTTTCTCAGTTGGAGGAGTCTGATCAGCTTGTTCCTCATCTTGAGGATTTTGCTCAGAGTTTTGGATTTCTTCAGCTTGAGGATTTTCAGCTTGTTTTTCCTCAGCTGGTTCTGTGGCAGAAGCAGTTTCATCAGCTGGTGCAGCTGATGCTTGAGCAGTTTCTGTCTGAGGAATATGAGGTTTAGGACTGTCGTCAATCTGTATTTCCTCATCAGTGTGTTCCTCAGGAGCGACATCCTTCATTTCCTCATCTGCCTTCGTAGCTGGGTCATCAATGACGACCATCTCATAGGAAGGGGTGACATTGAGAGGCACCGGGTCCAGAGGAGCAGTTTCTTCAATTTCTTTGAGGCGCTTTGCCTCTGTTTCATCTACTGCCGAGGAGGCTTTTCTCTTCTTGGCTTCCTTTTCAGGAGCCCTTGTTTTCTTCACGTCTGATGCAGACGGAATTATCTTCTTCACCTTTGAAGCTTTTGGTGAAGGTGTTCTCTCTTCAGTTTCTTCAGCTGGTATTGAGGAACCAGCTGGAACAGAGTCATCAGCCTGCTTTGATGAAGCAGCTGGATCAGTAGCAGTCTCATCAGTGGCAGCAAGTTCATCAGTTGGAGTTTCCATGATGAGTTCTTCAATGGCCGGTTCATCAACACGACGCTCTTGGTGTACTTCCTCAGCTTGAGGAGTTTCCTCCTCCTGAGGAGATTCATCTGCTGGCTCCTCAACCAAGGGCTGAGGGGTTGGTGCTAGGGTTGCAGTTCTCTTGTTGGAGTCATCAATAGCACTAGTGGCCAGCTTGATGAAATTGCTCTTGAGGCTTTTGCGATCTGACAGCTTGGTGTACTTGTCAGTCAATTTCTGCAGCTCTGCCTGTGTAGTTACCAGTGCATCAGGAGTCAGTTTGAGAAGATTCTGCCTGAGGAATTTCTCCTTTTTGATCTTTGCGACCTTTGCCTGCCTGGCCTGCTGTTCTTTCCACTTGGCTTCGTTTATGAAGGTGGCCACCATGTGGCTGATGCCAGGAGGAAGCTTCAAATCATCAATAGGAGTGTTTGGATCCTCATACCAGATATTGATGTAGTCAAGCAGGACCTTGGGGTCCATGGCCAGAGGAATAGCACTGCCTGATGCTTGTGCTACCCTTTCTTGCTTGTTTCTGATGATGGCTTGCAGGGTTTCATCATCATATTCATCACTTCCCTCTGATGCAGATGGGACTGCGATGATTTTGCTGGGGCTAGGCAGAGGTGCACGTTCAGTAGTTGTCAAAGTCTTCGCAGGAGGTGTTGAAGACTTTGCCTCCGAGCTAGTTGCAGCTGGGAGTGAGGAGCTGGAGCTGGCGGTCGTAGGCTTCACGACATGCTTGGGTACTGGTTTCTCTTAAGGTTTTGGGGTTGGAGCTGAGGATTTTGATACCGAGGAGATTGGTGCTGAGGGCTTTGGCGCTGATGGTTTTGGTGTTGAAGGTTTTGGTAATGAGGGTTTTGGTGCTGAGGGTTTTGTGACAGAAGCCTGAGCAGACTTCTCTTGAGGCTTTGGAGCCATTGGCTTTGATGGCGCAGACTGCATTTGAGGAATTTCTGAGCCTGAGGTTTCTGCAGCTGAGGAATGAGCAGCACCGGAGGCAGCAGCTGAGGATTCATTGAATTTCCTCACTGCAGCTTCTGCTTGCCTCTTGAGCTTGGCCAGATGCTTTTCCTTTTCATATGGATAGTCATCAATGGGCTTGAGGCTTGATGGATGTGCTACTTGATGATCCTCAAGTGGGGCCCTTCTGCCAGGAGGCTTCAAAGCGAATTTCTTCGCATTTTTGGGAGTCACAAACATGTACTCCTTCCATTCCTTCGCCCATCTGCGTTCAATCTTCTGCAGCCGTATCTTTCTCCTGGCCATTGTCTCATGTTCATCAGGCGTGCAATAGTCCAAGTAAATGTCCTCAGGGATATCAGCAGCTGTGTTTTGCTCAAGTTTCTTTCCTCCCTTCTGTTTTCTGTCTTCCTCCATTTTCCTCAGTTGAGGATTTTGCTGATGATTTTGAACTCTTGAGAATTCTGATGAGCCTTGAAGAGTTTCTTCCAGAAACGCTGCAAATGAGTTAATGTGATGAGAACCGAGAGATTCATCAGCTGTCATGTGTGTACCTGTGAACAGAGTATAGTTGCGAGGAATTTGGAGAGGTCATATGCGTTCTCAGATTTGAAGAAAATGAAAAAGTTTGACAGTTTGAGGAATATAACCAGTGGTTGAGGAATTTGCCTAAGCATACTGTTCTTGGGTTCCAGAGTTGTACAGATCCGAAAATTCGCACAATTGAGGAATCTCGTGATAATCTTAGATGCTTAGCATAGTTCATCAATGATTGTGGTGATATGTAGTGTTTGAGGAATCAAGTGCGCATCGTATCTTGAGGAGAAACAGATTTCACATAGAGGAAGTAAAATTTTAGATCTAACTTGCTGGAAAAATGGGATATATTTACCCTGGAAGGTGCGCACGAAGAACACAGAAAGTTGTGTGTGGAGAGGCTCTTCGTTCGAGTGTCCAATGCACCCTAACTTGGCGACAGAGGACGTCTACGGCGGCGGCGGACGAAGATGGTCCGACTCCGGCGTGGTTCTCGCGACGAAGAAGTCGAGGCAGCGAAGCTCTTCCTCACCGGCGACGAGACTACCAGCGGTGGCGCTAGGGTTCGGTGGAGTGTGCTGTGGCAGGAGAGCGATGAGGCGAAGAAGAGGATGCCGAGGGGGGATAAGGACATATTTATAGCCCAAAAGTTACCGTTTGGCGCGAAAATGTCGGACCAAATAGCCCCTGCCTCTACGTCTCCGCAGGACACGTGTAGCTCCCGTACGATGTGGTGGAGATAGTGGAGATCGTGGTTATCCGATCGTGGGAAGTGGGGGTTCAGTTACTGTGTCTTTACAGAAACAATTTTTGAAGATTTGAGGATTTTCGTTACAATATCATCAGCTGACAAGGACGCAGTGAGGACTTTGAACAAAGTTTCAAATAGAACGCATATGAAGAATTGAATAGACTGGATAAGTATAGTATAGAGGGAAAGTAGGGTCCGATCACATTCACTTAGCAGAAACATCAACTTGAAGAAATAGCCATAAGTGAATGCTGTTGAGGACTAGAAATCACAGTCTACCTAGTCAAATGAAAGTCATCAAGTGTTTTTGAAGATTTTGTAGTATATCATCACAATGAAGAACAACTGTTTTGAAGAAAAATGCATTGTGAGGAAATTGATCATTTGAAGAAAATCAACTTGAGGAATTTCATATTGGGTGGTGGCGTTACCCACCATATAAGAATGTTGATTACAGACGCCACGTACAATTGTCGTAGGGCCCTGAGAATCAATTTCTTCGTTAATTTCTTCATATTCAGAGTGACATTCTTCATCAGTTGAAGAAAATCGATTCATCATGTGTTGCACATCTAAGTCATCAACTTTGCATAAGTGTTAGGATGTGTGCATGTTTTTACAAAACATTTGAAGATTCTAAGATATTTAGCTCACACCGCAACTTGCAAAACCTTTTCTCATCCAAGGGCTTAGTGAAGATATCTGCCAGTTGATCATCAGTCTTCACATGGTCGATGAGGATATTGCCCTTGAGGACATGGTCCCGAAGAAAATGATGACGAATCTGGATGTGCTTGGTCTTCGAGTGCTGTACTGGGTTGTATGCAATCTTGATAGCACTCTCATTGTCACAGTAGAGAGGTACATTCTTCATGTTGATGCCGTAGTCCTTGAGGGTTTGCTTCATCCATAGCAATTGAGCACAGCAAGAACCAGCAGCAATGTACTCGGCTTCGGCAGTGGAGAGTGATACACAGTTCTTCTTCTTTGAGGACCAACAAACTAGTGATCTTCCGAGGAAATGACATGTGCCAGAAGTTGACTTGCGATCCACACGGTCACCAGCATAGTCTGAATCAGAATACCCTACCAGATGAAGATTGGAGCCCTTGGGATACCATAATCCTAGTGTTGGTGTGTGAGCTAAGTATCGAAGAATATGTTTCACAGCCTTATGGTGTGATTCCTTCGGTTTTGCTTGAAAACGTGCACACATGCAAACACTAAGCATTATATCTGGCCTAGATGCACATAGATACAATAAGGAGCCAATCATAGAACGGTATACCTGCTGATCGAAATCTTTACCATTTTCATCAGTGCCGAGGTGGCCGTTGGTAGGCATTGGAGTCTTTGCACCTTTGCATTCGTGCATGTCAAATTTCCTCAAAACATCCTTGAGGTATTTCTCCTGTGATATGAAGATTCCATTGCTTTGTTGATGAATTTGAAGACCTAAGAAGAATTTCAGCTCCCCCATCATGGACATCAGATATTCTTCACTCATCATGTAAGCAAATTCATCACTGTATCTTTTGTCAGTACAGCCAAATATGATATCATCGACATATATTTGACATACAAACAACTCATTATCATAGGATTTTGTGAAAGGAGTTGGATCGAGTGAACCAGGTTTGAAGCCTTTCTTCATGAGGAATTCCTTCAATGTATCGTACCATGCCCGAGGGGCTTGCTTGAGGCCATACAGAGCCTTTTTGAGTATGAAGACTTTGTCTGGATTCTTTGGATCCTCAAAACCTGGAGGCTGAGCAACACATACTTCTTCCTCAAGCTTACCATTGAGGAATGCACTTTTCACATCCATTTGATATAAGGTGATGTTATGATGATTAGCATAAGCAAGTAATATTCGAATAGCTTCAAGTCTAGCAACAGGTGCAAAAGTTTCATCGAAATCTATTCCTTCAACCTGGGTGTAGCCTTGGGCTACAAGTCGTGCCTTGTTCCTCACCACTTGACCGTCCTCATCTTGCTTGTTTCGGAAAATCCACTTGGTGCCGATGATGTTGTGCTTGCGAGGATCTGGTCGTTTGACGATCTGCCATACGTCATTCAGCTTGAATTGAAGAAGTTCGTCTTGCATAGCTTGGATCCACTCCGGTTCCAGAAAAGCCTCAGCAACTTTTGAGGGTTCTGTGATGGATACAAAGGAAAAGTGCCCACAAAAGTTAACTAAGTGTGAAGCTTTTGAGCGAGTGAGAGGACCTGGCGCGTTGATGTCATTGAGGATTTTGTCAAGTTCTACTTCGTTTGCAATCCTCGGATGAACTGGTTGAGGATTTTGTCTGGGCTGAGGAAGTGGTGCTGATGCAATTTCCTCAGGAGCATCTTCTTGGTTTTTATCAGAGATGGGGATCGTTTTTCATCAATTTCCTCAGATGGGACAATGTCTTCAGTAGGCTTGAGCTTTATTGCTTCCTCAGGAGACAGCTTATCTGGATCAGAAGGCAATTGCTCTCTTTGCGAGCCATTAGTTTCATCGAACCGCACATCTACAGTCTCAACAACTTTGTTGTGATAGTTGTTGAAGACTCTGTAAGTGTGCGAGTCCTTTCCATAACCGAGCATAAAACCTTCATATGCCTTAGGTGCAAATTTGAGCTATGGTGAGGATCTCTAATCCAGCATTTTGCATCGACGACTTTGAAATAACTTACATTGGGTTTCTTGTCAGTGAGGAGTTCATATGAGGTTTTCTTGAGGAATTTGTGAAGATATACCCTGTTGATGATATGGCATGCAGTGTTGATTGCTCCAGGCCAAAAGTGTCGAGGAGTCTGATATTCTTCAAGCATGGTTCTCGCCATTTCAACCAGAGTCCTGTTCTTCCTTTCGACGACACCATTCTGCTGAGGAGTATAAGGAGCAGACAATTCGTGAGTAATACCAAGTTCATCAAGATAATCATCAAGACCAGTGTTTTTGAACTCGGTTCCATTATCACTCCTGATATGTTTGATCTTGATGCCAAAGTTCGTCGAGGCCCTTGAAGAATATCGTTTGAAGATTTCCTGCACTTCAGTTTTATACACTATGATATGCACCCAAGTGTATCTGGAATAATCATCAACTATGACGAAGCCATATAGAGATGCTGCATTGGTTAGTGTGGCATAGTGAGTAGGTCCAAATAAATCCATATGAAGCAATTTGAATGGACGTGTAGTGGTCATGACGGTTTTGGAGGGATGCTTGGATCTGGTCATTTTCCCAGATTCACAAGCACTGCAGAGATGATCCTTGAGGAATTTGACTGATTCGATGCCGATGACATGCTTCTTCTTCGCGAGCGTGTGCAAATTCCTCATGCCTGCATGACTTAGTCTTCGGTGGCACAACCATCCTTCTGAGGTTTTTGCTAGCAAGCAAGTGGCTGGTTGAGGACCTGTAGAGAAATCAACAATGTACAAATCCCCTCTTCTTACACCTTCGAAAACTTTGGATCTGTCAGATTCCATGATGACTACACATCTATATCTACCAAAGATAACAATCATATCAAGATCACAAAGCATCGAGACTGACATAAGTTTAAAACCAAGGGATTCAACAAGCATCACTTTGTCCATATGCCTATCCTTGGAAATAGCCACTTTGCCAAGTCCCAATACCTTGCTTTTACCTTTGTCAGCATATGTGATTTGCTTCAGAGGTGATGGAGTTAGTGGCATATTCATCAGTAAGCTTTTATCACCAGTCATGTGATGTGTGTAGCCACTATCAAGAACCCACTCAGTATTCTTGGGTTTGTCATCCTGCAGATGAATTAGTACTGCTTACCATCTCATATGCTTCAGATTTGAAGAATATGATACTAATTTCATCAGATCAGTAATTTCATCATAACAGAAATGTAAGTACGAGTGAAATATATCTATTTCATCAATCATTAGCTTGCGTCCTATCAAGCATTTCCTCAGGTCTCCAGCAAATTCTTCAGATGATGATTTTCATCTGGAGACCTGTCCTGCAGAAGTGATTAGTTTGATTTCTTCACCACCCACATCTGAAGGGGTGGCAAAGCGTTCATCATCCTGCGAGCACCATATGAGAGAGGTGGCATTGAAGCCAATGCACTTCTCTTAGCAGTAGGGGGATTAAAGTACTCATATGAATATGCAGAGAACTGGTTTGAGGATTTATGAACATAATGATTTGAGGAGTAACGTTCATATTCATATTCCTTGTAATTTCCCTGCATGTTAGATGCATAAGCACGGGTACGAGCATAGTTTTGACCAGTTGAGGATTTTGATCCTCTTGAAGACTTTGGTTCTCCTAAGGAATTTGATCTGGGGTTCAGATTCTTCAGTGGTGGTGTCATGAGGACATTCACCTGAAGATTTTCAAGACAACTTTTGGGAACCCAGATTTTCCTCAGAGGAGGGCCATTCCTGCAGTTAGTTCCAACATATCGAGCAAATACTTCACCAGATTGATTTTTGAACAGTTTATAGTTGGAATCAAATGACTCATCCGAGGAATAGGATAATTCACATGCAAAGCGAGTTAGATTAGATGGATCAAAAGGAGGCCCAGTAGCAGCAACCCATGAGGTTTTGGGATACTGCTCAGGTTTCCAATAAGATCCATCAGCATTTAATTTCCTCTCAAAGGCAATTCCTTCGTTCCTCGGGTTCCTGTTCAAGATCTGCTTTTTGAGCACATCACAATGGGTTTGATGTGCTTTGAGGCTTTTGTACATGCCTGTCACGTACAATTCCTTCAATCCTTTGAACCTTTTGCCATGAAGCAATAGGTTGGAGCGATGTCATCAGCATAGTCATCAGTATGGATGGTGCAATCATTTTGTTCAAGATTGAAGATTGACTTGCTGACGAAAGTGGTTGCTAGTGCAAGACTAGCCTGTCCAGATTCTGAGTCTTCATCAGAACCCTCTTCTTCATCACATTCCTCTGATTCTGCCTCGGAGTCCATTTCCTTGCCAATAAGTGCCCGAGCCTTTCTGAAACTAGTCTTCTTGTGCGATGAGGGCTTTGAAGATGAGGATTTTGAAGATTTCTTCTTCTTCTTCGAGTCATCAGAACTGTCATCCTTGTATTTCTTCTTCTTTGATTCCTTTCCCCAACCGGGACAATCAGAAATGTAATGACCTGATTTCTTGCACTTGTGACAGGTTCGTTTCTTGTAGTCCTCAGATGAAGATTCTGATTTCCTCATGTCTCTTCTTGAAGATTTACCGAACTGACCACGTCGTGTAAATCTCTGGAATTTCCTCACGAGCATTGCAAGCTCCTGTCCAAATTCTTCAGGGTCACAAATGCTGTCATCTGTGTCTTCGTCTTCAGATGAGGAAATTGCTCCAGCCTTCAGTGCACGTGGTCTGGAATAGCTTGGTCCATATAGATCTCTCTTTTCTTCTAGTTGGAATTCATGAGTATTCAACCTTTCTAGTATATCAGCTGGATCAAGCATCTTGTAATCTGGTCTTTCTTGAATCATCAGAACTAAAGTATCAAATGAAGAATCCAAAGATCTCAGCAGTTTCTTCACAACTTCGTGATCAGTGATGTCTCGAGCTCCCAGTGCTTGCAGTTCATTTGATATGTCAGTGAGGCGATCAAAGGTGTCTTGGCAGCTTTCATTGTCATGTCTCTTGAAGTGATTGAAGAGATTGCGAAGAATATCAACACGAGAGTCACGCTGGGTTGATACTCCTTCATTTACCTTGCATAGTCTCTCCCAGATCAGTGTTGCAGAGCCCAAAGCACTTACTCTTCCAAACTGGCCTGGGCTCAGATGGCCACAGATGATGTTCTTCGCTTGAGAATCGAGTTGCTTGAATTTCTTCACATCAGCCGCAGTGACACTGGCAGAGATGATGGGGACACCATTTTCCACAATATACCAGAGATCATTATCAATAGCTTGTAGATGCATTTGCATTTTGTTCTTCCAGAAGGGAAAGTTCTTTCCTTCGTAGGTAGGACATGCTGCAGTCACCTTAAACATGCCTGCAGTCAACATAACTAAAACTCCAGGTGGTTAAACCAAAATCACACAGAACAAGGGAGTACCTTGCTCTGATACCAATTGAAAGTGCGTTATATCGACTAGAGGGGGTGAATAGGAGATTTTCAGAATTTCATCACTGAGGAAATTCCTTTTGAGGAAATTCCTCACTGATGACTAACTTACAGCGGAAACAGTAAAGGATCAGCCGTGCAAACGTTCACAACAACAATATTTCAGAGTGAAGAATGTGAAAACATATTGCACAGTAAGCAGGCACGCAGAATACAGATGAAGATTAACTATCGTGAAGAATTTGGGGTTGAGGAAATTCAGAGAAAGTCTTCAGCAAATTCTTCAAACAGTCACAGTGAAATTCATCAACACACAATACAAGAAAAGTAAAGAGTTGAGGATAGAACCCGTTTCTCAGTGAAGACTGTTGTTGATGACCCAGTTCCAACTGCTGTGACAGTTGTACATCTAGTTTGGAGCGGCTTGGTATTGAAACCAAAGGACACCCAGTCCCGGGACACACAGTCCCTACCGTATTCTCCTTGAGCTAAGGACACACAGTCCTCACCCAACACTCGTGGTAAGTCTTCAGGGCAGACTTCGAAACCCTCACAAACTTGGTCACCCGGTGATCCACAATTGACTGCTGGATTGCTCTAGACCATGACACCTAACCATCTGGAGGATGCACAGTCCTCAAAGGTAAAAGGCTTCAGTCCCACACAGGAACAACTTCTTTAGTGATGCTCAATCACTAGGTTTGGTTTGTGGTTTCGGTGGGTGGTGTATTTCCTCACTCATGATTTACTCTCGAAGGCTCTGAGGAATTTGGGTTGCTCTTATGACATGTGTCAGTTTCTAACGGAGCAGCCAACCGACTAGTGGTTGTGGGGGGTGGCTATTTATAGCCTAGGAGCATCCCGACATGATTTAACACTAATGCCCTTAAATAATATGACCGTTGGAGTGGATAAGACCAATGACTTGGTGTGGTTATCGAAACGGTCGGAACCCTCAACTATGAGAGTCCTCATGTCACTCATATTCCTCACTTGAGGCTTTTGATAGGATTAGGCTTGGGTTGAGCATCATGAGGAAATCCATTCCATAGTGTTACTTTGACCCCCTTTAACAGTACGGTGTTCCTATTACTCAAATGCGAAGAAAGTAAAACAGAAAGTGTAAATCTTCGTGCTTCAAATTCTTCAGAATGATTTTCTTCGGGAACCACCGGACTTCTCAATATTAGTATCTTCATGAGGAATATCAATTTCATCGCAGATTCCTTGCGATTCATTTCTTCAGCTTCAGACCAATTTCTTCAACTGAAGACATATATTTTTAGGGGTCGATATTCTTCAAATATCTCAAACTCCTCAATGACTTATAGATCCTGTGTATACTCACAAACACATTAGATACTTAACCTATAAGTCTTCAAACCACCAAAATCACTAAGGGGCTCTAGATGCACTTACACTTATGAAATCCTATCCTGTTTTCACGGGCCTCTTCCTCGGCTATGGCTACTAATGCCCTTGCACTAGCCGAGGTGAACTGGAAACTCCAGGTTTCCAATGAGGAACTTAGCCGACTTAATAGTCGGCTAGACGAGAAGCAAGGTAAGCGTAATGCATGCCACTTAGACTCTGGTTTTACTTGAATAGTTTAGTATTGTCTGGCTTTTGTATATGACATCGTGACTTAGACTATGTCAGCAGCCATGGACCTAGAGTTGGAGAAACTTCGGGCCGAATTGGAGAAGGCCAAGCAGGAGGCCGCCACTCATAAGATGGTGGCTCAACAAACTACCGCCGAGCTAAACTCGTTGAATATCGAGAGCGGCGGGCACTAGGATAGAGTGGACGAGGTCCAGCAGGAGCTACAGGATGCAAGCACCAAGAGTGAGGCCTTGGACCAAAAGTTCAAGGAACAGGCGACCGAGCTTTTCGAGTTGTTCTTCGAGCTCAAATCGGGGCGGGTAGAGAGGCGCTTCTTCAAAGAAGAAGTGCGCGAGGCCAAGAATATTGCAGATGGTAAGCCATACTTACTGCAAAGTGCCTTTAGTGGAAACAAGTTTGCCTTTCTTACACGACTATGGAGTTCCCCAGGCGCCTTTACGGACCTCCTGCAAAGTGGAGCAGACGCAAGCAAACAATATGCGGTTCACGACGGGGACGCCGAGGAGAGGCTTTTCTAGGAGTAGTTTCGGACTCTCGGGCACAACCCCCTTATTGTCAATGAGATGAAGCAGCTCATGGAGTTGCATAGGATGGCGGAGCCGGACATGAAGGACCTCTTCATCTAGTTATGGCCTACCAAGCCTCTGCCAAGCACTTACTTCGTCTTAGTGGAGAAGTTCTGTGACGCGTGCCTTAGCTCGAGGTCCGGAAGCACTCCGTGTGCATAGAGGGAGCTCGAATGGCCATTGCGAGGACCATGATGCACTAGCCAGGAGTTAAGCCCCTAACGATGGCAACCGCGCCTCCGCCTCCTGGAAAGGAACATAGGTGGCCACAACTTTATTTCTCTGCCACGACGGAGGGTGATCGGGCGATCGAAGCCGAGTGTCAAAAAATGTAATTTATGAGTAGGGATATTGTAATATGCCTTGGAACAATATATGATGAAACTTGTCCCGATGTAATGCACTTTAAATTAGTTTTTCACTCCTGTTTTGGCTGTTTAATTAGAAAGTTTCCAGTCGTAGGTTTCAGCCCCCATGTACAGACTACAAGGGGTGTTTCAACATCCGCACTGTGGCCCTTGGCCGTAGTATCGACGCCTGGAGGCGGTAGTGTGTGAAGGAAATGAGGCAATCGGATTATTCAGCTTTAGTGCTTTCACTTGGCCTTAGGATCTTGAATTTGAAGGCTAGCCCCTAGTTTTTTGTGGCAGTTAGATGAACCAAACTTTGAAATAGTTACCAACATGTTTTCAAAGGTACAAACCTGTGACAGACCGAGACCAACGTTCCATAAGATTCCCCTTTCTTTTGAAGTGCTCGTGACCGCCGTTGCACACATATTGCATTCATGCCATCATATCTTGCGGTGCTTGTATCTTTTGATCCGTAGCTCCGTTGGAGATGATCTCTATGTGTAAATTGCTTGAAATGACGCGTTGAATCACGTGAACCTATTTGTTTTGCTGTTTAACAACCAGTTATATGTGTTAGTTCAGATCTGGACAGAATTGTAAATTAACATGTGAGGTCGTTTCGGAGATGCTATATGTCATTTCCGACCTCATTTAAAATGCCTAGATAGGTAGATTAAATTACGCTTCACCTCTTGCCATGTTTAACCACATTTAATATTGTCGTGTATCTAATCGGGATAGAACTAAATAATTAAACGTGGAGTTTCGTCAATATGCGACTTGTTGCATATTGAACTTCACTTAATGTGCACTATTTGTTTGTGTGAATTGTCATGCCGTGACTTTCATGTATTCAGCTGCTCATGCATCATTTGTGTTGTGCATCGTGTGGTGAATTCCGTGTGATGATTTGTGTTTCCGGTTTGCTTCGTCTCGATAGAGTTCCGCAGCGCGCCGGATTGTGAGGACCCGTTCGACTACGTCGGTTCGTCTGCTTCACGGAGGCATTCTTCTTCCAAGCGGGATCTCAGGCAAGATGACCATTTCCCCAGATACCATTACTATCATTGCCATGCTAGTTTTACCATTGCTTCCGTTTACGTCTCGTTGCCTACCACATGTTATATATGAGCCTCTCAACAATGCCATGAAACCTTCAACTGTTCACAACCTAGCAAACCACTGTTTGGCTATGTTACTGCTTCCATGTGTTAACATGGGTCCCTTGTCATATCACCATATTAATGCTATTTAATTTAATCCACCTATATACTTGGTAAAAGGTGGAAGGCTCGGCCTTTCTAGCCTGGTGTTTTGTTCCACCTTTGCCCCCTTAGTTTTCGGCTACCGGTGTTATGTTCCATAAATGAGCGCTCCTAACACGATCGGGGTTGTTATGGGGACCCCCTTGATAATTCGTTTTAGATTAAAGCTGGTCTGGCAAGGCCCAACATTGGTACTACATTTTCCTAATCACCTAATAAAATTGCATAGGGACTTTCCGGACCCCGAGGATAATTTAATCAACCCTCGGGCCAGTGCTCTTCATGAGTGTTGGTCCAAACTGGACAGACTGCGGGGCCACCACGGGGCAACTCGAGGTTTGGCACCTATAGGCTTTTCCATCCGTCGTGTCCTGAGAACGAGATACACGGCTCCTATCGGGTTCGTCGACACGTCGGGCGGCCTTGCTGGATTAGTTTTACCTTTGACGAAGTATCTTGTGCATCGGGATTCCGGTGATGCTTTGGGTAATCTCAGAGTTGAGGTTTTCCACTAGGGAATCCGATGAGATCGCGAGCTTCGTGATTGAGGATTTCTATGCGGCTTGTGGTAATTTTGATGGACTAGTTGGAGCACCCCTGCAGGGTTAAATCTTTTCGGAAAGCCGTGCCCGCGGTTATGTGGCAACGGGGAAACTTTGTTTAACACTGTCTTCGTTGTTGCTGTTGTTGTTGTTGTTGTTGTTGTTCTTGTTGTTGTTGTCGTTGATGTTGTTGTTGTCTTTGTTGGCGTTGTTTTTGTTCTTGTCGTTGTTCTCGTCATTCTCGTTGTTATCGTCGTTGTCGTCTAGACAACTTGAAGTTAATTAATTAAAATATGCCAACTTTGTGCGTAACCGTGACTGTCTTTTTCGTGAGTTCTTTCTCCGATCGAGGACACGGTGCGGTTATGTCTGACGTAGGTAGGTGTTCAGGATCATTCATTTGATCATCAGTAGTCACGTCCGTTATGCGTAGATCTTCCCCCTCTTATTTCTTGTACTCGTAAGTTTAGCCACCAAATTTATGCTTAGCCGCTGCTGCAACCTCACCACTTAACCATACCTCACCAATTAAGCTTTGCTAATCTTGATACCTTTGGAAATGAGATTGCTGAGTCCCCTGTGGCTCACAAATTACTACAACACCAGTTGCAGGTACAGGTAAAGGTTACTTGACGCGAGCGCGTTGATTATTCATTTGGAGTTGCTTCTTCTTCTTCTTCATCATCGATCTAGGATGGGTTCCAGGCCGGTAGCCTGGGATAGCAAGGATGGACGTCGTTCTTCTTTTGTCATTTGTTTTCGTCCGTAGTCGGACCCTGCTCTTACTCTTGATGAATATGTACTGTACTGTTGTGACTCTGATGTAGCTTGTGGCGAGTGTAAGCCAATTCTAAATATATATATCTTATCTTTTCAGTACATGTACTTGTAACGATATCCATTCTTGCGACACGATGAGATGCGCTTCTATCCTTGACGAGGCCTTCGTGCCAAATTGAGGATAGGGTCGCATCTTGGGCGTGACAAAACCTTTCCGTATAACACGGAACAAAACCTCCATCAGTTTGTAGTATTTATGCTCGGTTTGTAGACCGGTTCTTGCTCATTATGACGGTCACTTTTCGGCTTTCTCCACTGAGGTATTTTAGCCAGGCCAGCTGGGAATACAGTTGCAGTGGTTCTCCATTTACCCCTTTAGCCGAACTAGTGGAACTTAAGGGGGTATGCACAGGAGCAGGGCAACCCAAATATTGACTCAAGACATAATTCAGAACCGATGCATATAAAAGAAATATCCAAGAAAGTCGAACACTAAGAAAATGGTAGTGATGGGGTAGTGCTCGGGGCGGTATTTATCCAAGCCCCCGGTCTATTAGCCGGTGGCACTTGATATTTATTTAAAAAATCTACCTTTCGGCGTCGATGAGCATAATACACACACACACAGACATATATATATGTGTGTGTGTGTGTGTGTGTGTGTGTGTGTGTGTGTAAAGGCACTTGTAAAATAAGTATATGGATAATATTTACTATAATTCATGGCACCAAGGCAGCTGTCACAAGGAACTATTGTTCTCACCAATATATTTCAAGGCGGTCTTTTCTCCATGGCCTACCATGGGTGACTTGACGTCCGCCCTGCTTCCAGCTACGTAAATTCTCCTATGCTTCTTAGACGGGAGGGGTAGTATCCTTTAAAGGTGGTTGTTGTCGGCAGATGGACCTTGAATAGGGGGTCTTGAGAAGCTGTCGCGCTATAGGCGAGCTTGACGCTTAAGATATCCTTAACGACATCTCGTACTTGTCTGTGAATACATTTGGGCCATAGTTTCATCGAACCGAACATTTGGTCCTTGAATGTGGATCCCCACAGCTGCCCATGGTATTTTGAGAATGAAATTGTGTCTATGAGGGACATACCTTAAGGGTGACCGAGCTATGTCGTGGGGAGCGTATCCCTATTAGTTTCGGGCCAGAGACATCTCTGGGGGATCCGATTGAGCTCGGGCTCGCTTGCCCGCTTGCCATGCCTCGATGGCGAGCTTGCTACTTTATGCTTGTGACAACCCGATGCCGACGTTCCAGAAGATTCCCCTTTCCTTTCCGTTTCCGTCGTGTGGGTATTTTTATTTGTTGCATCATCATCGCATCATTCACATCATCTGCATTCCATCGGCATCTCCGTTGCAGCCAGTTTTCAAAACTTGCATTCGTTAGTAGTTGCCGGTTCTCGTCGTTGTCCGTTCTGAGTCCAACCGCACTCGCACGCGCCCGCGGCATCGTTCGAAACCCTGTTTTAAAAGTGTGTTGAAAACTTTCTCTGATCGGGGTGAAACTTGGCATGCGGTCGTAATTAGATATAGCTAGGCCGCCTGTCGAATTTCATCGCGATCGGAGTCCGTCTGGTACCCGAGCGGTCGACCGTAGCGGCACCGTCTTCGGTTATTCATCGGACATCTGCCGGTGTTTTAAAACTCGTTGCCGCACCGCCCGTTCTCCCTCTCGTCTCCGGTTATCCCCTCTACGCGACCGCGTACCGTTCCCGCGTTCGGAATCGTCCGAATCCGACCGCACGGTTGGATCCGGAACGAAATTCCGGCTAGCCTAGCCCCCCCGTTTGTCTATATATAGACCCTCTCTTAATTTAGACAGCCTCTCTCCTTCTCTCCTCGAAATCCGCACCACCCCTCAAACCCTAGCCGCCTCCCACCTCTCTCACGCATCCACTCCAGCGCCCTCTCTCCCCTCAGCCGTCGCGGCCCGCCCGAGGCTCAGATCCGGCCCTCCCGGGCCCGGATCGGCAACCGCCGTGAGCCAGCCCCGTGCCCGAGCCTTCCTTGACCGAGCGCCGCCGCTGGTTCCTCCTTGCTCCCGAGCTTCACCTCCCGAGCCGCGCGCCTGAGCTGCCCCGCCTGCCGGATGCTCGCCGGAGCTAGCGCCACCGCCCGCCTGTCGGATGTCCGCCGGAGTTCCCCCGCGCCCCAGCTCGCCGGCCATGGCCGCCTCGTGCCGCAGCCCTTGGCCAGAGCCGCCATGGCGCCCACAGCCGCCGCTGGCCGTCCTCCGTCACCCGCGCCAGATCCAGGCCCTCCCGTCGCGCCGACCTGCGCCGCAGCCCCGCTGGCCGCCTCCCGCGCCGCCCCGCCTGGCCGCCGTTTCTCCGCCGCCGCCGCCTCTCGCTCCCGCTCGGGAGGAGCCCGACGGGAGCTGCCCGCCTCCTCGCCTCCGTGGGCCGGCCTGGCCAGACGAGGCCCAGCAGCCGGCCTCGCCCCGGCCCGTCTCTAGCGCCAGGAGGCCTCGACCCACTCCGCCTTGCCTCTCCTAGGCCCAAGGTGAGCCTGCCTCTATCCAGCGCCCGTGGCGCCTTACAGCTGTGTTGCTCGCTGTGGATTTGGCCCAGATTAGGAATTCGGCCCGATAGTATTTTTTTAGGGTTTTCGAATTAGCTAAATTTCAGGATATATAGACATATTAAAACGCCGTAACTTATATTCGGTAAGTCGGTTAATATGGATTTTGGGTAGCTTTGCGCGTAGAATCCGTTTTCGCAACATGCATAATTATTTGACGTTGTTTTACGTGTCAAACGCCTAGTTTAACGTGCTGTCCTATAATGTTTGCGTCCCGTATTATTTTTCGCGAGTGCCCGGATAGCCCGTATGCCTTAGATTAAATGCCCATGTTTTAGGAACCTTTTTCCCATGTATTTTAGAGCAGTCATTTGTATTCTTGCGTGTAGGGAATTGCCGGTAGTTTATTTTCCCGTGTATAGGTTATTTTCTCGCATTTTCGTGTGGCATTATTTTTGTGTTGCAACCCCACATATTTTATATGTTTCCGGGGTAAAAAAATCCATGTGATTTTTCTGTGCAATTAGTTTTAGCTTTTGAGGAAGTTAGTTCGCGCGATATTTTGCTATGTTGCCCTCTTGTCTTTTTCGTAGGATTTATTTCGTGCTTCGTTTGACGGAGTTGTCAACTAGAGAGTTGTTTTTGGGTGTTTAGACTAGCCCCTGGTATTTTTGGTTGCAATAGAAATGCATGTTTAGGTTTGTTTTGATTGCCCTCAAGTTGCTAGAAATAGTGCTGTTTTGGACATGCTGAAATATTTCTAAGTCTGGGATCTGTTATTATTTTGTTGCTGTCTTGTCCTGCTTGGATCTTGTGATCTGTAGCTCTTTTGAGGTTGGTCCAATGGAGTTAGTTGTACCCCTTGTGTTTCTCTAGCATGCTGTGAATTTTCCTGCCATTTGGAGTCCTGTAGCTATAGGTTTTGCTGCTGTCAATATTGCTTCAGATCAAAAACTGCACTTTCATGAGGTGTAGTTTTCACTAAGTGTGAAATAATGTGTGGGAAGCCATTTTGTGTCTTCCTTCCCTAGTGATCCATGATGCCATGCTAGTTGTTGTTGGATGTTTGTAGTAGTGCTTCTTGCCCTCTTTCGTGTCATGCCTTGCTTGAGTTTATCGGAGTTGTGTAGCCCGTAGTTGCGGGGTGTAGAAAATGCTATGTGGCTGATTTTGGCAGATTGTAGTCATTTCTTGTTTTGCTCGTAGTGTTTGAACCGTAGCTCCGTTTTGATCGTGTCCTACATGAAACTTGCTTAGAATCTCGTGTAGTTTCATTTTCTCTTACTGGTTGTGTGTTTTGAAGTGCTCGTGACCGTCGTTGCATACATATTGCATTCATGCCATCATATCTTGCGGTGCTTGTATCTTTTGACCCGTAGCTCCGTTGAAGATGTTCTTTATGTGTACATTTCTTGAAAATGGCGCATAGAATCACGTGAACCTATTTTTATTGCTGTTTAACAACTAGCTAAATGCATTAGTTCAGATCTGGACAGAATTGTAAATTAACATGTGAGGTCGTCTCGGAGGTGCTATATGTCATTTTCGACCTCCCTTAAAATGTCTAGGTAGGTAGTTTAATTGCGCTTCACCTCTTTCCATGTTTAACCACATTTCATATGGCCGTGTACCAAATCGGGATAGAACTAAATAAATAAACAGGGAGTTTCATCAATATGCAACTCGTTGCATATTGAACTTCACTTAAGATGTAGTGTTTGTTTGTGTGAATTGTCATGCCGTGACTTGCTTGCATTCAGCTGCTCATGCATCATATGTGTTGTGCATCGTGTGGTGAATTCCGTGTGTTGATTTGTGTTTCCGGTTTGCTTCGTCTCGATAAAGTTCCGCAACGTGCCGGATTGTGAGGACCCGTTCGACTACGTCGGTTCGTCTGCTTCACGGAGGCATTCTTCTTCCAAGCGGGATCTGAGGCAAGATGACCATTTCCCCAGATACCATTACTATCATTGCCATGCTAGTCTTACCGCTCCTATCGATTATGTCTCGTTGCCTACCACATGTTAAATACCAGCCTCTCAATAATGCCATGAAACCCTTCAACCTGTTCAACCTAGCAAACCACTGATTGGCTATGTTACTGCTTGCTTAACCCTTGTTAGCGTTGCTAGTTCCAGGTGCAGTTGCTTCCATGTGAAAACATGGGTTCCTTGTTATATCACCCTATTAAATGCTATTTAATTTAATGCACCTATATACTTGGTAAAAGGTGGAAGGCTCGGCCTTTCTAGCCTGGTGTTTTGTTCCACCTTTGCCCTCTTAATTTCCGGCTACCGGTGCTATGTTCCATAACTGAGCGCTGCTAACACGATCGGGGTTGTTATGGGGACCCCCTTGATAATTCGTTTTAGATTAAGGCTGGTCTGGCAAGGCCCAACATTGGTACTATTTTCCCAACATAATAGCTTGATAATATTGAAATGCATAGGGAGTTAGCGCTACCCGAGGAGTAATTCTACATAATACTGGGGAGCCAGTGTTGTTGGTGCTGGTCCAAATCTAGAGCCGTTTGCGGGGCCAACCCGGGGCAACTCGGGATATTTCTATCAGGCCACCGTACGCTGTGCTTATCCGTCGTGTCCTGAGAACGAGATAAGCGGCTCCTATCGGGATCGTCGACACGCCGGGCGGCCTTGCTGGACTAGTTTTACCTTTGACGAGATATCTTGTGCATCGGGATTCCGGTGATGCTTTGGGTAATCTCAGAGTTGAGGTTTTCCACTAGGGAATCCGACGAGATCGCGAGCTTCGTGATTGAGGATTTCTATGCGGCTTGTGGTAATTTGTGATGGACTAGTTGGAGCACCCCTGCAGGGTTAAATCTTTCGGAAAGCCGTGCCCGCGGTTATGTGGCAACGTGGAAGCTTTGTTTAACACTGGTTCTAGATAACTTGAAGTTAACTTAATTAAAATATGCCAACTGTGTGCGTAACCGTGACTGTCTCTTTCGTGAGTTCCTTCTCCGATCGAGGACACGACGGGGTTATGTCTGACGTAGGTAGGTGTGTTCAGGATCATTCATTTGATCAGCAGTAGTCACGTCCGCTATGCGTAGATCATCCCCCTCTTATTTCTTGTACTCGTAAGTTTAGCCACCAAATATATGCTTAGCCGCTACTGCAACCTCACCACTTACCTTACCTCACCCATTAAGCTTTGCTAGTCTTGATACCTTTGGGAATGAGATTGCCGAGTCCCCTGTGGCTCACAGATTACTACAACACCAGTTGCAGGTTCAGGTAAAGATTACTTGACGCGAGCGCGTTGATTGTTCATTTGGAGTTGCTTCTTCTTCTTCTTCTTCTTCATCGATCTAGGATGGGTTCCAGGCCGACAGCCTGGGATAGCAAGGATGGACGTCGTTATTATTTTTTCTCTCGTTTGATTTCGTCCGTAGTCGGACCCTGCTCTTACTCTTGATGATTATGTAATGTACTGATGTGACTCTGATGTAGCTTGTGGCGAGTGTAAGCCAACTCTATATATATATCTCTTGTTTTCAGTACATGTACTTGTAACGATATCCATTCTTGCGACACGATGAGATGCGCTTCTATCCCTGACGAGGCCTTCGTGCCAAATTGAGGATAGGGTCGCATCTTGGGCGTGACAAGTTGGTATCAGAGCAGTACCGACCTAGGAGCCCCTTGATTGATCGAACTTGGCCGAGTCGAGTCTAGTGAAAAACTGCTTTGAGTCTAGTTATATGTCGGAGAGTAGGATTCTTTTTTCTCCTCTTCTATGCTCTGGTGAGGAATCTTGACGTAATAATTTAATTCTACTCCTCTTCTCACTCAAATTTTTTTAGGATCACGTGGATATTTTTGAGATCTATATGATGCCCATGTGACGGAGTTCTATCTTGGTGCCTCCAATCTGCTCTAAGTCTCAGGGGAGTTGAGCTCCAGGGGATTCTCGAGCACATCTTTATCATTCAGATTTCTTAGTTTCTCAGAACGAAGGATGTTCGTAATTGCTTCAATACTAGTAGTGGCGAGATAACCCCGATGTCCCCGGTACTGGTGCAGATTGTTCGGGAGTACTGCCATACTTTATATCATTGTGATCACGAGGGTCTGTTGTAGATGAAGGTCCGAGATTCTGGTTGTGTGTTGACGGATGTGATACAGGTGACGGGTTAGTATAGGAGTTTGTGATATTACTCCTTGTATCCGTGTACCAGACTGCATGACCAGATATTTCGGGAATTCATAGGTGGGAATTCAAGTAGTTACTTATAGGACTATCTTCCAACAAACGCATGATGTTAGGTTGGGGTTCGACATCTAGTGGATTCCTGTCCATGAAAATATCGGACGAAGTCTTTCTCATCAGTTTGTTCTGGCTTGTTTCATAAGTCGCACCCCTTGTCTTGTTGGAACGTGGTAATTCGTGTTGCTTCGATGTCAAGTGGTGATTTCACATCTTCTCTAAGCGGCGTTCTCATATTTTTGTGGGAATGCTAATTCTGTTTGCCCAAATCAATTGTCTTATCAATTCTTTTCCAACCGTGTGTTTCTCTCCAAGCGGATTCAATCCTTTCCAATTTTTGCAAGATCATTCTCTCATTTTATTCCAGAGTTCATCTCATCTAGCCTAAGTTGTCTTTTATTTTCCCCACCCTCCCACCCTTTTTCTCAGTGATTCAATTTTCATCCAAGAGTTTTCTTTTCATGGTGCTTCCGCTATCTCTTCTTCCTTTTGTACCCGGTGATTCGTTGTGAAGATTCTCAGGAGCTTCATGTTCATCTTTATTCATTATTGTCATCCTTACCGGTGAATTCAGTTCAGTTATCCATGGTCATCATATCCTTTTCAACCATTAAATTCTTTTCAACGTTGGAAATTCTTTCAGCCTATCTTGTTATTCATTCCTCTCTTTTCATCCGGAGTGTTGAAGATATCTCGGAAATTTCGTGTTTTCAATTCTTTTACTTATTTCGAGGTTCTCAACCTCATCTAGTTCTCTTGATAACGGTGCAATATCTCTCTTCCAAGTAATCTTTCCAACGGTGGTTTCTTTGAGTGGGCTCATAACCCACAGGTTCTTTCCCAGGATCTTTCCTGGCTCTTTTAATCTTTTCCCGGAGATCATTAATTCTTTTCAGCTATGATGTAAGTATAAATTTCATCAGTCATATCCCTTCTTCAAGATCTATTTGAATTTATTCTCTTATTTGGCTCAACCGTTCATTCTTCATTATTCCGGAGTGTCTCAGTTATTCTTGGTGGTGTTCTCCTCTTCTTTCTCAGCTTGCAGATTCGAAGGAGTGTTTCTATCAAATCTTGGTCTATTCTCTTGGATATTCGTCATTTCAGCCTCGTGTTATCATCTTGAATTTGTTTTCAATCATGAGTGATTCATTTCTTGATATCCGGTGTTTTTCTGAGTTGTTTTCATTCTCGATCCTCTGAAGGACATCATTTGAGAAGACTTCTTCGTTCTCAGCTTTCAGCTTTCATCCTCAATTCTTCTCCGTTGTTGTCTCTTCGTTCGTCTCTCGATTATTCCGGTGCCTTGTTCCAGTTTTCTCTCAGGTGGCTCATGATCTCATCATTCTCATGTATCTCCATTAATTCTTGGTTTTCCCATTCAATTGTGAATTCTTACCGGTGCTTCCTTCAATTATGCCTCAAGTGGTGCTTATCTCTCTGCCTCTTCAAGATTCATTTCTATAAAAATAAGTTGTATGCTAGATCCGTGGCTTGTCATCAATTTAATTTGATGAAGGATAAGCATAACATAATTCTTATTCTGGTCGTAGTATTTTGAATTCTTCTTCCGGAGTGGCTCTTGGTATCAATTACTTTTCTCAAGTGTTATTATCTTCTCTTTTCCGGAGTTCTAAGTTTTCTCAAGTATCTCTTCGTGAAGCTTCATCGAAGTCTTTGCAAGGCTTCAATCTTATTCTTTCTTCCTTCATGTCTTTGCATCATTCATTTGTATACGGAGGTCCTTCTTGGTGGTTCGTCAAGATTTCATTCATTCTGAAGTGTTCTTCAAGATTCCTGTTGGAGTACCTCGAGTATCCTTTCTCTTGCATTCATATGTGCAATTGTTCTTTCTTTATCCTTTGAGGTGGTTTTATAGCCTTCTTGTTAGTGTAGGAGCCTCGAAGAGATATCCTCTCAAGAATGAGATAATTAAACCCACCAATTCTATGATCATGAGATTTTGGCAACCCATGAATTCTTCATTGAGCTATCTTGGTTTGGATTTCACCTAAAGCTTTTCCTGTGGATTGTTGCTATTATGGTGCTTGTCATTAATCCAAGTTCTCAATGTATCCTCTTGGTGTAAGAATTGTTCATATCTTGTTTCTCTCAAACAATCCTTGTTCTGTTAGTGGCTGGTTGTCACTTCATTAGTTTGAAAGGTTTCCATAAGCCCACTACTTTCTTGTTCTTTTCGTTGTTTGTTTTTCCAACAACTCCGTTCAATTATTCTTGCAAGGATGCTTGCCAAGTTCATTTGAGTTAGTAGTTGTCATTCCTTCTTCATTCTTTTCTTTCGTATGAGCTAGTTCATATTCTCTTGTTCCGGTGGCATTGTGATGTTGCTCTTTTGGGTCTATTATGTTGTTCTGTCAAGATCATGGTGTTCCCTTGTTATATTTAGTTGTTGGTTGTGAATATTATCTAATTCTCTCTTCTTATAAATTTTTTGTCCCATTTTCCTACCGAAGTGCTGCCGAAATGTTCTGTGAATTCTTGCTTCTTTCCCATATCATTCCTCATCTCTTTGCAACCTTCAAGGATCATTGGTTTCACTCGTTTGTCAAAGAAGCGACTAAGTTTTTACCTCTCGTTCTTTCTCATCCTCTCCCCCTTTCATTCTTCGATCTCGGGGCGAGATCCACTTGTAGTGTAGGAGAGTTGTGACAGCCCGATGCCGACGTTCCAGAAGATTCCCCTTTCCTTTCCGTTTCCGTCGTGTGGGTATTTTTATTTGTTGCATCATCATCGCATCATTCACATCATCTGCATTGCATCGGCATCTCCGTTGCCGCCAGTTTTCAAAATTTGCATGCGTTAGTAGTTGCCGGTTCTCGTCGTTGTCCGTTCTGAGTCCAACCGCACTCGCACGCGCCCGCGGCATCGTTCGAAACCCTGTTTTAAAAGTGTGTTGAAAAATTTCTCTGATCGGGGTGAAACTTGGCATGCGGTCGAAATTATATATAGCTAGGCCGTTTGTCGAATTTCGTCGCGATCGGAGTCCGTCTGGTACCCGAACGGTCGACCGTAGCGGCACCGTCTTCGGTTATTCGTCGGACATTTGCCGGTGTTTTAAAACTCGTTGCCGCGCCGCCCGTTCTCCCTCTCGTCTCCGGTTATCCCCTCGACATGGCCGCGTACCCGTTCCCGCGTTCGGAATCGTCCGAATCCGACCACACGGTTGGATCCGGAACGAAATTCCAGCTAACCTAGCCCCCCCGTTTGTCTATATATAGACCCCCTCTTAATTTAGACAGCCTCTCTCCTTCTCTCCTCGAAATCCGCACCACTCCTCAAACCCTAGCTGCCTCCCACATCTCTCCCGCAGACACTCCAGCGCCCTCTCTCCCCTCAGCCGTCGCGGCCCGCCCGAGGCCCAGATCCAACCCTCCCGGGCCCGGATCGGCAATCGCCGCGAGCCAGACCCGTGCCCGAGCCTTCCTTGACCGAGCGCCGCCGCTGGTTCCTCCCTGCTCCCGAGCTTCTCCTCCCGAGCCGCGCGCCCGAGCTGCCCCGCGTGCCGGATGCTCGCCGGAGCTAGTGCCGCCGCCCGCCTGCCGGATGTCCGCCGAAGTTCCCCCGCACCCCAGCTCACCGGCCATGGCCGCCTCGTGCTGCAGCCCTTGGCCAGAGCCGCCATGGCGCCCGCAGCCGCCGCTGGCCGTCCTCCGTCGCCCGCACCAGATCCAGGCTCTCCCGTCGCGCCAACCTGCATCGCAGCCCCGCCGGCCGCCTCCCGCGCTGCCCCGCCTGGCCGCCGTTTCGCCGCCGCCGCCGTCTGTGGCTCCCGCTCGGGAGGAGCCCGACGGGAGCTGCCTGCCTCCTCGCCTCCGTGGGCCGGCCTAGCCAGACGAGGCCGAGCAGCCGACCTCGCCCCGGCCCGTCTCCAGCGCCAGGAGGCCTCGGCCCACTCCGCCTCGCCTCTCCTTGGCCCAAGGTGAGCGTGCCTCTATCCAGCGCCCGTGGTGCCTTACAGCTGTGTTGCTCGCTGTGGATTTGGCCCAGATTAGGAATTCGGCCCGATAGTATTTTTCTTTAGGATTTTCGAATTAGCTAAATTTCAGGATATATAGACATATTAAAACCCCCGTAACTTATATTCCGTAAGTCGGTTCGAGGTGATCTATATATGGATTTTGGGTAGCTTTGCGCGTAGAATCCGTTTTCGCAACATGCATAATTATTTAACGTAGTTTTACGTGTCAAACGCCTAGTTTAACGTGTTGTCCTATAATGTTTGCGTCCCGTATTATTTTTCGCGAGTGCCCGGATAGCCCGTATGCCTTAGATTAAATGCCCATGTTTTAGGAACCTTTTTTCCATGTATTTTAGAGCAGTCATTTGTATTCTTGCGTGTAGGGAATTGCGGGTAGTTTATTTTCCCGTGTATAGGTTATTTTCTCGCATTTTCGTGTGGCATTATTTTTGTCTTGCAACCCCACATATTTTATATGTTTCCGGGGTAGAAAATCCATGTGATTTTTCTGTGCAATTAGTTTTAGCTTTTGAGAAAGTTAGTTCGCGCGATATTTTGCTATGTTGCCCTCTTGTCTTTTTCTTAGGATTTATTTCGTGCTTCTTTTGACGGAGGTGTCAACTAGAGAGTTGTTCTTGGGTGTTTAGACTAGCCCCTGGTATTTTTGGTTGCAATAGAAATGCATGTTTAGGTGTGTTTTGATTGCCCTCAAGTTGCTAGAAATAGTGTTGTTTTGGACATGCTGAAATATTTCTAAGTCTGGGATCTGTTATTATTTTGTTGCTGTCTTGTCTTGCTTGCCTCTTGTGATCTGTAGCTCTTTTGAGGTTGGTCCAATGGAGTTAGTTGTACCCCTTGTGTTTCTAGAGCATGCTGTGAATTTTCATGCCATTTGGAGTCCTGTAGCTATAGGTTTTTCTGCTGTCAATATTGCTTCAGATCGAAAACTACACTTTCATGAGGTGTAGTTTTCACTAAGTCTGAAATAGTGTGTGGGAAGCCATTTTGTGTCTTCTTTCCCTAGTGATCCATGATGCCATGCTAGTTGTTAGATGCTTGTAGTAGTGCTTCTTGCCCTCTTTCGTGTCATGCCTTGCTTGAGTTTATCGGATTGTGTAGCCCGTAGTTGCGGGGTGTAGAAAATGCTTTGTGGCTGATTTTGGCAGATTGTAGTCATTTCTTGTTTTGCTCGTAGTGTTTGAACCGTAGCTCCGTTTTGATCGTGTCCTACATGAAAATTTCTTAGAATCTCATGTAGTTTCATTTTCTCTTGCTGGTTGTGTGTTTTGAAGTGCTCGTGACCGTCGTTGCACACATATTGCATTCAAGCCATCATATCTTGCGGTGCTTGTATCTTTTGACCCGTAGCTCCGTTGGAGATGTTCTTTATGTGTAGATTTCTTGAAATGGCGCATAGAATCACGTGAACCTATTTTTTTTGCTGTTTAACAACTAGTTAAATGCATTAGTTCAGATCTGGACAGAATTGTAAATTAACATGTGAGGTCGTCTCGGAGGTGCTATATGTCATTTCTGACCTCCCTTAAAATGTCTAGGTAGGTAGTTTAATTGCGCTTCACCTCTTGCCATGTTT
This sequence comes from Hordeum vulgare subsp. vulgare, assembly GCF_904849725.1. Classification (NCBI taxonomy): domain Eukaryota; kingdom Viridiplantae; phylum Streptophyta; class Magnoliopsida; order Poales; family Poaceae; genus Hordeum; species Hordeum vulgare. The sequence continues at coordinate 155,815,559 of NC_058519.1, read as the reverse complement.
AACCACATTTAATGTGGCCGGGTACCTAATCGGGATAGAACTACATAAATAAACATGGAGTTTCATCAATATGCAACTCGTTGCATATTGAACTTCACTTAAGGTGTAGTGTTTGTTTGTGTGAATTGTCATGCCGTGACTTGCTTGCATTCAGCTGCTCATGCATCATATGTGTTGTGCATCGTGTGGTGAATTCCGTGTGTTGATTTGTGTTTCCGGTTTGCTTCGTCTCGATAGAGTTCCGCAGCGTGCCGGATTGTGAGGACCCGTTCGACTACGTCAGTTCGTCTGCTTCACGGAGGCATTCTTCTTCCAAGCGGGATCTGAGGCAAGATGACCATTTCCCCATATACCATTACTATCATTGACATGCTAGTCTTACTGCTTCTATCGATTATGTCTCGTTGCCTACCACATGTTAAATACCAGCCTCTCAATAGTGCCATGAAACCCTTCAACCTGTTCAACCTAGCAAACCACTGATTGGCTATGTTACTGCTTGCTTAACCCTTGTTAGCGTTGCTAGTTCCAGGTGCAGTTGCTTCCATGTGAAAACATGGGTTCCTTGTTATATCACCCTATTAAATGCTATTTAATTTAATGCACCTATATACTTGGTAAAAGGTGGAAGGCTCGGCCTTTCTAGCCTGGTGTTTTGTTCCACCTTTGCCCTCTTAGTTTCCGGCTACCGGTGTTATGTTCCATAACTGAGCGCTGCTAACACAATCGGGGTTGTTATGGGGACCCCCTTGATAATTCGTTTTAGATTAAGGCTGGTCTGGCAAGGCCCAACATTGGTACTATTTTCCCAACATAATAACTTGATAATATTGAAATGCATAGGGAGTTAGCGCTACCCGAGGAGTAATTCTACATAATACTGGGGAGCCAGTGTTGTTGGTGCTGGTCCAAATCTAGAGCCGTTTGCGGGGCCAACCCGGGGCAACTCGGGAGATTTCTATCAGGCCACCGTACGCTGTGCTTATCCGTCGTGTCCTGAGAACGAGATACGCGGCTCCTATCGGGATCGTCGACACGCCGGACGGCCTTGCTGGACTAGTTTTACCTTTGATGAGATATCTTGTGCATCGGGATTCCGGTGATGCTTTGGGTAATCTCAGAGTTGAGGTTTTCCACTAGGGAATCCGACGAGATCGCGAGCTTCGTGATTGAGGATTTCTATGCGGCTTGTGGTAATTTGTGATGGACTAGTTGGAGCACCCCTGCAGGGTTAAATCTTTCGGAAAGCCGTGCCCGCGGTTATGTGGCAACGTGGAAGCTTTGTTTAACACTGGTTCTAGATAACTTGAAGTTAACTTAATTGAAATATGCCAACTGTGTGCGTAACCATGACTGTCCCTTTCGTGAGTTCCTTCTCCGATCGAGGACACGGCGGGGTTATGTCTGACGTAGGTAGGTGTTCAGGATCATTCATTTGATCATCAGTAGTCACGTCCGCTATGCGTAGATCATCCCCCTCTTATTTCTTGTACTCGTAAGTTTAGCCACCAAATATATGCTTAGCCGCTGCTGCAACCTCACCACTTACCTTACCTCACCCATTAAGCTTTGCTAGTCTTGATACCTTTGGAAATGAGATTGCCGAGTCCCCTGTGGCTCACAGATTACTACAACACCACTTGCAGGTTCAGGTAAAGATTACTTGACGCGAGCGCGTTGATTGTTCATTTGGAGTTGCTTCTTCTTCTTCTTCTTCTTCTTCATCGATCTAGGATGGGTTCCAGGCCGGCAGGATGGGATAGCAAGGATGGACGTCATTCTTATTTTTTTTCTCGTTTGATTTCGTCCGTAGTCGGACCCTGCTCTTACTCTTGATGATTATGTAATGTACTGATGTGACTCTGATGTAGCTTGTGGAGAGTGTAAGCCAACTCTGTATATATATCTCTTCTTTTCAGTACATGTACTTGTAACGATATCCATTCTTGCGACACGACGAGATGCGCTTCTATCCTTGACGAGGCCTTCGTGCCAAATTGAGGATAGGGTCGCATCTTGGGCGTGACAATGCTTCCGTGTTGTATTGGCATTCAGCTGCCAATGCCGCTATATGCTCCTCGGTCCAGAGAGATTGCTCTGTATTGTCGTTGACGGTGATAACACCTCTGGGTCCTGGCATCTTGAGCTTTAGGTAAGCGTAATGAGTCACATCATTGAAGCGGGTGAATGTTGTGCGACTGAGTAGAGCATGGTACCTGATGCGGAAAGGGATGGTGTCGAAGATTAAGTCTTTGATGCGGAAGTTGTCAGGTGAGCCAAACACAACCTCCAATGTTACCGTGCCCAAGAAACGGGCTTCAACACCTGGGATCACTCCTTTAAAGGTAGTGTTCCTAGGTTTAATTCTTGTTGGGTCTATGCCCATCTTTTTCACTGTGTCTGAGTAAATCAGATTCTTGCTACTTCCCCCATCCATAAGGGCTTTGGTGAGGTGATACCCATCTATGATGGGGTCTATGACAAGGGAGGCCGACACTGCGCGACGGATACTAGTCAGGTGATCCCTACAATCAAAGGTGACCGGGCAAGCCGACCATGGGTTGCACTTCGGGGCTATGGGCTCTACAGTATATACCTCTAGAAGGGCTCACTTCCTTTCCTTCTTTGGTATGTGAGTGACATATATCATGTTCATGGACTTCACTTCTGGGGGGAACTGTTTCTGGCTCCTAGTGTTCGGACCACGGGGCTCTTCGTCGTCCTCGCTTCGCTGGCCCATGCATTGTTCCTCGGCTGCTAGTTTGCCAACCTATTTAAAACCCAACAGTTACGGTTGGTGTGGGTGTCGGTCTTGTATTGGGTGCCATGGATTTGGCACGGCCTTTCCATAATTTCACCTAATGGAGTCGGCCAATCCGTGTTCCCTTCGAAGGGTTTCTTCTGCTGTCCGGATTTTGAACTACGGAAGGAAGTATTTATGGTCGTGTCATAGGTGTCACTGTTACGGTGCAGGCATTTGCTCTTGTTTCGCCTTGGCTTGGCATTCCCGTCCCGAACTTCAGAGGTATTGGGGTCCTTCGCATTATGGCTGTGTCGAGCTAGCCAATTATCCTTACCCGCGTAAAAGCGGGTCATGAGGGAAGTGAGGGCAAACATTGTTCTCGGCCTATCCTGGCCGAGCTCGTGAGCCAGCCATTCGTCTCAGATGTTGTGCCTAAAGTAGGCTATTGCCCCGGCATCCGGATAGTCCACTATCTGGTTCTTCTTGGTGAGGAACCTATTCCAAAATTCTCAGGCCCACTTGCCCGCCTTTTGGACGACGTTGCTGAGCTTGGAGGAGTCCGTGGGTCGGACGTAGGTTCCCTGAAAATTAGACACGAAGGCTTCCTCGAGCTCTTCCCCACTTCCGATAGAATCTTCGGGCAAGCTGTTTAGACAGTGTCGTGCTAGCACTTTTAGCTTTAGGAGCAGGTACTCGATGGCATAGAGGTCATCTCCCCTGGCCATATGGATGTGGAGAAGTAAATCTTCTATCCACACGGTGGGGTCCGTAGTCCTCTTGTATTGCTCTATGTCTATGGGTTTAAACACTTCCGGGAATTGGTGCTCCATGACCTCATGTGTGAAGCACAGTGGGTGAGTGATAACCCACAAGTATAGGGGATCAATTGTAGTCCTTTCGATAAGTAAGAGTGTCGAACCCAACGAGGAGCAGAAGGATCTAACAAGTGGTTTTCAGCAAGGAAATATCTGCAGGCACTGAAATTGTCGGTAACAAGTGATTGTGTGGTGAGATGATTCGTAGCAAGCAACAAGTAACAAAAGTAGAAACGGTGCAGCAAAGTGGCCCAATCCCTTTTGTAGCAAGGGACAAGCCTGGACAAAGTCTTATAGGAGGAAAAACACTCCCGAGGACACACGGGAATTTCTGTCATGCTAGTTTCATCATGTTCATATGATTCACGTTCGTTACTTTGATAGTTTGATATGTGGGTGGACCAGCGCTTGGGTAATGCCCTTACTTGGACAAGCATCCCACTTATGATTAACCCCTCTCGCAAGCATACGCAACTACGAAAGAAGAATTAAGACAAAGTCTAACCATAACATTAAACTAGTGGATCCAAATCAGCCCCTTACGAAGCAACGCATAAACTAGGGTTTAAGCTTCTGTCACTCTAGCAACCCATCATCCACTTACTACTTCCCAATGCCTTCCTCTAGGCCCAATTAATGGTGAAGTGTTATGTAGTCTACGTTCACATAACACCACTAGAGGAAAAACAACATACAACATATCAAAATACCGAACGAATACCAAATTCACATGACTACTATTAGCATGACTTATCCCATGTCCTCAGGAACAAAAGTAACTACTCACAAAGCATAATCATATTCATGATCAGAGAGGTAATGAGTAGCATCAAGGATCTGAACATAAACTCTTCCACCAAATAATCCAACTAGCATCAACTACAAAGAGTAATCAACACTACTAGCAACCTTACAAGTACCAATCGGAGTCGCGAGACGTAGATTGGTTACAAGTGATGAACTAGGGTTTGGAGATCGTTCTTGATGACCCACAACCTATTGATGATAGCTTTCCCGATGAGCAACTGAATGTCATCAATGCTTCACGTAGGGCATCGTGGTATGCTGATTATGCAAACTATATCGTTGCCAAATACATACCACCTAGTTTCACGTACCAGCAAAAGAAGAAATTCTTCTTTGACTTGAGACATTACTTCTGGGATGATCCTCACCTTTATAAGGAAGGAGTAGATGGTGTTATTAGACGTTGTGTACCTGAACATGAACAGGGACTGATCCTACAGAAGTGTCATTCTGAGGCCTACGGAGGACACCATGCGGGAGATAGAACTGCACACAAGTTATTGCAATCAGGTTTCTATTGGCCCACTCTCTTCAAGGATGCCCATAAGTTTGTCTTGTCTTGTGACGAATGTCAGAGAATAGGTAATATTAGCAAACGTTACGAAATGCCTATGAACTATTCACTTGTAATTGAACCATTTGATGTCTGGGGCTTTGATTATATGGGACCTTTTCCAAAATCCAATGGGTATACTCACATCTTCGTTGCTGTTGATTATGTCACTAAGTGGGTAGAAGCTATCCCCACTAGTAGTGCTGATCACAACACCTCTATCAGGATGCTGAAAGAAGTTATCTTCCCTAGATTTGGAGTCCCTAGATATCTAATGACCGACGGTGGTTCACACTTCATTCATGGTGCTTTCCGTAAAACGCTTGCTAAGTATGATGTCAACCATAGAATTGCGTCTCCCTATCACCCTCAGTCCAGTTGTCAAGTAGAGCTAAGTAATCGAGAGATTAAACTAATTCTGCAAAAGATTGTCAACAGGTCTAGAAAGAATTGGTCTAAGAAGCTCGATGATGCACTATGGGATTATAGAACTGCCTATAAGAATCCCATGGGCATGTCTCCATATAAAAATGGTGTACGGTAAAGCATGTCATTTACCTCTTGAGCTAGAGCATAAAGCTTATTGGGCAATCAAAGAGCTCAACGTTGATTTCAAACTTACTGGTGAGAAGAGGTTATTTGATATTAGCTCGCTTGATGAGTGGAGAACTTAGGCATACGAGAATGCAAAGTTGTTCAAAGAGAAGGTTAAGAGGTGGCATGATAAGAGGATACAAAAGCGTGAGTTCAATGTAGGTGATTATGTCTTTCAATATAACTCTCATTTAAGATTCTTTGCAGGCAAGCTTCTCTGAATGCGAATGTCCCTATGTTGTTGAGGAAGTATATTGTTCCGGTACTATCAAGATCAACAACACGGAAGGTAATTGTCCGAGAGTGGTAAATGGGCAGAGAATCGAGCATTATATCTCACGTACTCCCATAAATTTTGAAAGCAATATCATCAATACCATAACTCCGAAAGAATACCTAAGGGACATCTATCAGCATGTTTCAGACTCCGGAAACGAAGAGGTATGTGATTCGGTAAGAAAACAGAGTCCAAAAGTTTCCCAATAGGAATTTTTCTCCGTTTTGGAATATTTGAAAAAATACAAAAATTGGAAGTAGTACGGAAAGTGCGCGAGGAAGCGACAAGCTTGCACGGCAAGGGCCCACCCCCTGGCCGCGCCGTGAGGGCTTGTGGCCACCTCGTGCGCCTCCCGGACTCCGTTTTCGTGCAGGGCCTCCTTCTGGTCTGGAAAAAATCATTATATATACTTCCGTTTGGTCTGACCCGTGCATCATGCAGATTTCCTCTGTTTTTTGTTTCGAGCCTGTTTTTTGCCGCACATCTAGGCCAAGATGTCATCCCAAGAATCTGTGGGGGAGAACAACCTCCGTCAAATCTATGGAGAAGTTCATGCTGATCTGAAAAGGATGGAGGTCATGGAGGCTAAGGAGAGGCTACCTAAAGAAATCAAGGGCAAGGCTAAGGAGAAGGATCAGGCATGGGACGAAGTGCAATCTATGCTCAACAAGGAAGAAGTTGAAGAAGTGGATTTCCTCCAAGCTTAGCTCCACCCACTGTCTCCATCTTTGATTGAACTCTTGAGGTTTTGTGAAACAACTCGTGCTCGCAATACTTGTCTCACTCGTGAAGTTGTTTTGCTAGAGAAACATATCACAGATCTCCAAAAGTATAAATCGAAGACTGATGGCCCTCTTGGAGTCAAAGATTGCAACAACTTCATCACCATCACCACCAAAGGAAGACAACTGAGCATTGGTATGGGAATCCCCTTGGCTTGTGCCAAGCTTGGGGGAGTTCCCCCGGTATCGTATCACCATCACATCTTTTGCCTTTACCTTTGTTTTAGTTTTCCTTTTCAGTTTTCTCTTTCTCTAGTAGAGTAAAAGTCTTAGTGTTTTAGTCTTGAGTTTTGCTTTGTGTCACCCCCGATGTATTCTTGCTCGTGATCCATATAATAAAGAGTGTCTTAGTTCAAGGGCTTTACCTCTTGCAATGATCAAAAGAGTAAGAAAAGAACAAAAGCATGAAAGATCATGTAATGATCTTATGGGAAGTGATGGCTTCACACATAAAAAGAATGATGATTGACACTTGTTGAGGGTAGGCAAACATAGACCTTGGTCATAGTTGCAATTAATAGGAAGTGATAAGGAAGGACAGGTTCACATATAAATATATCATCTCTGACACCATCTATGATTGTGAACACTCACTAAACTATTACATGCCTAGAAGTAGATGTTAGACAAGGAAGACAACGTAATGAATTGTGTTTGCTTTGATCTGAACAATGTTATATGATTAGAGATCCCTTAGCATGTCACGATTGCTTTCACCTCATATTAGCCAAAACTCTCGCACCAAGTAGAGATACTACTTGTGCATCCATAAACCTTCAAACCAGTTTTGCCATGAGTGTCCACCATACCTACCTATGGATTGAATAAGATCCCTCAAGTAAGTTGTCATCGGTGCAAGCAATAAAAATTGCTTTCTAATATGTATGATCTATTAGTGTGTGGAAAATAAGCTTTATACGAACCTGTGATGAGGAAGACATAAAAGCGACAGCGTGCATAATAAAGTTCTTTATCACAGGGGGCAATATAAAGTGACGTTCCTCCGCACTAAGAGGACACGCATCCAAACCTCAAAAGCGCATGACAACCTCTGCTTCCCTCTGCGAAGGGCCTATCTTGTACCTTTACTTTTTGCCCTTGAAATAGTCATGGTGATCTTCACCAATTCCTTATTTCGCCTTTATCTTGGCTACCGTCATATGCTTGGGAAAGATCTATATTCATAGGTCAACTTGGAGGTAGGCATTCATGAATTATTATTGTTGACATTACCCTTGAGGTAAGCAGTTGGGAGGCAAAACTGTAAGCCCCTATCTTTCTCTGTGTCCAGCTGAAACTTTGATCTCATGAGTAGCATGTGAGTTGTAGCAATTGTAGAGAACAGAAGAATGATTGAGTATGTGGATTTTCTTTGCAAGCTCTAATTTGACTCTTATTAATGTTGTGATAAATTGCAATTGCTTCAATGACTAAATGCTATCGGTTGTTACTTCTCGGTAAGGTTCTTGATCCATGCTTTACTTTGTGAAGGAATTATCACTTTAGCATGAGAGATTATATGTTGGTATTGCTGTTCTGATCTTGATCATGATGCATGCATGTTCGTATCTTGTTTTGTCGACACCTCTCTCCCTAAACATGTGGACATATTTATTGAGCTTGGCTTTCGCTTGAGGACAAGGGAGGTCTAAGCTTGGGGAAGTTGATACGTCCATTTTGCATCATGTTTTCATGTTGATATTTATCGCTTCTTTGGCTGTTATTTCACTTCACGGTACAATTCTTATGCCTTTTCTCTCTTATTTTGCAAGGTTTACATGAAGAGTGATAATACCGGCAACTGGAATTCTGGCCTGAAAGTGGAGCAAAGTTGAGATACCTATTCTTCGCAACTCCAAATGTCGTGAAAATCAACGGGGATTTTTACCCAATTTATCAAAAATATTGGGCCGAAGAAGTGCCAGAGGGGCACCAGGGGGTGCCCACAAGCCTGCACGGCGCGGCCACCCCCAGGCCGCGCCATGGGGCTTGTGGGCAGCCCACTAGCATGCACGGCGCTGCCACCCCCCAGGCCGCGCCATGGGGGCTTGTGGGCAGCCCACTAGCCCACTGGCCCCCCTCTTTTGATATATGGAGGGTTTCGTCGAGGAAAAAAAAATCAAGGAGGAGCTTTTTCGTGGTTTCGCCGCCGCCACGAGGCGGAACTTGAGCAGAACCAATCTAGAGCTCCGGCAGGACGATCCTGCCGGGGAAACTTCCCTCCCAAAGGGGAAATCATCGCCATCGTCATCACCAACACTCCTCTCATTGGAGGGGACTTGTCACCATCAACATCTTCATCAGCACCATCTTATCTGCAAACCCTAGTTCATCACTTGTAACCAATCTCCATCTCACGACTCCGATTGGTACTTGTAAGGTTGCTAGTAGTGTTGATTACTCTTTGTAGTTGATGCTAGTTGGATTATTTGGTGGAAGAGTTTATGTTCAGATCCTTGATACTACTCATTACCTCTCTGATCATGAATATGATTATGCTTTGTGAGTAGTTACTTTTGTTCCTGAGGACATGGGATAAGTCATGCTAATACTAGTCATGTGAATTTGGTATTCGTTCGACATTTTGATATGTTGTATGTTGTTTTTCCTCTAGTGGTGTTATGTGAACGTCGACTACATAACACTTCACCATTATTTGGGCCTAGAGGAAGGCATTGGGAAGTAGTAAGTAGATGATGGGTTGCTAGAGTGACATAAGCTTATACCCTAGTTTATGCGTTGCTTCGTAAGGGGCTGATTTGGATCCACTAGTTTAATGCTATGTTTAGACTTTGTCTTAATTCTTCTTAAGTAGTTGTGGATGCTTGCGAGAGGGGTTAATCATAAGTGGGATGCTTGTCCAAGTAAGGGCAGTACCCAAGCGCCGGTCCACCCACATATCAAACTATAAAAGTAACGAATGCGAATCTTATGAACATGATGAAACTAGCATGACAGAAATTCCTGTGTGTCCTCGGGAGCGTTTTTCCTCCTATAAGACTTTGTCCAGGCTTGTCCCTTGCTACAAAAGGGATTGGGCCACTTTGCTGCAGCGTTGCTACTTTTGTTACTTGTCGCTTGCTACGAATCACCTCACTACACAATCACTTGTTATCGACAATTTGAGTGCCTGCAGATTTTACCTTGCTGAAAACCACTTGTCAGATCCTTCTGCTCCTCGTTGGGTTCGACACTCTTACTTATCGAAAGGACTACGATTGATTCCCTATACTTGTGGGTCATCAGTGACGAGTCCCCTCCGATGAGAGGAGTGTTGGTGATGACGATGGGGACGATTTCCCCCTCCGGGAGGGAAGTTTCCCCGGCAGGATCGTCCTGTCGGAGCTCTAGATTGGTTCTGCTCAAGTTCCGCCTCGTGGCGGCGGCAAATCCACGAAAAAGCTCCTCCCTGATTTTTTTCAGACGAAACCCTTCATATAGCAGAAGAGGGGGGGGGGCAGTGGGCCAGCAAGCTTCCCACAAGCCCTCATGGTGCGGCCTCGGGGGTGGTGGCCGCGCCGTGCAGGCTTGTGGCCACCTGCACACGCCCCTCTGGCACTTCTTCGGCCCAGTATTTATTATAAATCCTGAAAAAAATCCTCACTGATTTTTACGGCGTTTGGAGTTGCGCATAATAGGTATCTCAACTTTGCTCCACTTTCAGGCCAGAATTCCAGTTGCCGGCATTCTCCCTCTTCATGTAAACCTTGCAAAATAAGAGAGAAAAGGCATAAGTATTGTACCGTGAAGTAAATAACAGCCCAAGAAGCGATAAATATCAACATGAAAACATGATGTAAAATGGACGTATCAGTGAGCGGCGCCTCTGACTCGGGCTATACCGTGTCGGAGATCGGCTATTGGTTGTGCCCGGTACGATTCCTGATCTTTGTTGCTGTGGGTATGCCGAGGTTGGTCTCCATCCCATCGGGTGGGAGACTTCCTTCTGGATCCATAGATAGATCTGTTGTGACCTGTTATGTTGTCTAAGTCATGACGTAGGTCGTGTTTGCCCCTAGGCTGCACGTGTTCCTTTCCTTCACCGTAGGGAGGCTCGGGTCTATACTCGGCTTCTCCGACCGCTCTGTCGCGCCCTCGAGGTGGTCGATCGGGTTCTTCATACTGTGTGCGCCTGGGGGACACGGGTTCTGGGACCTCGTCATCAAACTGAGGTAGCAGCGCCATCGTGGGTAGCTTTTGTTTTGACTCGGCCACCCGGTGCCATATCCTTCTTCGGCTGCCAATAGTTTTGTCCATCTATTTTTGATGGTTTCTTCTTTGCCTTGAAGACGTTGTTGCTTCCCTTGGAGGCTTTGGGCGGTAGCTATGAGCTGCTACCTAAATCGTGCCTGACCTTCAGGGTCCTTAGTAATTGAGAAGTCTTCGGCCTCCAAGATGAACTCCAGGTCGTCAGGAGGGAGGTAGTTGTCATCGTTTGAATCGTCAGGGTCGTCGGGATCAGACTGGCCATCGGGCTTGTTCGGATCCTCCGGTGGTTGCTCGGGAGCTCCAAGGTTACCGTTGTCTTGTTGGGTTGTGTTCTCTCCGGTGCCCTGTATGGCCCCCCTTCCCTTGTTCGCATTGGAATGTTTGCGTTTCTTTCGACCCTTTGATGGCTTGTCCCAGGACTTATCGTTGTTTTGTGGTACAGGGCATGATTGTCATTGCCATTAGGTGTGTCCACCATGTAGACGTCGTAGGTGGAGGTGGTAGTCCATCGCCCGGTGTTTACAGGAGCTGGGTCATCAGCCGCATAATCCATGTCTTCGACCTCCTCGGAGGCGTAATCCAATACGTTGGTTAAGTCTTCGACAGTGACTACCAAGTGGGTGGTGGGTGGGCTGTAAAGTACTCGTAATCTGCTTCTCGACCGGTCCGAATATAGCTCCGGTACGGTCCATCCGCGATTTTCAACGATCGGATCTGGTCGAGCGCCTTGTTTAACATCGACAGGTTGTCCAAATCAGTCTCTTGATGGTTTTAAAGAGCTGACTTCCGTAGCTTCGACGAGGGATGTGAGTTCAGCAATGGTCGTCTGCGGTTGTCTGGGCATAGAGATCGGACCCGGGCTCGAAGCCAACTCTCTGAAGAGGGAACCGAGGTCATGGCCGGATAAGAGACCCGAAGTCAAGGCTTCAGATTTTTGGAGATCATGAGGTGAAACCGTGATCTTAGCAGGGAGAAGATTGCTCCGGGAGTCGATGGAGAACTTGAGGTTCCCAAACTTTATCTCATGGTCGAGAACGAGACATACAATCTGGCCAAGGCGGCCGGTCGGGTCGGCATGCAGCGTGAAGCTGCCGAACTAGAGAACCTGCCCGGGGACGAAGATGTCCTAGTTGTTGATTTGGTCGCTTACGATTAAGAGGGCCATCAATCCTTCTGACGATCCCACAATGGAACTCTCAATGAAAGCACCAATGTCAGTGTCAAAACTGGCGGATCTCGGGTAGGGGGTCCCAAACTGTGGACCTTGGATCGATGGGTTGCAGGACACGAAGGAGATAGTATTTACCCAGGTTCGGGCCCTCTTGAGGAGATAAAACGCTACATCTGTTTGATTATATTGATCGTGTATGAGGATTACAGAGTTGATCTACCTCGAGATCGTATGAGCTAAACCCTATATGAATCAACTTGGCTATGTGGACGAAGCCCTCTGGTTTATATAGACACTAAAGGTCCCTAGGGTTACATATAACTGACCTTCGGTCGGGGATAGATGCGCCGATCTAGCCTACCAAACTTGGACGATACGCTAGTCTTTGAAACTTTCCTTCCTGAATACGAAGTCGTTTATGTAGTCCAGTGTTCAATAATACAACTCATATGGTCGACCTCTAAGAGATGGGTCGGCCATCCGAGGACCCCTTAATCCAGGACTCCCTCAGTAACAAAGCACAAACCGCATTCGACCAACTCAAGGTTTTGCTTTCTACCCAGTTGGTGTTAGCTGCTCCGGGCAGCCAGGAGCCCTTGCTCCTGTACGTCACCGCCACTAGCCAAGTGGTTAGCACCGTTCTCACCATGGAGCGTGATGAAGCAGGCAGAGCGTACAAGGTACAATGGCCCATCTATTACTTCTCAGAAGTATTGATTCCCTCCAAGCAAAGGTACCCACATTACCAAGAGCTGGTTTACGGTATCTATGTGACCTTAAATAAGGTGTTCCATTACTTCCAAGATCACCCGGTCACAGTTATCAGTGATGCCCCCTTATCAGAAATCCTGCACAACAGAGACGCCACTTGCCAAGTGGCTAAATGGGCGATTGAACTCCTCCCGCTGGAGATCAAGTTTGAAGCTAAAAAAGCGATCAAATCTCACGCCCTGACGGACTTCCTGGTCGAATGGATAGAACAAGAGGATCTGGCTCCTAGTGTCCCCGGGCATTGTACTATGTTCTTTGATGGATCCAAAATGATCCATGACTCGGGGGCTGGAGTAGTTCTCGTCTCCCTAGGGGAGACCGACAGAACTATGTGCTCCAAATCTACTTCGACTCATCTAGCAATGAGGCCAAGTACGAGGTCCTCTTGTACGGGCTCCGTATAGCCATCTCACTCGGTATTCGACGTTCGATGGTCTATGGTGACTCGGATCTCGTTGTCAATCAGGTAATGAAGGAATGGGACATTCGGAGCCTGGCCATGACAGTTTGCTGTAACAGAGTCAGGAAAGTAGAGAAGAATTTTTCAGTGTTAGAATTTCACCATGTGCCCCAAGCCAAGAATCAGGCGGCTGATAACTTGGCTAAGATCGGTTGTACTCGGAGAGTCATTCCAAAAGGCGTGTTCCTCAAACATTTATGCGCCCCTCGATTAAAGAAGATCATTTTACGAAGCAGCCCCCACGGGTAGTCGGTCCTTCAAATCCGAATGAAATAGATGTCCCGATAGTGGTCGACCTCGTCCATGAGATGCGGGTCATCATGCCCGAATGGAGTCAGCCTTATATCTCTTACTTGATCCGGCAAGAACTCCTGAAGATAAAGAGGAAGCCCGCCAAATCGTTCGGCAGTCTAAAGCTTTCAAAGTTTTAGGAGACACATTATACAAGAAAAGTGTTACAAGAGTCAGTCAGAAGTGCATTTCCTGAGAGGAAGGATTGCAAATCTTGCACGAAATTCACTCGGGAACCCGTGGTCATCACGCGTCATCTCACACACTGGTGGCCACGGCTTTCTGAGCGGGTTTTTATTGGCGCCGAGCCAATAAAGGAGCAAGATACCTGGTCGAGCTCTGCGTCGGATGCCAATTCTACAAAAATCAGTCACACAAGCCCGCATTCGCGTTAAGGACGATTCCGCTCACCTGGCCGTTCACCGTGTGGCATCTCAACATGGTCAACCCATTACGGACTGGGTCGAGTGGATTCAGCCACCTGCTAGTAGCGGTCGATAAGTTCACCAAGTGGGTCGAGGTGAAGCCCTTCAAAATCCTGGATTTAGCGACTGCCATAACCTTCATTTGGCAAATTATCTTCTGATTCAGAGTTCCTCACGATATCATCACGGACAACGCATCCAACTTAGATTCAGATGAGTTCCCCGAGTTCTGCCTTTCCAAGGGCACTCAGGTCAATGAGGCCTCCGTGGCTCACCCGGAGTCGAATGGACACGCACAACGAGCGAACGGTACGATATTAGAAGAATTGAAGCCCCGACTGATGAGAGATATCAAGTATGCCGCACACGCATGATTAGAAGATGTTGGAAATATGCCCTAGAGGCAATAATAAAATGGTTGTTATTATATTTCCTTGTTCATGATAATTGTCTATTGTTCATGCTATAATTGTATTAATCGGAAACCGTAATACATGTGTGAATACATAGACCACACCATGTCCCTAGTGAGCCTCTAGTTGACTGGCTCGTTGATCAATAGATGGTCATGGTTTCCTGACCATGGTGTCGTTGATAACGGGATCACATCATTAGGAGAATGATGTGATGGACAAGACCCAATCCTAAGCATAGCACAAGATCGTGTAGTTTGTCTGCTAGAGCTTTTCTAATGTCAAGTATCATTTCCTTAGACCATGAGATTGTGGAACTCCCGAATACCATAGGAATCCTTTGGGTGTATCAAACATCACATCATAACTGGGTGACTATAAAGCTACACTACATGTATCTCCAAAAGTGTTTGTTGGGTTGGTACGAATCGAGACTCGGATTTGTCACTCCATGTGAGGGAGAGGTATCTTCGGGCCCACTCGGTCATACATCATCATAATGATCTCAATGTGACTAAGGAGTTAGTCACGGGATCATGTGTTACGGAACGAGTAAAGAGACTTGCCGGTAATGTGATTGAACAAGGTATAGGGATACCGACGATCGAATCTCGGGCAAGTAACATACCGATGGACAAAGGGAATGGTATACGGGATTAATTGAATCCCCAATATCGTGGTTCATCTGATGAGATCTTTGTGGAACATGTTTCGGGGTTCAAGATTTATATATGGGAAGTCCAGTTTCAGTTATCGGAAAGGTTTTGGGGTTTATTAGTATTGTACCGGGACCATAGAAAGGGTTTCGGGGGTCCACCGGGAGGGACCACCAGCCCCGGAGGACCACGTGGGCTGAATATGGGTGGGAACCAAACCCCTAGTGGGCTGGTGCGCCCCCAAGGGCACAAGGAGCCTAGTGTTGGGAACCCTAGGGCGTGGGGGCTCCTCCCACCAACTTGGGAGGCAAGCCTCCCCCCTTGGCCGCCGCCGCCCCCTCTAGATGCATCTAGGGGCCGCCCCCTCTCCCCTTCCCCCTACAAAATAGATGGGGGTGAGAGGGTTGCGGCAACCCTGACTCCCTTGCCCCTGGCGCAGCCCTTCCCCCTCCTACACCTCCTCCTCCTTCGTAGTGCTTAGCGAAGCTCTATCGGAGAACCACGAGCTCCACCGCCAACACGTCGTAGTGCTGCCGGAGCTCTCCCTCAACTTCTCCTCCCCCTAGCTAGATCAAGAAGGAGGAGATGTCCCCGTGTTGTACGTGTGTTGAACGCGGAGGCGCCATTCATTCGGTGCTTGGATCGGATCTTCCGTGATTTGAATCGCCACGAGTACGACTCCATCACCCACGTTCTTTGCAATGCTTCCGCTTAGCGATCTTCAAGGGTATGAGTAGTGTTGGGGAACGTCGCATGGGAAACAAAAATTTTCCTACGCGCACGAAGACCTATCATGGTGATGTCCATCTACGAGAGGGGATGTGTGATCTACGTACCCTTGTAGACTGTACAGCAGAAGCGTTAGTGAACGCGGTTGATGTAGTGGAACGTCCTCACGTCCCTCGATCCGCCCCGCGAACTATCCCGCGATCAGTCCCACAATCTAGTGCCGAACGGACGACACCTCCGCGTTCAGCACACGTACAGCTCGACGATGATCTCGGCCTTCTTGATCCAGCAAGAGAGACGGAGAGGTAGAAGAGTTCTCCGGCAGCGTGATGGCGCTCCGGAGGTTGGTGATGATCTCGTCTCAGCAGGGCTCCGCCCGAGCTCCGCAGAAACGCGATCTAGAGGAAAAACCGTGGAGGTATGTGGCCGGGCTGCCGTGGAAAAGTCGTCTCAAATCAGCCCTAAAACCTCCGTATATATAGGTGGGAGAGGGGGGACCTTGCCTTGGGGCTCAAGGAGCCCCAAGGGGGTCAGCCGAGCCAAAGGGGGGAAGGACTCCCCCCCAAACCGAGTCCTACTTGGTTTGGTGGGTGGAGTCCTTTCTTTCCTTTCCCACCTCCTCCTTTTTTTTCTTTTCTCTTTGATTTTTCTTCCAATGCGCATAGGGCCCTTTTGGGCTGTCCCACCAGCCCACTAAGGGCTGGTGCACCACCCTCAAGGCCTATGGGCTTCCCCAGGGTGGGTTGCCCCCCCGGTGAACTCCCGGAACCCATTCGTCATTCCCGGTACATTCCCGGTAACTCCGAAAACCTTCAGGTAATCAAATGAGGTCATCCTATATATCAATCTTCGTTTCTGAACCATTCCGGAAACCCTCGTGACGTCCGTGATCCCATCCGGGACTCCGAACAACATTCGGTAACCAACCATATAACTCAAATACGCATAAAACAACGTCGAACCTTAAGTGTGCAGACCCTGCGGGTTCGAGAACTATGTAGACATGACCCGAGAGACTCCTCGGTCAATATCCAATAGCGGGACCTGGATGCCCATATTGGATCCTACATATTCTACGAAGATCTTATCGTTTGAACCTTAGTGCCAAGGATTCATACAATCCCGTATGTCATTCCCTTTGTCCTTCGGTATGTTACTTTCCCGAGATTCGATCGCCAGTATCCGCATACCTATTTCAATCTCGTTTACCGGCAAGTCTCTTTACTCGTTCCGTAATACAAGATCCCGCAACTTATACTAAGTTACATTGCTTGCAAGGCTTGTGTGTGATGTTGTATTACCGAGTGGGCCCCGAGATACCTCTCCGTCACACGGAGTGACAAATCCCAGTCTCGATCCATACTAACTCAACGAACACCTTCGGAGATACCTATAGACTATCTTTATAGTCACCCAGTTACGTTGCGACATTTGATACACACAAAGTATTCCTCCGGTGTTAGTGAGTTATATGATCTCATGGTCATAGGAACAAATACTTGACACGCAGAAAACAGTAGCAACAAAATGACACGATCAACATGCTACGTCTATTAGTTTGGGTCTAGTCCATCACGTGATTCTCCTAATGACGTGATCCAGTTATCAAGCAACAACACCTTGTTCATAATCAGAAGACATTGACTATCTTTGATCAACTGGCTAGCCAACTAGAGGCTTGCTAGGGACAGTGTTTTGTCTATGTATCCACACATGTAAATGAGTCTTCATTCAATACAATTATAGCATGGATAATAAACGATTATCTTGATACAGGAATTGTAATAACAACTATATTTATTATTGCCTCTAGGTCATAATTCCAACAAGTAGGCACTCCCTCTCTCTTGTTGCTAGCATCTCCTAGATTGATCTTTGTGATGCATAGGATTTTTTGAAATATTACTACGTTCGCCAATAGTGGCATCATGAGCTAGGTCTATGCGTAGATTCTATGCATGAGTAGAACACAAGTAGTCGTGGGCGATGATTTGGTCAATTTACTTGCCGATACTAGTCCTATCTTGATTCGGCGGCATTATGGGATGAAGCGGCCCGGACCGACTTTACACGTATGCTTACGTGAGACCGGTTCCACCACCTGACATGCAGTTGTTGCATAAGGTGGCTAGCGGGTGTTTGTCTCTCCCACTTTACTCGAATCGGATTCGATGAAGAGGGTCCTTATAAAGGGTAAATAGAAATTGGCATATCACCTTGTGACGTTCTTGCTAGAAACACGTAGCAGCCACGTAAAAATTGCAACAACAATTAGATGATGTCTAACTTGTTTTTGCAGGGTATGTTATGTGATCTGATATGGCCAAAAGGATGTGATGAAATACATGTGATGTATGAGATTGATCACGTTCTTGTAATAGGAATCACGACTTGCATGTCAATGAGTATGACAACCGGCAGGAGCCATAGGAGTTACGTAATTTATTGTATGACATGCGTGTCAACCAAAAATGCCATATAATTACTTTACTTTATTGCTAACCGTTAGCTATAGTAGTAGAAGTAATAGTTGGCGAGACAACTTCATGAAGACACAACAATGGAGATCATGGTGTCGTGTCGGTTACGATGGTGATCATGTCGCGCCCCGAAGATGGAGATCAAAGGCGCAAGATGATATTAGCCATATCATGTCACTTTATGATATGCATGCGATGTTTATCATGTTTTTAGATTTTATTTGCTTAGAACGACGGTAGCATAAATAAGATGATCCCTCACTAAAATTTCAAGAAATGTGTTCCCCCTAAGTGTGCACCGTTGCGAAGGATCGTTGTTTCGAAGCACCACGTGATGATCTGGTGTGATAGATTTGTCGTTTTTTTCTCACGACAGATGCCATGTGTAGGCTTATTGATAGTGGTTGGGGATGAAGTGACACTGGCGGGCTCCGGGAACGAGATTGGAAACTAGAAATGCAAGACACACGATGTACCCAGGTTTGGGGCTCTCCATGGGAGATAATACCCCTAGTCTTGCCGGAGTAGTTGATGAACCAAGAGAACTAAAATGTGCTCCTTGAGTTGTTCGACGAAGGAGGAAGATGGAGCAGTCGGCTCGCTATCTGCCTCTCCTATATGAGTGTGTGGGTGCGTAAGAGTGGTCGACCCTCTGCATGGAGCGGGTGCATGGGGTTTGATAGTCAAACCCGCCGATCTACAAAATGGATAAAAGGTACATGTGGGGGCCAGACTGGCAGTCTCTCTAGCTAGCCAGCGGCCCCTCTATTGATCAGTCTTGTTGCTTGTGGGGCCCGCTGACTGCGAGATCCCATCAGGCTCTGGGACCCGCCGGCTGACCCATGGGATTGGTGTGTGCTCCCTACGCAGGCAATGAGTGGTACGTTGGTCGTCGTCTTGCGGGATCCAGCGCCGGTTAGTGGTACGGCCGCCTCCATTGTAGCCACGCCGGGCCAGGTAATGGAGTGGGTGGTGGCGTGCGGGTACTGTACACGGTTGACGGATCACAGCCAGCACCGGTCAGCGATACGACCGCCACCACTGTAGCCACATGTATTCCACTCCAACATACCCGAGCTGAGGTACTTTCGCCTTTCATCGAAGGCTCCCGTCACATCATAGGGATTGAGGCGACGGGTGCTCCCTAGCCGGCCGGCGGCTAGCCATCCAGCTTAAGAGTAGACGGCAGCGCCCCTGACCGGCATATGCTTCGCATCCGGCCAGGAGGAGCCGGCACAGAGGAAGCTTCTGCCTCACTTCACACCGAAGTGTGGAGGAGTAGGCATGGTGAGCCTACCCCGAGGTTATCCCCCCGTCATTAGTCCCCCAAGCAGGGAAGGTCTGCCGGCTCAAGGCGAAGGGCCTCCCCGGCTTGGATATCCTGTTTTCGGGTCATGGGAGCCTGCGTCCAGTGAGCCTAGGCACTGGAGACCGCCAAGCGGGGAGCCGACCGGCTTCCGCCACACACCTCGCCTTCTCCGTTTAAAGTGGGGATGCGCCACATGTCGAGCTTCGGGACTCACACCCTCACAAACCACGCACACGACAGGACCGGGCCTGCATGGCGGGCCCCGCCACTTCGTGGCCTCGACTCATGCGTAGGGATCTTCTGTGGATATGAGGCAACGGTTGGTGCCCCGAGGCGCATTAACGCCCAGGGGGAATGGGGATCGTGCGCACCGGATCCCCTTCCCCACGACCTCGCCTTTGGTTTAAATGGGCAGACAGGGAGGTCGAAGAGACCATTCGCCCCCGTCCCCCTTTCTCCCGACACTTCTTCCCTCCCAAAGCGAGAGAGAGAAAAGGACACCGCTTGCGTTCTCGCCGCCACTCCCCGCCGCCGTTCTGTTCAGCTCCAGTGCTTCACGCTGCACCTCAAACATGTCTCGAGCCTCCACCAAGAAGGCGAAGACCCGAGGCGCTTGGGAGGGCAGCATCATCAGCGAGGGACAAATCGAATTCCTTCACACCGCCGCATGCTACCTCACATAGAGCTCGTCACCATGCGCATCCCACGGGGGAGAAGGATCTCCGGTCCCGCAAGACGGCGAAGTGGTGGTGTTCGCCGAACACTTTGCCCGCGGGTTTGGGCTGCCGCGAGTGATTTCTTCTTTCGTTTCTTGATGCACTTCGGCCTGCAGCCACACCACCTCGCGGCGAATGCCATTCTTCAACTGGCCGCCTTCGTTACCCTGTACGAAGGCTTCTTGGGGATCGAGTTGCGCTTGGATTTGTGGCGCCAGCTATTCTTCTTCAAGCAGCCATCGGTGCCGGACTGAGCCACCGGTGACAAGGAGATGACCGAATGCGGTGCTGCCCTTATTCATCACCGGACCGCCTCCAGCTTCTCGAAGCTTCCTCTCCAATATTCCGTGAAGAAGTGGCAAAGGGGGTTCTTCTACGTGAAGAATGTAGACCCCCGGAACGACTGCATCAACTTTCCACCCTTCACCGTCGCTCCACCGACGGTGAAGCTGAATTGGAAGAGCACGTTGTCGATGCCGATCGAAGAGGTGAAACTCATATGCGCCCATCTTGAGCTTCTCAAGACCACATGCCTTTTGGTCGAGGATCTTCTTGCCACCATGGTGGCGCGTCGGATTCTGCCTCTGCAACACTGACCACATATGATCTGTCAGATGAGCGGCCGGCATGACCCATGCCGGCTCTAGACGAAAGATCTGCAATCCGGCAAGGTAGCAGAGCGGGTGAACTTGAGCTCCTCCGCTTCCATGGATGAAGGCGTCGCATGGGAATGGGGCATTGATACGTCTCAAACGTATCTATAATTTTTGATTGTTTCATGTTGTTATCTTGTCATCTTTGGATGTTTTATGTACCTTCTATATCTTTTTTGGGACTAACTTATTAATTCAGTGCCAAGTGCGAGTTCCTGTTTTTTGTGTGTTTTTGGCTCTTTTCAGATCTGATTTTGGAACGGAGTCCAAACGGAATAAAATCCCCGAAATGATTTTTTCCCGAATGGAAGAAGATCACGGGGCTTGAGGGCCAAGCCAGGAGGGCTACAGGGGGCCCACAAGCCCCCTATCCACCACCAGGGGGCGGCGGCCAGCAGGCTTGTGGCCTCCCTCGCGCCCCCTGACCTAGATCCTTCGCCTATATATTCCCTAAAATACAGAAAAAAATCAAGGGATCCACGAAAATACTTTTCCGCCGCCGCAAGCTTCCGTTTCCACGAGATCTCATCTGGAGACCCTTCCCAGTACCTTGCCGGAGGGGACTTTGGAGTTGGAGGGCTTCTACATCAACATCATCGCCCCTCCAATGACTCGTGAGTAGTTCACTTCAGACCTATGGGTCCGTAGTTAGTAGCTAGATGGCTTCTTCTCTCTCTTGGATCTTCAATACAAAGTTCTCCACGATCTTCATGGAGATCTATCCGATGTAATCCTCTTTGGCGGTGTGTTTGTCGAGATCCGATGAATTGTGGATTTGTGATCAGATTTTCTATGATATATAATTGAGTCTTTGCTGATTTCTTATATGCATGATTTGATATCCTTGTAAGTCTCTCCGAGTCTTGGGTTTTGTTTGGACAACTAGATATATGATTCTTGCAATGGGAGAAGTGCTTGGTTTTGGGTTCTTACCGTGTGGTGACCTTTCCCAGTAACAGTAGGGGCAGCAAGGCACACATGATGTAGTTGCCATCAAGGGTAACAAGGTGGGCTTTGTCGTAGATATGAGATTGTCCATCTACATCATGTCATCTTGCTTAAGGCGTTACTCTATTCTTTTGGACTTAATACACTAGATGCATTCTGAATAGCGGTCGACGTGTGGAGTAATAGTAGTAGATGCAGAAAGTATCGATCTACTTGTTTTGGACGTGATGCCTATATATATAATCATTGCCATAGATGACGTCACGACTTTGTGCGGTTCTATCAATTGCTCGACAGTAATTTGTTCACCCACCGTCTACTTGCTTCCATGAGAGAAGCCACCAGTAAACACTACGGCCCCCGGGTCTATTCACACCTATCGTTTACACCTCCGCTTGTACTTTGCTTCGTTACTTTGTTGCTTTCAGTTCTCACTTGGAAAACAATCTGTAAGGGATTGACAACCCCTTCATAGCGTTGGGAGCATGTTCATTGTGTTTGTGCAGGCACTTGTGATACTCCTTCACTGGATCGATACCTTGGTTCTCAAAATTGAGGGAAATACTTACCACCGCTGCGCTATATCACCCTTTCCGCTTCGAGGGAACACCAACGCAAGGCTCCAAGGCCACGGGGAAATCCTTTGTATGTTTGCCTAGGAAGTCCCTAAAGGCATAGCCATAGCAGAAGGATTCCTGGTGCCGTTGCTGAGGAGAATCAAGACAAGAACAGTCTCCCGTCAGCACATGTTTCTGGCGCCGTTGGAAGGCCTTTTGTTGCAGTAGCAGAAGTATTTCTGGCACCGTTGCCGGGGAAGGAGAGATCTATCCAAGTAGGTCTCACAAACTCATCTCGTGCATTTACTTTTTTGCCAGTTGCCTCTCGTTTTCCTCTCCCCCACTTCACGTTTGCCGTTTTCATTTGCCTTTCTCCTTTGCCGTTTTCTTTTGCCTTTGCCATTTTCCTTTGCCGGTTTTCTTGATTGCTTGTGTGCTTGTTTGTTTGTTGAAGTCATCATGGCTGAAAACACCAAACTTTGCGACTTCTCGAGCACTAATAATAATGATTTTATTAGTACTCCGATTGCTCCCGCCACTAGTGCGGAATCGTATGAAATAAATGCAGCTTTGCTGAATCTTGTTATGAAAGAGCAATTCTCTGGCCTTGCTAGTGAAGATGTCGCATCCCATCTCAATACCTTCATTGAGCTTTGCGATATGCAAAATAAAAGAGATGTGGATAATGACGTGATTATGTTGAAGCTTTTTCCTTTCTCGTTGTGAAATCATGCAAAAACTTGGTTTTCTTCTTTTCCTAAAAATAGTATCGATTCTTGGGATAAGTGTAAAGATGCTTACATATCCAAGTATTTTCCGCCGGCTGAGATCATCTCCTTACGTAACGATATCATGAATTTCAAGAAACTTGATCATGAACACGTTGCACAATCTTGGGAGAGGATGAAGCTTATGATTAGAAATTGTCCAACTCATGGCTTGAGTTTGTGGATGATTATACAAATCTTTTACGTTGGCTTGAATTTCACTTCTCGCAATAACTTGGACTCCGCCTCAAGTGGAACATTCATGGAAATCACGTCAGGAGACGCTACAAAACTCCTAGACAATATCATGACCAACTACTCTCAGTGGCACACTGAAAGGTCACCTGCTAGCAAAAAGGTACACGCTATAGAAGAAATTAACTCGCTTAGTGCTAAGATGGACTAGTTGATGAATTTGGTTGCTAGTAGAAACGCTACTGTAGATCCTAATGACATGCCACTATCTTCCTTGATTGAGAGTAGCAACGCTAGTTTCGACGTGAATTTTTTTGGTAGGAACAATTTTGGCAACAACAATGCTTTTAGAGGAAACTATGTTCCTAGGCCTTTTCCTAGTAACTCCTCTAACAATTATGGAAATTCCTACAACAACACTTACGTAAATCACAACAAATTACCCTCTGATTAAGAGAGTAATATCAAAGAGTTCATCAACTCTCAAAAGATTTTCAATGTGACCATAGAGGAAAAACTACTCAAAATAGACGATTTGGCTAAGAGCGTTGATAGGATTTCTTGTGATATTAATGCTTTGAAAGTTAGATATGCTCCTCCCAAGGTCAACTTGGATGAAACTTTGAAAGCTACGCGTGTCTCCATCAATGAGAGCAAAGAAAGAACCGCCCAAATTCGCGCTAGGTATGCATGGTTTAAAAGGGTGTGTTTTAGTGATGCGAATCACGAAGATCATAAAGTTCTTGGTGTGTCTCCTCTTGAATCTTTGTTTTTGTGTGTCAAACCTATTGATGAAGGGGCTGGATATGAATCCACTTTGGTTGAAAAACGCCCCAATGATTCGGAGTCCACCTATCTTGATGATAAAGGTGTGGAGAATGGAGTAGAAGAAATCAAAATTTTGGGTAGTAATGAACTCCCACTTTGGATTTCAAGGAATTCAATTATGACAATTTCTCCTTGTTTGAATGCATCTCTTTGATGCAATCCATTGCAAACTCTCCACATGCTTATAGCCAAAGCAAAGCCTTTACCGCGCATATCGTAGATGCTATGATGAAATCTCTTAAAGAGAAGCTCGAATTAGAAGTCTCTATACCTAGAAAACTTCATGATGAGTGGGAACCTACTATCAAAATCAGGATCAAAAACTATGAGTGAAATGCTTTGTGTGATTTGGGTGCTAGTGTTTCCGTGATTCCAACGTCTTTATGTGATATTCTTGGTTTTCATGAGATTGAAGAGTGTTCTCTTAACTCGCATCTTGCTTATTCTACTGTCAAGAAACCCATGGGAAGGATCGATGATATTCTTATTGTTGCAAATAAGAACTATGTACCCGTGGATTTCATTGTACTTGACGTAGATTGCAATCCTTCATGTCCCACTATTCTTGGTAGACCTTTCCTAAGGACTATTGGTGCTATCATCGATATGAAGGAAGGGAATATTAGATTTCAATTTCCTTTAAAGAAGGGCATGGAGCACTTTCCTAGAAAGAAAAGAAGATTGCCTTATGAATCTATGATGAGGGCTACTTATGGTTTGAGCACCAAAGAGGACTATACGTGATTCCATCACGTTTTGCCTAGCTAAGGGCGTTAAAAATAGCGCTTGTTGGGAGGCAACCCAACGAATCTATCCTTTTTCTTTCTGTTTTGTGTTTTCCACACTTTCATAATTCTGTTATGATTGTGTTTTTTGTGTTTCTTTTTGCGTTTGTGCCAAGAAAAACCGTTATGATTAGTCTTGGGGATGATCGTTTGGTCATGCTGGAAAAAGACAGAACCTTTCTGCTCACGAAAAGAGTTTTCATTTTTGTTCTGTAATAGATTTTGAGTTGATTCTTTTGTCTGCTGATTTCTACGCAAATTCTTCAGACTGTCGTAATTGTTCAGAATTTTTGAAGTAACAGAAGTATACGAAATATACAGATTGCTACAGACTGGTCTGGTGTTAACAGATTCTGTTTTTGTTGTGTTGGTTGCTTATTTTGATGAAACTATGGATAGTATCGGGGGGTATTAGCCATGGAAGATTGAATATACAGTAACCGAACATCAGCATAAGTATAGTTTAAGTTTGCTACAGTACCTAAGGAAGTGGTGGTTTGCTTTCTTATACTAATGTTATCACGAGTTTCTGTTTAAGTTACGTGTTGTGAAGTTTTCAAGTTTTGGGTGAAGTTCTTATCGACAAAGAGATAAAGAGTGGCAAGAGCTCAAGCTTGGGCATGCCCAAGGCACCCCGATAGATTCAAGGATGCTGTAAAAGCCTAAGCTTGGGGATGCCCCGGGAAGGCATCCCCTCTCTCGTCTTCAATCCATCGGTAACGTTACTTGGGGCTATATTTTTATTCACCACATGTTATGTGTTTTTGCTTGGAGCGTCTTGTATTGTAGGAGTCTTTTATTTTTGTTGTGTCACAATCATCATTGCTGCACACCTAGAGAGAGAGACATGCACTCACCGTAATTTTGTCGAGCTTCACTTATACCCTTTGGTAGACAATTCAGCTCACATGTGCTTCACTTATATCTTTTGAGCTAGATACTTTTGCTCTATGTGCTTCACTTATATCTTTTAGAGCACATTGGTGCGTGGCTTGGTAGTTGATCTATGCTTTGAAAGTAGTCTCAAAAGGGGTAGTTATCCAAAGGGATACGAAAACTTCCACCTTCATGTGTATTGAATAGTCAAAGAAGTTTGATTCATCTCAATTAGTTTTGAGTTGTGGTTTTGGTAATATTGAAGTTATTCTAGTAAGGTGTTGTGGATCTAGAAATACTTGTGTTGAAGTTAGTGATTCCCATAGCGTGCACGTATGGTGAACCGCTATGTGATGAAGTCTGAGCATGATTAGTCTTTTGATTGTCATCCTTTGTGTGGCGGTCGGGATCGCGCGATGGTTTATACCTACCAACCCTTCCCCTAGGAGTATGCGTTGAATGCTTTGTTTCGATTACTAATAAAACTTTTGCAACAAGTATATGAGTTCTTCATGACTAATGTTGAGCCCATGGTTTAGATGCACTTTCACCTTCCACCATCACTATCTTCTTGGTGCCGTGCAACTTTCGCCGGTGCACAAAACCCACCATTAGCCTCCCTCAAAACAGCCACCATACCTACCTACTATGGCTTTTTCAAAGTCATTCCGAGATATATTGACATGCAACTACCACCATCACTTGTGCCACCACGTCTACATTGCCATTGCATGATCGTAAGATAGCTAGCATGATGTTTGCATTAATGTCTATGCCTTGCTAGATCATTGTCACGGTACACTACCGGAGGCGTTCCATATAGAGTCATCGTTGCTCTAAGTTTTGAGTTGAAAGTGTGATGATCATCATTGATGGAGCATTGTCCCATGTGAGGAAATAAAAGAGTCCAAAGATGCCCACCAAAAAAAGAGAGGCCAAAGAGCCCACAAAAAATGAGAGAAAAAGAGAGAAGGGACAATGCTACCACCTTTCCACACTTGTGCATATTAAGCACTATGATCTTCATGATTGAGAGTCTCTCGTTTTGTCACCACCATATAGCTAGTGGGAAATTTTCATTATGTAACTTGGCTTGTATATTCCAATGACAGGCTTCCTGAAAATTGCCTTAGGTCTTCGTGAGCAAGCAAGTTGGATGCACACCCACTAGTTTTCCTTAAGAGATTTCACATACTCTTAGCTCTAGTGCATCATTTGTATGGCAATCCCTACTCATTCACATTGATATCTATTGATGAGCATCTCCATAGATCATTTATTTGCCTAGTTAATGTGATCATCTTCTCCTTATTTTGTCTTGCAACCTCCACCACACTCCACACCACTTATAGTGCTAAAACCATGGCTCACGCTCATGTATTGCGTGAGAGTTGAAAAGGTTTGAGAAAGTAAAGGTGTGAAACAATTACTTGGCCAATACCGGTGTTGTGCATGATTTAAGTTCGTTGTGCAATGATGATAGAGCATAGCCAGACTATATGCTTTCGTAGGGATAACTTTCTTTTGGCCTTGTTATTTTGAAAGTTCATGATTACCTTGCTAGTTTGCTTGAATTATTATTGTTTCCACGTCAATAGCAAACTATTGTTTTGAATCTAATGGATCTGAACATTCACGTCACATAAGAGGAGTTACAAAGGACATCTATGCTAGGTAGTATGAAAGCATCAAAAATTCATTCTTTATCACTTCCCTACTCGAGGACGAGCAGGAGTTAAGCTTGGGGATGCTTGATACGTCCCAAACGTATCTATAATTTTTGATGGTTTCATGCTGTTATCTTGTCATCTTTGGATGTTTTATGTACCTTTTACATCTTTTTTGGGACTAACTTATTAATTCAGTGCCAAGTGCCAGTTCCTGTTTTTTCTGTGTTTTTGGCTCTTTTCAGATCTGATTTTGGAACGGAATCCAAACGGAATAAAATTCCCGAAATGATTTTTCCCGAATGGAAGAAGATCAGGGGGCTTGAGGGCCAAGCCAGGAGGACTACAGGGGGCCCACAAGCCCCCTATCCGCCCCCAGGGGCCGGCGGCCAGCATGCTTGTGGCCTCCGTTGCGCCCCCTATCCGCCACCAGGGGGGCGGCGGCTAGCAGGCTTGTGGCCTCCCTGGCGCCCCCCTAACATCGATCCTTCGCCTATATATTCCCTAAAATACAGAAAAAAATCAAAGGATCCATGAAAATACTTTTTCGCCGCCGCAAGCTTCCGTTTTCGCGAGATCTCGTCTGGAGGCCCTTCCTGGTACCCTGCCGGAGGGGACTTTGGAGTTGGAGGGCTTCTACATCAACATCATCGCCCCTCCAATGACTCGTGAGTAGTTCACTTCAGACCTACGGGTCTGTAGTTAGTAGCTAGATGGCTTCTTCTCTCTCTTGGATCTTCAATACAAAGTTCTCCACGATCTTCATGGAGATCTATCCGATGTAATCCTCTTTGGCGGTGTGTTTGTCGAGATCCGATGAATTGTGGATTTGTGATCAGATTATCTATGATATATATTTGAGTCTTTGCTGATTTCTTATATGCATGATTTGATATCCTTGTAATTCTCTCCGAGTCTTGTGTTTTGTTTGGCCAACTAGATATATGATTCTTGCAATGGGAGAAGTGCTTGGTTTTGGGTTCTTACCGTGTGGTGACCTTTCCCAGTGATAGTAGGGGCAGCAAGGCACACATCGTGTAGTTGTCATCAAGGGTAACAAGGTGGGCTTTGTCGTAGATATGAGATTGTCCATCTACATCATGTGATCTTACTTAAGGCGTTACTCTGTTCTTTTGGACTTAATACACTAGATGCATGCTGGATAGCGGTCGACGTGTGGAGTAATAGTAGTAGATGCAGAAAGTATCGGTCTACTTGTTTTGGACGTGATGCCTATAGATATAATCATTGCCATAGATGACGTCACGACTTTGCGCGGTTCTATCAATTGCTCGACAGTAATTTGTTCACCCACCATCTACTTGCTTTCATGAGAGAAGCCACTAGTAAACACTATGGCCCCCGGGTCTATTCACACCTATCATTTACACCTTCGCTTTTACTTTGCTTTGTTACTTTGTTGCTTTCAGTTCTCACTTGGCAAACAATCTATAAGGGATTGACAACCCTTTCATAGCGTTGGGAGCAGGTTCTTTGTGTTTGTGCAGGCACTTTTGATACTCCTTCACTGGATCGATACCTTGGTTCTCAAAACTGAGGGAAATACTTACCACCGTTGCGCTACATCACCCTTTCCGCTTCGAGGGAACACCAACGCAAGGCTCCAAGGCCACGGGGAAATCCTTTGCATATTTGCCTAGGAAGTCCCTAAAGGCGTAGCCGTAGCAGAAGGATTCCTGGTGTCGTGGCTGAGGAGAATCAAGACAAGAACAGTCTCCCGTCAGCACGTGTTTCTGGCGCCGTTGGAAGGTCTTTTGTTGAAGTAGCAGGCATGGCCCCTTACGACCGGGACCATCCGGCCCCGATGGTAAGCTTCGTCATGATAGAGATCTTTATTTTCCTTTGAATGTCGTCCAGCTTCTGACGCCGGACGTCGGCTACTACGCCAGGTGTTCGCATGCCTGCAAGTCTACCGCTAGCCAGCCGCCGACCTGGAGGCGTCGGACACCGAGGAGATCGAGGTCGTGGACGAGGTGGAGCCCCGACCGACGGGCTCCGAGGAGGTCGAGGGTGTGGCGGAGTCGGAGGAAACCGAGCCGGCTGGTGAGTTTCCTGCGTCTAGACTACTTGACTGGATCAATAATGATGAGGAATCACCTCCATTGCGCGGTGCAGTCACCAAAAAAGACCTGGAAGAGCTAAAGGACGTCTCTAGCCCTTCCGGGAGACGACAACGTCAAGCTGCCCATGCGTCGGCTGCAGATGAGGGAGGAGCATGGAGAAAAGGCAAGCGGGCTGTTACCGCCAAGCCGGCTCCCAAGCGTGTCGTGGTAGGACCCCCCGTTGGGGCTTGACCGACATCAGCAGACGGCCAGTTCCCGTCGTCGCCGGGTGAGCAACCACATCCTTTGTTTTATTCTTGTGTCTTTGGTGGTAGACCCTCAGTCATCAAGTTACGGCAAGCAGGGCCGACTAGACGGGGACGATGGATGATGCCTCCTCCAAGGAGCAGCCACCTAGGCCGAGGCAGACACAGCGAGGAAGGTGCTGCTCGAGGAAGAGCATCGGTTGTGGGAGGAGGCGGCCCGAAAGGCAGCTGCAGGCCGGGACCAGCCCAGGAAGCTAGCGGTCGACCTTGCTCAAAAGTCACCGACGTAGGAGAGGCGGTCCAAGACGAAGAACGACCCCGCCTCACGAAAGGACGTGGGCACGCGGACCGGCGAGCAGACGCGCACCAGCCCGAGTGCAGCTGGAGCCGCCAAGGACGCCGAGCCGGAGCCTGCTGTCGCGCCGGAGACACCTGACGTGGCTCCCCATGCACCCAGCTTCAGGCCGAACGCTGCGCCAGAAGCGCCAATGGATGCGCCGGGGGCCGAGAGCCCGCCTCCATGGATGGAAACCCCTGGTGGTGAAGCCAAAGGCTCGGGAGAGATGGCCCTTATAGCGAAGGACAGGGCCCGAGGGACTGAAGTTCCCACTGCGCCGGTGCCCCGCCAGGCCGACGCGTTGAAGGAGCTGACCAAGAGCGCACCGCCACGAGACGGCGCCATGGTTGTGACCGGCCGCGCCCCGTCCGCCTCCGAAGCCAACCCCATCTCCGGAAGACGGCCCCTGTAATCTTGGGGCGCGGCCACATCGAGCCGTGCGAGCCTACCGCCCGGCACCACGCTGAGTGGGGTTCTCGCACTTGTTGTTGCGTTTCCCCCAACCGCGAGAAGGCGGCGCATGCAGCCCAGGTGGTCCGGGATGATCTGAACAGCCTGGAGCAATGGGTTGTGGTACATTTTCCATCCTCGCATACTTTTATTGAGAATTTTTGTCTTCTATGCTTGTTCCAGTGGGGGCGCCCCAGCGCACCCACTGGTTGTAGCCCCCAAGAGTCAGGCCGGCTGAAAGACTAGTCAGCTCGAGTCTCACTCGTGGAAGCTATTTATTCTTCTTCTTTTAGTGGGGTCGCGCAAGCGCACCCACTCGGTGTAACCCCCGAGAATCGGGACGGATGGAAATCCACCTGCCAAATCTCATTCGAGGCTAATCTTTTGTTTTCTTGCTCGTAGGAGCACCATGACGGCCTGGCGCAGGCCCATAATGCGATGTTGACCCGGCTCCAAGAGTCCGAGGGACAACTAGGCGACCTTGAGGGCCGGCTAGAACGATCTATCCTTGAGCGCGATGCCCTGTGTGATGAGGGCGCTCGGCTGCTCCAGGAGGTAGAGCTTCTCGAGACGGAGAAGAAGGACCGGGAGGCGGCCCATTAGGAGGAGCTAAAGCAGCTGCGTGCCGCCCACCACGATGCTCTGTCGCATAAGGAGGCCTCCAATATCGTGGAGCTGGAGCGGTTGGAGAAGCTGCGCCTTCACGAGAAGGTGCAGCAGGATGCATCCTTGAAGGACAAGGACGCCCAATTGGCAAAGGAGGTCGAGGCAGCACAGACCGCGCGGATGAGTTTGCCCGTTGGGTCCAGGAGTACACGACCCGAGACCGCGATCTTGAAGAAGAGGCGGGCGAAGTCGAGATCCTTCTCAACAGTGAGTCATCCCTGTCTTTCTTGTCTCTTTATTGTTGACTCTTCTTTTTTCCTTTTGCTCCGCCACGCCCCCGCCTTTGTCCCCTTGACCTCTTTCCATGGACGCAGGAGGTGGCGGATGTGCATGTTGAAGCCCATTGCAAAGAACGATGAGGCGCACGCATCGAGGTGAATGCCGACGCCGGCTGGACCGTAGATGAGGTAGCCCATGCTGCCAAGGCCCATTTGCGGGAGCTGGCGCGGTCCCTGACTTGGCTCCAAGACGCCGGACTCGCGATGGTGAGCGCCCTTTGACCGGGCACGGTGGAGCCAATATCGATGAGCCGGCTTTCCTGATGGATCGAGGCAGGAAGCTCCCGGCTGGACGCGTGGCGCGCGTCCGCGGCACGAGCCGGGGCATATATGGCGCTTCGGCTTGCCAAGTTATGGTATCGCAACCTTGACTTGGGCCTTCTTGCGGCGCAGCGTGCTGGGACGGAAGCAGAGTTGGCTGTCGTCGATGACGTTCTGCAGGTGTGAGCCAGCGACATCGCATCCTTCGCTGCATGGAACGAGTACACCACGGAGCGGAGCGCTGATGGAGGTCTGATCTCGAAGGATCGCTACCAGCTAGCCCTTTCCAATCCCGATGGAATCTTTGACTAGGCGGCTTTCGAGGATGCCGACTCTAGCAACGAAGCTTATGCTGACTCTGCTGCGGGCGGCAGCTCGGCCGCGAAGGGCGATGCCAAAGGTGCCCGAATGGACGATGGAGCAATCACCTCGGCTACCGCGGGCGATGCGGGAGCCAAGGGTGGAAGCACCACCGACTGAAGTTTTTTCTCTTTCCTGTGCTTGTGTTAATTTAGAAGTTCCACCCACTAGGGGTGTAGTGTAATGAACCTTGGCCGTAGGCCTTTGCATGTCTTTGATATAATATATGCTTATTTGCCTTAATTGTGCGTGCAAGGGTTGTGCTTGCCGACTCACTTTTCTGTATTTTGTCCCCCTTGGCTTCCATTTGCCCAAAAGTTTGCCTCTTCCATCATCCGCCCCGCCAGTCTGACAACCGGGAGCCGGTTTGTGACTCGAATGGGGCTTCTGCCTTCAAGGGTGTCAGCCTTGGATTTCTTGAAGCCGCAAGGATACTTAGACTTGGAGCAAGTCAGCAGAGGCCGGCTAGAAATGAAGATCGGAAGCGATTAGACCAACCCAAGCCGGCAACCCCTTCGAAGAATTTTGCATGCAGTCGACTTTCCGTTCCATAGTCCCGCTAGTCGGACAGCCGGGAGCGGGTATGTAGCTTTCACAGGGTGGTAAGGGTTTCGGCTCGACATACACCATATGTTCGACTACGACTAGGAAGTTAGTTCGGGTCGGCTAGCAAGCCCCCGAGCTTGAGGAGTCGTATCAGGGAGCTCACACTTATAATGACAACTCTTTTTGGAAATCAAAAAGGTATGCCCCAAGTGCTGGCTTGAGGCACCCACTGCACTCATTGAATCCCAAAAGGGTAAAGGATACATACGTACACATTTCTCTCTCTTGTTCTAGTAGTAGAACGAGCGTAGAAGTGCCGCATTCCATGGACGCTTCGTTTCCTCGCCGGAGGCGTCTCTCTTGCGCTTCTACAGCTTCTGAGCGTCTATTAAATAGTACGCATTGTTGTGCAGCGCCTTGCTGATGATAAAGGGTCCATCCCATGGGGAAGAGAGTTTTTGCTAGCCGGCCATTCGCTGGATTCTTCTAAGTAACAGGTCCCCCTCACGGAAAGAGGGGGGCCTGATCCTTTTGTTGTGGTAGTGCCTCAACTTCTGCTGGTAGATGGCCGATCGGCTCAAGGCCAGTTCCCGCGTCTCCTCAAGTAGATCAATGTCGTCTTCTCTTGCCTCTCTTGCATCCACCTCTATGTACATGGTGACGCGAGGTGAGTCGAACTCAACATCAGTGGGGATGACCGCCTCGGACCTGTAGACGAGGAAGAATGGCATGAAGTTGGTTGACCGTTTTAGCATAGTGCGGAGGCTCCATAACACAACCGGCAACTCTTTGATCCAGCACTCGGCTGGCCTGATGAGCGGTGCCACGAGTCTTGGCTTGATGCCAACCAAGATTAGGTCGTTAGCCCTTCCCGTCTGGCCGTTTGACTACGGGTGCATGACAGATGCTAGATCAAGCCAGATGCCCTCCTTGGCGCAAAAGAGTGCCATTGCACCTTTGGTGAAGTTGGTGCCGTTGTCGGTGATGATGTTGTGGGGAACGCCATAGCGGACGGTGATGTCCTTGATGAACTTGACGACCATGGGGTCGTCAAGCTTCTTGATTGTCCTGACCTCGATCCACTTGGTGAACTCGTCGAGGCTATCAGGAGATGCGTCATGCCGCCTCGAGCGGTCTTGAATGGCCCTACCATGTCCATCCCCCAGACGGCAAAATGCCATGAGAGGGGAATCATCTTGAGAGCCGTGGCCGGCAAGTGGCTTTGCGTGCCGAAGCGTTGGCATCCTTCACACTTTTCTACCATGGTGGTGGCCTCTTCCAGGGCCGTGGACCAGTAGAATCCATGGCGAAATGCCTTGGCAACTAGGGTTTTGGAGGCGGCATGATGCCCGCACTCACCGTTATGTATGTCCTTGAGAATTTCTTGTCATTTCTGTGATTTGACGCAGCGTTGAAATACGCCACTTACACTAAGTCGGACCAGTTGGTGATTGCTGATGGCATAAGCAGGGGATCGGCGTTGGATCTGTCGCGCGTCTGCCTCGTTGAGAGGGAGCTCACCGCGAAGGAGGAAAGCCAGGATGGGGTATGCCCATGTGGGAGTCGACACAGGAGTCGGCTCTGGCTCGGCCTGAAGGTCAGGGGTAGCTGAAGCCCTCGAGTTTGTCGTTGTAGTTCCTGATTTGAGGCCTTCTGTCTTTGGTGCCATCATGCCAGCCGAGATGCCATCAACCTCCATGACGGGCACCCACTGGGTGTTGAGCCGACTGGGTTTGAGGTTTGGCATAGCCGGCGGAGTGGCCGGAACCGGCACGGCAGACGGAGTTAGCAGAGTGGGCGGAGCCGGCATAGTTGATGAAGCCGACAAGATCTCCGGACCCGAAGTCATTGGGCCGGTCGGGTCTGCAGACACAAAGATTGACGATGACTCCGAAGACGACTTGCTGGAAGTCTTGTGCAGCTGCTCGAGGGAAACGTCGTTGGGATTGCGTGCCTGGTAGAGCCGATTTTTTGCCAGCGTATCCGCCGCCTCGTTGTTTTCTCGGGGGACATGATGGAACTCACAGCCTTTGAAAGGGCCACTAAACTGCTGGATGAGGAAGCGGTAGCTGGCCATGTGGGCGTCCCTGGCATCCCATTCGCCAGAAACTTGCTACACCACAAGGTCGGAGTCGTCCAAGCAAAGAATCCTCTGTATGCCGATTTCTCTAGCAAGCCGAAGGTTGTGTGCGAGCGCCTCATACTCGGTGACGTTGTTGGAGGCGACGAAGTGTATTTGCTGGGCATATTTGAGCTGGTCCCCTTTCTGGGACGCCAGGACGATGCCGGCTTCCAAACCGGTTCGCATCTTGGAGCCATCGAAGTGCATCCGCCGGTGCTTCGAGTCAGGAGGTGGCGGCAGGAACTGGGTCTCGGCCCAGTTGGCGAGGAAGTCAGCCACCACCCGAGACTTGATGGCAGTGCGCGTCTCGTAGCAGATGTCATGGTTGGCCATGGCGATGGACCACTTGGCGATCCGGCTCGTAGCATGACGGTTGCCCATGATTTCCGAAAGTGGAGCCATGCTCACCATCGTAATGGTGTGCTCCTGGAAGTATAGATTCAGCTTCTTGGTGAAAAGGTACATGCCATATCACATCTTCTAGTAGTGGGGTAGTTTTGATTGGAGGCGGACAAGACTTCGCGCAGATAGTAGACAGGGCGTTGATCCAGCAGCACCCTACCCTTCTCCTTTCACTCCACCATCAAGACGACACGGCCCACATGCGTGGTTTCTGCGATGTAGATGATTATGGGTTCCCTCTCAGCCGGCGCAGCCAAGATGGGCGTGCTGGAGATCACGTGCTCGAGGTCGTGGAATGCTTCACCCGCCCGGTCATTCCACTTGAATTTGGTGGTCTTCTTCATTAGCTGGTAGAGTGGTAGGGCCTTCTCGCCCAGCCGGCTGACGAACCAGCTAAGGGATGCTAAGCAGCTGACGAACTTTTGGATATTGAGGAGTCGAGCCGTCTTGGCCATGCGCTCGATGGTTCTGGTCTTCTCACAGTTGGCTACAATGCTGCGATCGACACGAAGAAATCCAAGAGTTTGCCGGTTGGTACTCCGAAAGACGCACTTCTCCAGGTTGAGCCGGATCTTGTACTCCCGCAGGTTGGCGAAGGTCTCCCGCAGATCGTCAAGGAGACTAAAATGCTTCTTGGTTTTGACGACGATGTCGTCGACGTAGACGTGTATGTTCCAAACGATCTGCGACAGGAGGCATTGTTGCATCCAGCGCTAGAAGGTGGCGCATGCGTTTTTCAGGCCGAACTTCATCGTCGTGTAGCAGTAAGCTCCGAAGGGGGTGATGAAGGAGGTCTTGAGCCGGTCAGCAGGGTCCAGCTTGATCTATCCGTCGTGGAGTCGATCACTTGATCTATCCGTGACAGGGCGAAAAATTCGTCCGGGCATGCCTTATTCAGACTTGTGTAGTCGATACACATGCGCCATGTCTTGTTTTTCTTTAACACTAGAACTGGGTTGGCCAGCCAGTCCGGGTGGAAAACTTCCATGATGAAGCTGACTGCAAGCAGCCCGGTGATCTCTTCTCCGATTGTGCGTCGCTTCCCATCGGCGAAGCGGCGCAAAGGTTGTTTGACCGGCTTTGCATCCGGCCGTACATGAAGCTTGTGCTCAGCGTACTTCTTCGGGACTCCTGGCATGTTCTTGGGGGACCATGCAAAGATATCTCAATTCTCATGGAGGAATTCGACGAGCTCGCCTTCCTATTTGGGGCTTAGGTTGGATGGTGGCGCACTTCTTGGGGTTGGCCGGGTCGAGTGGCACTTGCTTAGTTTCCTTGGACGGCTTGAACGAGGCCTCGCTAGCCGACTGCGACCTGGGAGTTGGCACGGCTGGCTGCTCGGTAGCCCGAGCCACGAGCCCGTCGAGCTGCCTCTTCTTTTCCGCAACCACCACCGCCTCAGCCAGCCGGCTGCTGTCGCGCACGCACTCAACCGATTTCTTGTAGTCACCAGCAATAATGATAATGCCCTTGGGCCTCAACATCTTAATCTTTAGGTAAGCATAATGGGGGATCGCCATGAACTTGGCGAGCGCCGGCCTGCCCAACAATGCATGGTAAGGGCTATTGAGGTTCACCACTTCGAACCAGATCGGCTCGCGACGGAAGTGCGCCTTGTCGCCGAAAAGGACGTCCAGCTGGATTTTGCCGATGGGCGAGCAGGACTGTCTCGGCACGATGCCATGAAAGACAGTCATGGTCGACTGCAGGTCCTTCCCCTTGAGCCTGAACTTGAGCAGGGTGTCAAGGTAGAGGATGTCGAGGCTGCTACCGCCATCGACCAGCACCCGTGAGAACCGGCAGGTGAGTCTCTTGGAAGCGATGGTGGGGTCGAGGACGAGCGCGTACGTGCCGGGGTTCGGCATCACCCCGGGATGATCCTCCCAGCTCCATGTAATTGGATTTTCAGACCAATGCATGTCTTGAGGAACCGAGGGGACTGTGGCGTTCACCTTATGCCGGCGCTGACAGTGGTTGTGCTTGTCATCGCCCTCGCTGGTGAAGACGAGGTAAGCCCCGTCTTGGTTGGGGAATAGATCATGGAAACGGCCATCATTGGGTGGCGGTGGAGCTGGACCGAACCCGGCCCGGGAGCCGGAAATCGAGGAGCCATCCCCGGGGGAGCCGGCAGACCCTCGCCCCGGGCCAGTCGGAGCGAGAAGTTGCACTGCCGGAGCGTGTGTGTGGCTGGCTTTGCCCCGGTGTGCATCTTGCAGGGTGCGTCGAGCATCTGCTCGAAGGTGAGTTTTGGCTGCCAGGTGTTCTTCCTGGTTCGTTGTCACTGAGCGCCAGCTTGTGCAGTCGGCTGCTCTTCCTCTACATTCGCCACCTGCTTGCTCCAAGGCCGCGAGTCAAACTGATCTGCCTTACGCTTGTTGTTTTGCATGCCTCGGTTGTCGCCAGCCGGCCGAATTGTAGCAGGAGGCAGGATGTGTTTGTCCATCGCACTAACCTTGATCCTTATCATGGAGTCGGCACTGGCATACTTATCTGCCTTGGCCATGAGTTCCGCCAAAGAGGTAGGCTTGGAGCACATAAGCTTGTGCTTGAGAAAGGTGTCGTCTCGGTAGCCTTCGATGAAGTACTGGGTGGCCTGTACCTCATGCACTCCTTCGCAGGAGTTGCGCAACTCCATCCAGCATATGACACAATAACGGAGGGGCTCGTCAGGCTTCTCGATGCACATGGCCAGCTCGCGAGGGAGGGCACGGCCTTTGTATGTGCCGGCGAAGTTGCGAACGAAGGCCTCTTCAAAGTCAACCTAGGTGTTGACACTGCCGGCTAGCAGGCTGTTAAGCCATGTTCGGGACGAGCTGGTCAGCATAAGTGGCACCTAGCGGACGGCTACGCGCTTGTTGTTGGAGACATGCCCTAGAGGCAATAATAAAGTGGTTATTATTATATTTCCTAGTTCATGATAATTGTCTATTATTCATGCTATAATTGTATTAACCGGAAACTGTAATACATGTGTGAATATATATATATCACAATGTGTCCCTAGTGAGCCTCTAGTTGGCTAGCTCGTTGATCAATAGATGATCATGGTTTCCTGATCATGGACATTGGATGTCATTGATAACGGGATCACATCATTGAGGAATGATGTGATGGACAAGACCCAATCCTAAGCATACCACTAGATCGTATTGTTCGTGTGCTAAAGATTTTCTAATGTCAAGTATCATTTCCTTAGACCATGAGTTGTGCAACTCCCGGATACCGTAGGAGTTCTTTGGGTATGTCAAACGTCACAACGTAAATGGGTGATTATAAATGTGCACTACAAGTATCTCCGAAAGTGTCTGTTGGGTTGTACGAATCGAGACTCGGATTTGTCACTCCGTGTGACGGAGAGGTGTATGTGGGCCCACTCGGTAATCCATCATCATATTGAGCTCAGTGTGACTAAGGAGTTAGCCACAGGATGATGTGTCACCGAATGAGTAAATAGACTTGCCGGTACCGAGATTGAACAAGGTATAGGGATACCGATGATTGAATCTCGGGCAAGTATCATACCGGTAAACAAAGGGAATTGCATACGGGATTGATTGAATCCCCAACATCGTGGTTTATCCGATAAGATCATCGTGGAACATGTAGGAGCCAACATGGATATCCAGACCCCACTATTAGTTATTGACCGAGAGGTGTCTCGGTCATGTCTGCATGCTTCCCGAACCCGTAGGGTCTACACACTTAAGGTTCGATGACACTAGGGTTATATGGGAATAGTGTGCATAGTTACCGAAGGTCGTTAGGAGTCCCGAATGAGATCCCGAACGTCATGAGGAGTTCCGGAATGGTCCGGAGGTAAAGATTCATATATAGGAAGTGAGGATTTGATCGCCGGAAGTGTTTCGGGCGTCACCGATAATGTACCGGGACAACCGGAAGGGTTGCGGGGGTCCACCAGGAAGGGACATCAGCCCCAAACTGCTACATGGGCCAAAAGTGGATGGGAACCAGCCCATACGTGGGCTAGTGCCCCACCACTAAAGGCCCAAGGCGCAGCAAGGGGTGGAGGGGGGCAAACCCTAGGCATGGAGGGGTTGCCTTGGGCCTCAAGGCACACCCTAGGGTGCATCCACCCTTGGCCGCCGCCCTCCTTGCCCATCTAGGGCTTCCGCACCCCTTAGGGTGGGAAACCCTAAGGGTGGGCACCCTCCTCCCTCTCCTCCTATATATAGTGGCAGTTTTCGGATTGTTTGAGACACAACTTCTCTCTCTTGGCGTAGCCCTACTCCTCCTCCTCCTCGTCCTTCGTAGTGCTAGGCGAAGCCCTGTGAGAATACCACCCAGATCCACCGTCACCACGCTGTCGTTTTGCCGGAGCTCTCCCTCAATCTCTCCTCCCTCCTTGCTGGATCATGGCGTTGGAGACGTCACCAGGCTGTACGTGTGTTGAACGCGGAGGCGCCGTTGTTCGGCGCATAGATCGGAATCCACAGTGATCCGAATCGCTGCGAGTACGACTCCATCAAACGCGTTCTAGCAACGCTTCCACTTAGTGATCTTAAAAGGTATGAAGATGCTCTACCCCTTTCCTCGTTGCTGGTTCCTCCATAGATAGATCCTTGTGTGACGTAGTAAATATTTTGAAATTAGTACGTTCCCCAACAGTGGCATCTGAGCCAAGGTTCTATGCGTAGATTCTATGCACGAGTAGAGCACAAAAGTTGTGGGCGCTGATTTGACAATTGCTTGTCGTTACTAGTCTTATCTTGATTCCGCGGCATCGTGGGATGAAGCGGCCCGGACCGACTTTACATGTACTCTTACGTGAGACTGGTTCCACTGACCGACATGCACTTGTTGCATAAGGTGGCTAGCAGGTGTCTGTCTCTCCCACTTTAGTCGGATCGGATTCGATGAAGAGGGTCCTTATGAAGGGTAAATAGCATTGGCATATCAACATTGTGGCTGTCACGTAGGTAAGAAGCGTTCTTGCTAGAAACCCTAATCAGCCACGTAGAACTTGCAACAACAATTAGAGGACGTGTAACTTGTTTTTGCATGGTATGCTATGTGATGTGATATGGCCAAAAGGATGTGATGTTACATATGTTAGCTATAGTAGTAGAAGTAATAGTTGGCGTGACGACTTCATGGAGACACAATGATGGAGTTCATGATGATGGAGATCATGGTGTCATGCTGGTGACAATGATGATCATGGTGCCCCGAAGATGGAGATCAAAGGAGCAAGATGATATTAGCCATATCATGTCACTATATGATTACATGTGGTGCTTATCATGTTTTTCATCTTATTGCTTAGAACAACGGTAGCAAAGATAAGATGTTCCCTCATTAAAATTTCGAGATATGTATTCCACTAAGTGTGCACCGTTGCGAAGGATCGTTGTCTTGAAGCACCACGTGATGATCTGGTGCGATAGATTCTAACGTTCGCATACAGCGGGTGTAAGCTAGTTTACACAAGCAAAACGCTTAGGTTGACTCGACGAGCCTAGCATGTGCAGACATGGCCTCGAATATGGGAGACCGAAAGGTCGAACATGAGTTGTATGGTTGATACGATCAGCATGGAGAATCTCACCATTGATGACTAGTTCGTCTCACGTGATGGTCGGACACGGACTAGTCGACGTGGATCATGTAACATTTGGATGACTAGAGGGATGTCGATCTAAGTGGGAGTTCATTAGTAATTTGATTAGATGAACTTAATTATCATGAACTTAGTCTAAAATTGTCTTTACAAATATTGTAGATCCAATGGCCAATGCAAATGTCTCATTCAACTTCAACGCGTTCCTAGAGAAAACCAAGCTGAAATATGATGGGAGCAACTATGCGGATTGGGCTCGTAACATAAAGCTCATCCTCACTGCTTCCAAGAAGGCATATGTCCTTAATGCACCGCTAGGTGATCCTCTCGTTCCCGCAGCAATCCACGATGTTAGGAACACCTGGCAGTCGTGGAGTGATGACTACTCTCTAGTTCAGTGCGGCATGCTTTACATTTTAGAACCGGGGCTCCAAAGGCGTTTTGAGCAACACAGAGCATATGAGACGTTCGAGAAGCTGAAACTTGTTTTTCAAGATCATGCCCAGGTCAAGAGATATGAAGTCTCCGACAAGTTCTTTAGCTGTAAGACGGAGGAGAATAGTTCTGTCAGTGAGCACATACTCAGAATGTTTGGGTTGCACAACTGCTTGACTCAGCTGGGAGTTGAACTTCCGGATGATGCGGTCATTGACAGAATCCTCCAGTCGCTTCCACCTAGCTATAAAGGCTTTGTGATGAATTACAACATGCAAGGGATGGAAAAGACTATTCCCGAGTTGTATTCAATGCTGAAATCTGCGGAGGTAGAAATCAAGAAAGAACATCAAGTGTTGATGGTGAATAAGACCACGAGTTTCAAGAAAGGCAAAGGAAAAAAGAACTTCAAGAAAGACGGAAAAGCAGTTGCCGTGCCCGGTAAACCAGTTGTCGGGAAGAAGCCAAACAAAGGACCTAAGCCTCTGACTGAGTGCTATTATTGCAAGGGAACCGGTCACTGAAGCGGAATTACCCCAAGTACTTAGAGGACAAGATGGCCGACAACGTCAAAGGTATATGTGATATACTTGTTATTGATGTGTACCTTACGAGTGCTCATAGTAGCTCTTGGGTATTTGATACCGGTGTTGTTGCTCACATTTGCAACTCTAAGCAGGAACTGCGGAACAAGCGTAGGCCGGCTAAGGACGAGGTGACGATGCGCGTTGGGAATGGTTCCAAGGTCGATGTGATCACCCGTCGGCATGCTACCTCTACATCTACCTTCGGGAGTTAGTTTTAAACCTTAATAATTGTTATTTAGTACCAGCTTTGAGCATGAACATTGGATCGGGATCTCGCTTGATGCAAGATGGCTACTCATTTAAATCTGAGAATAATGGTTGTTCTATTTATATGAGTGGTATATTTATGGGTCATGCCCGGCTCGTCAATGGTTTATTCTTAATGAATATCGAACGTGATGTTACACATATTCATAGTGTGAGTACAAAAAGAAGTAAGGTTGATAATGATAGTCCCACATACTTGTGGCACTACCGCCTTGGTCATATCGGCGTCAAGCGCATGAAGAAACTCCATACGGATGGACTTTTGGAGTCACTTGATTTTGAATCATTTGACACATGCGAACCGTGCCTCATGGGCAAGATCACCTAGACTCCATTCTCCGGAGCAATGGAGCGAGCAACCAACTTATTGGAAATAATACATACCGATGTATGCGGTCCAATGAGTGTTGAGGCTCGTGGTGGCTATCATTATGTTCTCACCCTCATTGATGATTTAAGTAGATATGGGTATGTTTACCTAATGAAGCACAAGTCTGAAACCTTTGAAAGGTTCAAGGAATTTCAGAGTGAGGTGGAGAATCAACGTGACTAGAAAATAAAGTTTCTACGATCTGATCGTAGAGGAGAATATTTGAGTCACAAGTTTGGCATGCACCTAAGGAAATGTGGAATTGTTTCACAACTCACGCCGCTGGAACACCACAGCGTAACGGTGTGTCTGAACGCTGTAATCGTACTTTATTGGATATGGTGCGGTCTATGATGTCTCTTACTGATTTACCGCTATCATTTTGGGGATATGCATTGGAAACTGCCGCATTCACTTTAAATAGGGCACCGTCTAAATACGTTGAGACGACATCGTATGAATTATGGTTTGGCAAGAAACCTAAACTGTCGTTTCTAAAAGTTTGGGGTTGCAATGCTTATGTGAAGAAACTTCAACCAGAGAAGCTCGAACCCAAAGC
Source organism: Hordeum vulgare subsp. vulgare (assembly GCF_904849725.1). Taxonomy (NCBI): domain Eukaryota; kingdom Viridiplantae; phylum Streptophyta; class Magnoliopsida; order Poales; family Poaceae; genus Hordeum; species Hordeum vulgare. The sequence continues at coordinate 155,772,535 of NC_058519.1, read as the reverse complement.
GGAAAAATGCGTCTTCATAGGATACCCTAAGGAAACTATTGGGTACACCTTCTATCTTAGATATGAAGGCCAAATCTTTGTATCCAAGAACAGATCCTTTCTAGAGAAAGAGTTTCTCTCGAAAGAAGTAAGTGGGAGGAAAATAGAACTTGGTGAGGTAATTGTACCTCCTCTCGAACCGGAGAGTAGCGCAAGAAAATGTTTCTGATGTGCCTGCACCGGCAAGAGAAGAAGTTAATGACGATGGCATGACACTTCGGATCAAGTTGCTATTGAACCTCGAAGGTCCACAAGGGCACGTTCCGCACCAGAGTGGTACGGCAACCCTGTCATGGAAATCATGTTGTTGGACAACAGTGAACCTTCGAACTATGAAAAAGCAATGGCGGGCCCTCATTCCAACAAATGGCTTGATGCCATGAAATCCGAGATAGGATCCACGTATGAGAACAAAGTACGGACTATGGTGGACTTTCCCGATGATCGGCGAGCCATAGAAAATAAATGGATCTTTAAAGAAGAAGACTAACGCGGATGGTAATGTGACCATCTATAAGGCTCGACTTGTCGCTAAGGGTTATCGACAAGTTCAAGGGATTGACTACCATGAGACCTTCTCACCCGTAGCGATGCTGAAGTTGGTATGGATCATGTTAGCAATTGCCGCATTTTATGATTTTGAAATCTGGCAAACGGACGTCAAAACGACATTCCTGAATGGCTTTCTTAAGGAAGAATTGTATATGATACAGCCGAAAGGTTTTGTCGATCCTTGCAATGCTAACAAGGTATGCAAGCTCCAGCGCTCCATCTATGGGTTGGTGCAAGCATCTCGGAGTTGGAACATTCTCTTTGATGAGGTGATCAAAGCATTTGGGTTTGTACACTCTTATGGAGAAGCTTGTATTTACAAGAAAGTGAGTGGGAGCTCTGTAGCATTTCTCATATTATATGTGGATGACATATTGTTGATGGGAAATGATATAGAACTATTGGAAAGCATAAAGGCCTATTTGAATAAGAGTTTTTCAATGAAGGACCTTGGAGAAGCTACTTACATATTAGGCATCAAGATCTATAGAGATAGATCAAGACGCCTCATAGGTCTTTCACAAAGCACATACCTTGACAAGATATCGAAGAAGTTCAATATGGATAAGGCTAAGAAGGGGTTCTCTCCTGTATTACAAGGTGTGAGGTTGAGTACGACTCAACGCCCGACCATGGCAGAAGATAGAGAAAAGATGAGTACCATCCCCTATGCTTCAGCCATAGGCTCTATTATGTATGCCATGTTGTGTACCACACCTCATGTGAACCTTGCCATATGTTTGGTAGGGAGGTACCACAGTGATCCATGAGTGGATCACTCGACAGCGGTCAAGAACATCCTTAAGTACCTGAAAAGGACATCCTTAAGTACCTGAAAAGAACAGTGGATCACTCGACAGCTCGCGAGGGCGGCCAGGGCGTTTGTATGTGCTGGTGAAGTTGCGAACGAAGGCCTCTTCAAAGTTAACCCAGGTGTTGACGCTGCCGGCTGGCAGCCTGTTAAGCTAAGTTCGGGCCGAGCCCGTCAGCATAAGTGGCACGTAGCGGATGGCTACGTGCTTGTTGTTGGAAATATGCCCTAGAGGCAATAATAAAGTGGTTATTATTATATTTCCCAGTTCATGATAATTGTCTATTATTCATGCTATAGTTGTATTAACTGGAAATCGTAATACATGTGTGAATATATAGATCACAATGTGTCCCTAATGAGCCTCTAGTTGGCTAGCTTGTTGATTAATAAATGATCATGGTTTCCTGATCATGGACATTGGATTTCATTGATAATGGGATCACATCATTGGGGAATGATGTGATGGACAAGACCCAATCCTAAGCATAGCACTAGATCGTATTGCTCGTCCACTAAAGCTTTTCTAATGGCAAGTATCATTTCCTTAGACCATGAGATTGTGCAACTCTAGGAAACCGTAGGAGTGCTTCGGGTGTATATAACATCACAACGTAACTTGTTGATTATAAAGGTGCACTACAGGTATCTCTAAAAGTGTTTGTTGGGTTGTACGAATCGAGACTGGGATTTGTCACTCCGTGTGACGGAGAGGTATCTCTGGGCCCACTCGGTAATCCATCATCATATTGAGCTCAGCCTGACTAAGGAGTTAGCCACGGGATGATGTGTTACGGAACGAGTAAAGAGACTTGCCGGTAACGAGATTGAAAATGGTATAGGGATACCGACGATCGAATCTCGGGCAAGTATCATACCGGTAGACAAAGGGAATTGCATGCGGGATTGATTCATTGCCCGACATCGTGGTTCATCTGGTAAGATCATCGTGGAACATGTGGGAGCCAACATGGATATCCAGACCCCGCTGTTGGTTATTGACCGAGGTGTCTCGGTCATGTCTGCATGCTTCTGAACCCGTAGGGTCTACACACTTAAGGTTCGACGACGCTAGGATTATATGGGAATAGTGTGTGTGGTTACCGAAGGTTGTTCAGAGTCTCGAATGAGATCCCGGACGTCATGAGGAGTTCCGGAATGGTCTGGAGGTAAAGTTTCATATATAGGAAGTGAGGATTTGATCGCCGGAAGTGTTTCGGGCGTCACCAGTAATGTACCGGGACCACCGGAAGGGTTCCGGGGGACCATCGGGAAGGGCCATCAGCCCCAAAGTGCTACATGGGCCAAAAGTGGATGGGAACCAGCCCCTAGGTGGGTTGGCCCGCCACCACTAAAGGCCCAAGGCGCAACAAGGGGTGGAGGGGGCCAAACCAGGCATGGAGGGGCTGCCTTGGGCCTCAAGGCCCACGCTAGGGCGCCTCCACCCTTGGTCGTCGCCCTCCTTGCCCATCTAGGGCTGCCGCACCCGTTAGGGTGGGAAAGCCTAAGGGTGGGCACCCTCCTCCCTCTCCTCCTATATATAGTGGATGGTTTGTGGCTGTATTGAGACACAACTTCTCTCTCTGTCGGCGCATCCCTTCTCATCCTCCTCCTCGTCCTCTGTAGTGCTTGGCGAAGCCCTGTCGAATACCACGCAGATCCACCATCACCACGCCGTCGTGCTGCCGGAGCTCTCCCTTAACCTCTCATCCCTACTTGCTGGATCAAGGTGTTGGAGACGTCACCGGGCTGCACGTGTGTTTAACGCGGAGGCACCGTTGTTCGGCGCATAGATCGGAATCCACCACGATCTGAATCGTTGCGAGTACGACTCCATCAACCGCATTCTAGCAACGCTTTCGCTTATCAATCTTCAAGGGTATGAAGATACTCTACCCATTTTCTCCTTGTTGGTATCTCCATAGATAGATCCTTGTGTGACGTAGGATTTTTTTTGAAATTACTACATTCCCAAACACTTGTTGCGACGGGCGATGCCGACTGCGGTGGTGTAGTTGATCAACTAGTCCTCCAGCTTGGCGGATATGTTGTATTTTGGAGTGTCGCGGTGAAGGGTGAAACCCGAAGGGAACGACTCCCCATGTATCCGGGGAACGACTCCCCAGGAGGGCTGACTGCGCCAGAAGGTCGATGCGGGTGGGAGCATCATTCTCGCTGCGGGGGACAGGAGGACCGAGCAGAGGTGTGAGCTCGGGTCGGACAGGAGGCATGGGCGTGCCAGCCTCCTCCCACCATTCAGGCGGGGGCGGGGGGGGGGGCTTCGTGGACTTAACCTCCCTCATCTCCAGCCGACTCGCGGAGATGGATGGATGCCACTGATGGTAGTTGTGCTTCCCTTGCAACGGCGCCAGATATACTTCTGCTACCTCAAAAAGATCTCCGGCAATGGCGCCGAAAATTGTCGTGTCGACGGCACGAGGAATCCTTCACCTGCGGCTACGCCTTAAGGGACTTCCTAGGCAAGTATGCAAAGGATTTCCCCTGTGGCCTTGGAGCCTTGCGTTGGTGTTCCCTCGAAGCAGAAAGGGTGACGTAGCACAACGGTGGTAAGTATTTCCCTCAGTTTGAGAACCAAGGTATCAATCCGATGGAGGAGTATCTCAAGATCCTGCACAAACACAAAAACTTGCTCCCAATGCTATGAAGGTGTTGTCAATCCCTTATAGATTGTTTGCCAAGTGAGAACTGAAAGCAACAAAGTAACAAAGCAAAGTAAAAGCATAGTTGTAAACGATGGATGTGAATAGACCCGGGGGCTGTAGTGTTTACTAGTGGCTTCTCTCATGAAAGCAAGTAGACGGGGGTGAACAAATTACTGTCGAGCAATTGATAGAACCGCGCAAAGTCGTGACGATATCTATGCAATGATTATTTCTCTAGGCATCACGTCCAAAACAAGTAGACCGATACTGTCTGCATCTACTACTATTACTCCACACGTCGACCGCTATCCAGCATGCATCTAGTGTATTAAGTCCATAAGAACAGAGTAATGCCTTAAGCGAGATGACGTGATGTAGAGGGATAATCTCAAACCAATGATAAAAACCCCATCTTTTTACCCTTGATCACAACTACTTGATGTGTACCTTGCTGCCCCTACTGTCACTGGGAAAGGTCACCACATGGCTGAACCCAAAACCAAGCACTTCTCTCATTGCAAGAATCATAGATCTAGTTGGCCAAACAAAACCCAAGACTCGGAGAGACTTACAAGGATATCAAATCATGCATATAAACAATTAGCAAAGACTCAAATATATATCATAGATAATCTGATCACAAATCCACAATTCATCGGATCTCGAGAAACACGACGCCAAAGAAGATTACATCGGATAGATCTCCATGAAGATCATGGAGAACTTTGTATTGAAGATCCAAGAGAGAGAAGAAGTCATCTAGCTACTAACTACGGACCCGTAGGTCTGAAGTGAACTACTCACGAGTCATTGGGAGGGCGATGATGATGATGAAGAAGCCCTCCAACTCCAAAGTCCCCTTCGGCAGGGCGCCGGGAAGGGTCTCCAGATGAGATCTCGCGGAAACGGAAGCTTGCGGCGGCGGAAAAGTATTTTTGAGGCTCTCCTGATTTTTTGCGGAATATTTGGGAATTTATAGGCCCAAGACCTAGGTCACGGGGCGGCCAGGGAGGCCACAAGCCTGCCCACCGCCGCCTCCCCCTGGTGGCGGAGTGGGGGCTTGTGGGCTCCCTGGAGCCCACCTGGCCTAGCCCAAAGGCCCCCTGATCTTCTTCCGTTCGGGAAAAAATCATTTCGGGGTTTTTCTTCCGTTTGGACTCCGTTCCAAAATCAGATCTGAGATTAGTCAAAAACACGGAAAAAACAGGAACTGGCACTTGGCAGTGAATTAATAAGTTAGTCCCAAAGAAGATATAAAAGGTACATAAAACAACCAAAGAAGACAAGATAACAACGTGAAACCATCAAAAATTATAGATACGTTTGAGATGTATCAAGCATCCCCAAGCTTAACTCCTGCTCGTCCTCGAGTAGGGAAGTGATAAAGAATGAATTTTTGATGCTTTCATGCTGCCTAGCATAGGTGTCCTTTGTAATTCCTCTTATGTGACGTGAATGTCAGATCCATTAGATTCAAAACAATAGTTTGCTATTGACGTGGAAACAATAATAATTCAAGCAAACTAGCAAGGTAATCATGAACTTACAAAAGCATATAGTCTCGCTATGCTCTATCATCATTGCACCACGAATTTAAATCATGCACAACCCCGGTATTGGCCAAGTAATTGTTTCACACCTTTACTTTCTCAAACCTTTTCAACTCTCACGCAATACATGAGCGTGAGCCATGGTTATAACACTATAGATGGTGTGGAATGTGGTGGAGGTTGCAAGACAAAAAAGGAGAAGATAGTCACATTAACTAGGCATATCAATGAGCCGTGGAGATGTTCATCAATAGATATCAATGTGAATGAGTAGGGATTTCCATAGAAATGATGCACTATAGCTAAGAGTAAGTGAAAGTTCTTAAAGAAAACTAGTGGGTGTGCATCCAACTTCCTTGCTCACGAAGACCTAAGGCAATTTTGAGGAAGCCTATCATTGGAATATACAAGCCAAGTTATATAATGAAAAATTCCCACTAGCTATATGGTGGTGACAAAACGAGAGACTCTCAATCATGAAGATCATGGTGCTTAATATGCACAAGTGTGGAAAAGTGGTAGCATTGTCCCTTCTCTCTTTTCTGTCATTTTTATTTTTTTTATTTTTTTGGTGGGCTCTTTGGCCTCTTTTTTTTGGTGGGCTTCTTTGGCCTCTTTTATTTCCTCACATGGGACAATGCTCCATTAATGATGATCATCACACTTTCAACTCAAAACTTAGAGCAACTATGACTCTATATGGAATGCCTTCGGTACTGTACCGTGGCAATGATCTAGCATGGTATAGACATCAATGGAAACATCATGCTAGCTATCTTACGATCATGCAATGACAATGTAGACGTGGTGCCACATGTCATGGTGGTAGTTGCATGGCAATATATCTCGGAATGACTTTGAAATAGCCATAATAGGTAGGTATGGTGGCTGTTTTGAGGGAGGCTAATGGTGGGTTTCGCGCACCGGCGGAAGTTGCTCGGCACTAAGGAGATAGTGATGGTGGAAGGTGCAAGTGCATCTAAACCATGGACTCAACACTAGTCATGAAGAACTCATATACTTGTTGCAAAGCGAGCAAGAGCTCGAACTTGGTAGGAAAGTTCGGATAAGTCGACTCGACTCCTTAGTGCAGCGTACACTTGCTTCAGCAAAACGAGGCTCATCCATCTGTTTTGATCCGAATCACACTCTAGACCAGCTCTTCTTATAGAGAAGGAACTCCACTTTGACAGTCATACGAGAGGGAAGAGACTCAAAGTTGATGAGAATAGTCGATTTGACCGGTATCACGAATAGCAGTTTTAGTAGAAAAGGGCGTTGATGATTGAAAGGATTTCTCCTCGAACCACTAGTAACTATGTCAGCTTTTGTCATTCTGATGATACTTATTAGTAATCGAAACAAAGCATTCGACGCATACTCCTAGGGGAAGGGTTGGTAGGTATAAACCATCGCGCGATCCCGACCGCCACGCAAAGATGACAATCAATATACTAATCATGCTCAGATTTCATCACATAGCGGTTCACCATACGTGCATGCTACGGGAATCACTAACTTCAACACAAGTATTTCTAGATTCACAACACCTTACTAGCATGACTTCAATATTACCATAACCACAACTCAAAACTAATTGAGATGAATCAAACTTCTCTAACTATTCAATGCACATGAAGGTGGAAGTTTTCGTATCCCTTTGGATAACTAGCCCTTTTGAGACTACTTTCAAAGCATAGATCAACTACCAAGCCACGCACCGCTGTGCTCTAAAAGATATAAGTGAAGCACATAGAGCAAAAGTATCTAGCTCAAAAGATATAAGTGAAGCACATGTGAGTTGAATTGTCTACCAAAGGATATAAGTGAAGCTCGACAAAATCACGGTGTGTGCATGTCTATCTCTCTAGGAGTGAAGCAAGGATGATTGTGACACAACAAAAATAAAAGACTCCTACGATACAAGACGCTCCAAGCAAAAACACATAACATGTGGTGAATAAAAATATAGCCCCAAGTAACGTTACCGATGGATTGAAGACGAGAGAGGGGATGCCTTCCCGGGGCATCCCCAAGCTTAGGATGTTACGACATCCTTGAATCTCTTGGGGTGCCTTGGGCATCCCCAAGCTTGAGCTCTTGCCACTCTTTATCTCTTTGTCCATAAGAACTTCACCCAAAACTTGAAAACTTCACAACACGAAACTTAAACAGAAACTTGTGATAACATTGGTACAAGAAAGCAAACCACCACTTCCTTAGGTACTGTAGCAAACTTAAATTCTACTTGTTCTGATGTTGGGTTACTGTACTTTCAATCTTCCATGGCTAATACCCCCGATACTATCCATAGTTTCATCAAAATAAGCAACCAACACAACAAAAATAGAATCTGTTAACAGCAGACCAGTCTGTAGCAATCTGTATATTTCGTATACCTCTGGTACTTCAAACATTCTAACAAATTATGAAAGTCTGAAGAATTTACGTAGCAATCAGCAGCAAAAAGAATCAACTCAAAAGCTCTTACATAAAAAAATGAAAATTCTTTTGGTGAGCAGAAAATTTCTGTCTTTTCCAGCATAACCAAACGATCATCCCCAAGACTAATCATAACGGTTTTGCTTGGCACAAACGCAAAAAGAAACACAAAAAACACAATCATAACAGAATTATGAAAGTGTTGGAAACACAAAACAGAAATAAAAATGATAGATTCGTTGGGTTGCCTCCCAACAAGCGCTTTTGTTTAACGCCCTTAGCTAGGCGAAAGGTGATGAAATCACGTATAGTCATCTTTGGTGCTCAAACCATAAGTAGTGTGATCGTTTATCATCTTAAGATTTTCATATTTATTAGATGACTCACCACTAGCTTTAGGAACAAAAACACGCTTGACGGTCTTTTTGAGAGTAAGATTTGGAGTATTTTGCACAGCGGCAAAAGCGGAACCCAAGTTGGTTATGACATCTTCTAATTTGCCAATTCTAGAAGAATCATTGACTATAAGTTCCTTCTCCTTTAAATTTTTCAAAAAGTTTCCCACTTTGGATCCGTACTGAGTAATTTGATTGTGGATCTTTCTATCCAAACATTCAATAAGTTCAACTATGGCAATTTTGCTTTCAATAGCGTCAAGCATTTGCATCATGTGTTCCAAGGTCAAGATAGTTCCATTAACCATGAGCGGGGGTGAGCCTACCAAATTAATGATAGCTCTATAGGAGTCAAAAGTATGGCTCCCCAAAAAGTTCCCGCCTACAATGGTATCAAGGATATACCTATTCCAAGGAGAAATTCCAACATAGAAACTGCGAAGGAGGACGGTAGTGGATTGCTTACGAGTAGATCTACTTTGAGCATTCCAAATCCTGTACCAAGCGTCCTTGAAATTTTCTTCCTCATTCTGCGTGAAATTGAGAACTTCATTTTCAGGGGTGTCGTTTGGAGTGGTGGGTCTAGCCATTGATGGACTATCTCACACACAAATGTGCAGGAAGAGAGAGTGAAACGGGCAAAAGAAAACGGCAAAGGAGAAAGGCAAATGAAAACGGCAAATGTGAAGTGGAGAGAGGAAAACGAGAGGCAACTGGCAAAAAAAGTAAATTCAAGAGAAGAGTTTGTGAGATCTACTTGGATATATCTTGATTTCTCCTCCCCGGCAACGGCGCCAGAAATACTTCTGATGTCAGTTGTGCTTCCCTTGCAACGGCGCCAGATATAGTTCTGCGACCTCAAAAAGATCTCCCGCAACCGCGCAGGAAATTGTCATGTCGACGGCACCAGGAATCCCTCAGCTGCGGCTACACCTTAAGGGACTTCCTAGGCAAGTATGCAAAGGATTTCCCCCGTGTCCTTGGAGCCTTGCGTTGGTGTTCCCTCGAAGCGGAAAGGGTGATGTAGCACAGCGGTGGTAAGTATTTCCCTCAGTTTGAGAACCAAGGTATCAATCCTATGGAGGAGTATCTCAAGATCCTGCAATAACACAAAAACTTGCTCCCAACGCTATAAAGGGGTTGTCAATCCCTTATAGATTGTTTGCCAAGTGAGAACTGAAAGCAACAAAGTAACAAAGCAAAGTAAAAGCAGAGGTGTAAGGGATGGATGTGAATAGACCCGGGGGCCGTAGTGTTTACTAGTGGCTTCTCTCATGAAAGCAAGTAGACGGTGGGTGAACAAATTACTATCGAGCAATTGATAGAACCGCGCAAAGTCGTGACGATATCTATGCAATGATTATTTCTATAGGCATCACGTCCAAAACAAGTAGACCGCTACTGTCTGCATCGACTACTATTACTCCACACGTCGACCGCTATCGAGCATGCATCTAGTGTATTAAGTCCATAAGAACAGAGTAACGCCTTAAGCAAGATGACATGATGTAGAGGGATAATCTCAAACCAATGATAAAAACCCCATCTTTTTACCCTTGATGGAAACTACTTGATGTGTGCCTTGCTGCCCCTACTGTCACTGGGAAAGGTCACCACATGGCAGAACCCAAAACCAAGCACTTCTCTCATTGCAAGAATCATAGATCTAGTTGGCCAAACAAAACCCAAGACTCGGAGAGACTTACAAGGATATCAAATAATGCATATAAGAAATCAACAAAGACTCAAATATATATCATAGATAATCTGATCAGAAATCCACAATTCATCGGATCTCGACAAACACACCGCCAAAGAAGATTACATCGGATAGATCTCCATGAAGATCATGGAGAACTTTGTATTGAAGATCCAAGAGAGATAAGAAGCCATCTAGCTACTAACTACGGACCCGTAGGTCTGAAGTGAACTACTCACGAGTCATTGGAGGGGCGATGATGATGATGAAGAAGCCCTCCAACTCCAAAGTCCCCTCCGGCAGGGCGCCGGGAAGGGTCTCCAGATGAGATCTCGCGGAAACGGAAGCTTGCGGCGGCGGAAAAGTATTTTCGAGGCTCTCCTGATTTTTTGCGGAATATTTGGGAATTTATAGGCCAAAGACCTAGGTCAGGGGGCGGCCAGGGAGGCCACAAGCCTGCCCACCGCCGCCTCCCCCCTGGTGGCGGAGTGGGGGCTTGTGGGCTCCCTGGAGCCCACCTAGCCTAGCCCAAAGGCGCCCTGATCTTCTTCCGTTCGGGGGAAAATCATTTCAGGGTTTTTCTTCCGTTTGGACTCCGTTCCAAAATCAGATCTGAAAAGAGTCAAAAACACGGAAAAAACAGGAACTGGTACTTGGCACTGAATTAATAAGTTAGTCCCAAAAAAGATATAAAAGGTACATAAAACAACCAAAGAAGACAAGATAACAGCGTGAAACCATCAAAAATTGTAGATACGTTTGAGACGTATCAACCACCTCATGTTTGCTCCGGAGCTGGGAGCGTCGACCGCGACTTCCCTCAGCCCTACGGCCGGAGCCATTAGGGGAGGAAGAATATTGATCCAGCTGACGACCGTCGGGGATCTGTAACCCTTGTAGTCGAAACCCGGGGACACAGAGAAAGCACGAGCAGGGTCAAGGCGACCCTGTTGCTCGTTGGCGACGGCGAGGAGGTCCTTGACACGCTTTTCTTGGTGTGCACGGTCCTTTTCCTCCAGGGCGTCCATCTCATCAAGGGCCGCCTGGGCGGCCCGCATGTTGACTGCACGGGTGTTTGCCGCCCGGGATTTTGTCAACAACCCGATCGCGACCGTGGACGTCACCACGTCGGCTGGGTCCATTGGCAGCTGGGGTGAAGCTGTAAGCAGAGTTGTACTCGCGTTATGCAACTTCCGTCCGCCGTTTGGCGATGGCAAGGGCGGTGCCCTTCATCAGTAGCTGTTTGCGAGCCTCCTCCAGCTCGGCCCTAGCACACGCTGGATTAGCCGTTGGGGCGATAGGAATAGTCATCCCGGCGAGGGTAGCATGAAGCGGATCGGAAGGACCAAAACGGAGCGCAGCCACGTCTGCCGCGGCCTTGGCACGACCTGAGCTGGTGCTGGAACCTGCAACCATCACCTCCATAAGGTCGTAAGGGATGGCGATGTCGCGCGGGTGCAGCCGCATCATCAAGGCTGAGTGTGTTGAATTGCGCCCAGAGGTCGTCAATGTTGATGTCCTCGCTAAGGTGGCGGAGCACGTCATCGAGGCGTAGGTTGTTGAAGAGGGCGCGGAGGCGAACGACGTCAGGAGCGATGTCGTTACTACACGGCTCGATGGTGAGCTCGACGGCGGAACCTGCAGGGCAGGTGGAGCCGACGATCAACGCCAGGGAAGCCTCCACGAGGGCAGGCTCCACGGGCGTGCTGTTCAATCCGGACGCGAGTTGTCCGGTGGGGTTGGCGAAAGGTCCCGCCCGGAGCATAATTCCGATCGGTGCCACGGACGGCCCCACGGTGGGCGCCAACTGTCGTCGTTTTCACACGACACATGCCATGGGTAGGCTTATCGAGAGTGGTTGGGACCAAAATGACACCGGCGGGCTCCGGGAACGAGATTGGTAACTAGAAATGCAAGACGCATGTACCCAGGTTCGTGGCTCTCCGTGGGAGATAATACCCCTAGTCCTGCCGGAGTAGTTGATGAACCAAGAGAACTACAATGTGCTGCTTGAGTTGTTTGACGGAGGAGGAAGATGGAGCAGCCGGCTCGCAATGTGCTTCTCCTGTATGAGTGTGTGGGTGCGTAACAATGGCCGACCCTCTGCATGGAGGGGGTCAGGGGGTTTTATAGTCGACCCCCCCCCCCCGGGCCTACAAAATGGATAAAAGGTACATGTGGGGGCCCGGCTGGCACTCTCTCCGGCTAGCCAGCGGGCCCTCTATTGATCAGTCTTGTTGCTTGTGGGGACTGACGGCTGCGAGGTCCAATAAGGCTCTCGGACCCGCCGGCTGACCCACGGGATTGGTGCGTGCTCCCTACACAGGGCATAAGCCGTACGTTGTCCGTCATCTTGCAGAATCTGGCACCGATCAGTGGTACGGCCGCTTCCACTGTAACCACGCCATGCGAGGTAATGGAGTGTGTGCTGGCGTGCACATACTGTACACGGTTGACGGATCGTAGCCGGCACCGGTCAGCGGTACGGCCGCCATCACTGTAGTCGCGCGTATTCCACTCCAGCGTACCCGGGCTGAGGTACTTTCGCCTTTCATCGAAGGCTCCCATCACATTATAGGGATTGAGGCGACGGGTGCTCCCTAGCCGGCCGGCGGCTAGCCATCCGGACACACATTAGACGACAGCGCCCCTAGCCGGCGTATGCTTCGTAGCCGGCCAGGAGGAGCCGACAGAGAGGAAGCTTCCTCCTCACTTCACACCGAAGTGTGGAGGAGTAGGCTTGGTGAGACTACCCCGGCGTTATTCCACCATTAAGATTCTAACGTTCGCATACAACGAGTGTAAGCCATATTTACACACGCGAAACAGTTAGGTTGACTTGACGAGCCTAGCATGTACACACATGGTCTCAGAACACGAGAGACCGAAAGGTCGAACATGAGTCGTATAGTAGATGCGATCAACATGGAGATGTTCACCATTGATGACTAGTCCATCTCACGTGATAATCAAACACGGCTTAGTCGATATGGATCATGTATCACTTAGATGACTAGAGGGATGTCTATCTGAGTCGGAGTTCATTAAATATTTTGATTAGATGAACTTAATTATCATGAACTTAGTCTAAAATTGTCTTTATAATCTATATTGTAGATCCAATGGCCCATGGTAATGTTGCCCTCAACTTCAACGCATTCCTAGAGAAAACCAAGTTGAAAGACGATGGAAGCAACTATACGGACTGGGTCCGTAACTTGAGGCTCATCCTCATAGCTTCCAAGAAAACATATGTCCATGATGCACCGCTAGGTGACGCGCCCATTTTCCCAGCAACTCAAGATGTTACGAACGCGTGGCAGTTGAGTAGTGATGATTACTCCCTGATTTAGTGTGACATGCTTTACAGCTTAGAACTAGGGCTCCAAAAGCGTTCTGAGTAACACGGAGCATATGAGATGTTCCAAGAGCTGAGAACGGTTTTCCAAGCTCATGCGATTTCTTCCCTTTTTAGCCCATTTCCCATGAAAAAAATATCAAGGAGAGGATTTGTGGAATCCTTTGCATTCATTAGTCATTAGTGGCAATATCGGAGCGAATATCTCTCTTTTAACAAAATATCTTGGTTTAAACATGGTTGAAATGAGTTTAAAAATATCACTCATCAGTAGAGAACACTCGTTTGCTATGTAATAAATGTCAACATTTTTCTACTATTAATCATTTGTGTACTCATAATTTCTTCCTCCTCTCCCACGTCTTGTCACCGTGTTGCCGTCGGAGGATTCTGGTGCATGCTTCAGCACCACACATGCTTATTTTGTCCACACGTCGGCTCAAAGAGGCACTAGTGAGCCCATTACCGCACCCAGCCGCACAGGTTCTCGCACGAACCTCGCGAGCTTCCCGTATGGCTCGACAAAATCCCCCAATACCCCAACACTTGTCAACCTCCTATATAAGCACTCACGACCAGCGACTCCACATCGCATTCATCCCCTCCCTCCATGTAGCTTATCTAGTTTGCTTACACCCGAGTCGCGGATGGCATTGGTCCATCATTGTCGCTCAGCTACTCCGCCACTGGACAACTCCAACTAGGATGCTACACCGCATCGGCAGCGCAATTCCCTCAAGAGGAAAGTGCGCTTGGCATCCGTGCGTGTTGCCAGCAACCGCCATGGTCGCTGCCCCACCTGCGGCTGCCTTGGCCACCACCCCACCATCAGCCACCGGGGCCATCACCTGCTTTACCACCGCAACCAGAAGGCGAGAGGTGAAGGGCACCAAAGACCAGCCACTTAGCTATTGCGTTAGCAGCCTTGCGCGCTACATCAACTTCCTAGTGGAATAGTGGAGCGACAGGTCACGCACACGAAGAAGCTCACCACCACTATGGCAGTAGTAGAAGCCATGGCAATGGTGCAAAATGTGGAGATCTACACTGAGTCCCACCCCTTCGAGGAGGCGCATCAGTAGCAGTGGAGGGCAGCAACTGCAGGAAACAGATTCGACCCCTCAAGCTCGTCGTTCAGATCCTCCTCCTCTACCTCTTACTGAGGAGAGGCTACTGGAAGTAGTAGAAAGCCCCTCTGTAGTATTTAGAGGCTATTTTGTTCAGTTCATCTGGCTATAGCTATGGTTGAATTGTACCAAGTACTTAAAAGTACCTAGTATATATAGTTGAATTAGCTATTTCACTACATGCCTAGCAACAATTGGGGAAAAGTTTGTTCGGTTTAGCTGTCGAGTTGAATTGTTTTGTATAAACAACAAAAACTTAATCTATGAATGTAATCTATGTTTAGTGAATTTCAATTGCAAAACTAGACCGTGCTGGTGGTTTTTAGCTGTAAAATGAGATAAATGTTAGTGTTACAACGTTTACACATAGAAATGGTACTACATTGACAAATGTCTATGTTTGCAATTTGACCAATGGCAATATACCCAATGTGACAAATGCAAATCTTACCAAATTGTATGTAATAAGCACACGAATCATCATACAGAATCTTTTGCGATGACGCGACACACCAATCATTCCCGCCATAATTCACTTGGCTTAGTGGCAAAGGAACCATAGCTCTCCATCTGCATCCGAATATTCGTTTTGAAGTGTTTGCGATGAGTGTTTTATTCAGAGAAAAACATTGGTGTTTTTTTAATATACTTGATTACTATATGCATTCAAAGAAATTATTGAGTTAATCAAACCATAGATTTCATTCAATCAAATTGTGACTTTGCATTCATACGATTGAGATACAATATAAAGAAAAATAATTGCAATGGCGGAGGTGCCGGCATCCGGCGTCGGCGTTGTCTTCCTGAGGGTCGCTGTTGTTCAAGTCTTCAAACCAGCCCAGAATATTCTGCACTTCCAAATCAAAGAGGCGGTTGTTGCACGATCGACGGGAGGGGTGGGGGGATGATGACTCACGAGAGTGTGAGGAAGCGATCGATGGTAGCGTCCCATGGCACTATGGGGGTGCGACGGGTGCAGGCGCAGGCTTCGTCTGTGTAGGCGCGCACAAGCGTGGTGGGTGCGGGCAGGCGCACGAGGACCGATGAAACGGGCGCGCACGAGCATAGGCGCATGCGCTAGCACTTGCACGTGCACGAGCTCAGGCGGGTCCGTGGGTGCATCGCTAACGCCCGTGGTTTCTAGCGATATAATAGTGATTGGCAAACAATTTGTCAATGCCACGGGGATGGTTGCTGGCGCGGGAGCAGGGATGGTTATTATCGAGTGCCCGGGGGCAGCATCCGCTACGGGCAACTCGTTCAGGGCCATTCTCATGACATCCCATTCGTCTTTATGTTATATCTCCTCCAGTTCAGGGTTGACATTACCAAACCGGAAGACTAGTGACATATCATCCTTGTGATCCATGGCGTAGGTGGAGGTATGGATGATAAAGGGAACGGGAGGCAAAGAGAGAGGATTGTGAACAAGTGGGCAGTAATGTCGCCTATTAAGCAGCGGCTCGGGCACCATTGATGATGAAGTTGGAAGCGACGCGAGTGGTGATGCAGGTCAAAGGGCTTGATTCCCGGTGATCCTACATGGCGTAAGGCTTGCATGCCTCACAGTGAGCATGTGCACGACAAGACTGGTTAGCCTAGACATCAGAGGACTCTCTCACACCTCTCATCTACTCAAACAGTTGCTCGTCTGGCACCTCCTAGCCAATAAAGTGTGCGACACGTGACATCACATAAATGCTCACTAGAATGCCCATGATTTATAAATAATATAACTGTTTGCGGCATGACAACTTTTTGTTCCAAAATGCCTTTATTGGTTGTTAATGTGTGTGTATTATCTCAAAATGGACACTAAAAACACCAGAACATATTTGTGGTATATCATGATGCCCTACCCAATTTCATGAATTTGGTGTGAGTTTTGGAGTTACTATAATTTACACCAATATTCTTAATGTTGTCTCTCAAAGAATAAAATTGAAAATGTATCTCCAATTGGAAAAGAAAATCCTACAATGACTTTATGTGTCTTAAATTGGTTTATGTTGCCTCTACAAAAAAATCAAGGTGAGAAGAGACATCGATCTCGTATCGCTCACAAAGGTGACACATGGTCCCTATTGGAACCATGAGGCTTCTTGCGAGAAGCTCCAGTTTGTAACAGGATAGTACAAAAACTTGTCCCACATTGGATAAATATTTGACCATGGCATATATGTATTATACCATGACACCATGCCAAGTTTCATGATTTTCTCGTGAGTTTAAGATTTACAGAAATTTTGAAACCAAGATTCTCAATGTCTATGGCTGAGCCACGGTGCCGAGATGTTTGAAATTCATTCCCGTTTCTCGCATGGGTCCTAAACATGCAACCAAGGATACATATATATGTGATTTTCAACCCATTTTGATGCACTAGAGCATTTCCATGTAGTTCAAATTTTAATTATGCACATTAAATGCCTAGAAAACACAACTAATGTATAAAACGCCTAATGAATCCTGAATTTGAACCATTTAAAGCATAAGATCTTTTAGTAGCTCCTCATTAACAACATGTTAAATACTAGTGAGATGCTCTCTAGAACATTTTTTTACTTAGAAGATTATACTTGTGTTATGTGTGGTCAACGTGTGTTTGAGTCAAGAGGCGATTTTTTGTTCCACTATGAGTTTACAAAACCATGTTGGCAGTATATTTGCCCCATATGGTCCCCTCTACTAGGAAATATTCAAGATCAACTCTACAATTTGATTCATCTGCTTCATGTGCCTTTTTTCATGAAGATAGTTGTCCTTACTATTTGTGATATTTGGACTACTCACAATGATTTCATATTTCAAAAGATGCCACCTAGATTATATGCTACTAGGCGCAAGTTCAAAGGTGAGATTCAATGGTTGTTGCACCGGGATAAAAGGGAAGGACAGATGCAGTCTTGATAAGTTCCCATTGTGCAGCTTCCGGATTCGACCTTGCGAATAATGAGGATCCTCCGACCCAATCCGAAGAGCCTGGGCCATCCAGGTTTGCACTCCCTAATCCAATACACTATCACCATGCCATTGGATAAACCTGTTGCATATGAAATTCGATCGATTAGCTGCATGTATCATTGGATCAATTTATTGCATGTGTAGTTAGTTTATTTGAAATCATGATTATTTTAGGATAATTTCATGTCGGGCATGATCAGTGAGGGTCAAGAGCCTATGAACCCTATGTAATATGACTTGTGGGTACCAATTATCCTATGTATGATGTTGGGGAACATCATGTACGACCAAGGAAAAAATGTCAAAGCTACACAAGGGAAGAGGCCGACATTCACAACCGTTGAGGTTGTTTTGTTGGTTGAATGTTGGTTGACCACAAGCATGGACCCTACATGTGACAATAAGCAAGAGGCAACAAGTATTAGGAAAAGATCCACAATCATTATCATGTACACAATGAATATGTGCAATTGAAGCCTATCCATACTACCCGCAATGTGGTATGTCTCCAACATAGATGGTCCATCATCCAAGACAACATGCACAAGTTTGTCATCCATTATTATGTCGTGCTTGGTCAGAGTCAAAGTGGGATTGGATCCGCGAGTCACATAAGTTAACTTGCTTCCTTTTTCATCATTTACATTGCTAGTTTTATTTGTCGCATTCTCGTGATTACTTATTGTTTGATAGATTGTATTGGCGGATACTTTGTACCCAGAAAATGATAAGTATCCTTTGGTTCTAGTAACTGTTGGATTAAATTGAATAGCAAACCAAAGTGGCAACTTCTTGTGAAAGACCTCAAGAATGACAACATGAGGTTGACGAAAATTGATGGCACATGCTCCCAACAATGCATTGGATTGGATGATGGAGAGGAACAATGTAGGGATAATGGACGAGCCATGATGCCAAGGAAGACCACCAAGTGATGAGAAACTAGTGGGAGAAAGGGAAGACCTCCCGTGACGCTGCATCGAGTAAAATGTCCACCACGGGGCTCAACATTTTTTACACAATGGGGAGAAGAAAGAAGATAGCTATAAGCCTATAAGCTCATGTTGGATGCAAAAAAGAAATGATGGATTGAGACAACAAGATGGTAAACAATAAGTTGCAACTTGATAGGGAAAATATACACTTGGAGAAGCAAGATGTGTGTGTCAAATGAGAGATCAAGAAGGCCCGTACTTTCTGAATAATAGAGATTGAGGAGGAGAGGTTAAAACCTGCCCGAGAAACGGAAGATTCAAGCATAATGTTGGCATACGCAAGCCTCTTGGATGAGAAAGGAACAAAAGTGTCTTGAGGGGAAGAAGGAGATCAACCCAGGTGGTAGTACGAGGCGGCGAGCACGACGGCCACAAAACTGGACGCGACTAGGATGGCCGGAGCAACAACGAATGCGACACACACGACGGTTAGCGAGTGATTCACCACATTGATCAACTGTGGCCCAGAAGTTGAATTTCATTTTGGCACACGTCAACTATTGAATTTGAATTTGTTTTTGCATTATTACATTGTTTAATTGCGATGAATTTGTGCTAGATGATCGACGTGCATGGATTTGAGAGTTTGATATGATAAGTGTGGTTGTCGGGTAGGACATTTGAGGGGCAACCCTAACGCAGGCCGGGGTCGCGTCCTAACGCGTCCACATGCGTTTAGCGTGCCGGATTTGTTAAGTTCGGTTACAGCTTATCTTAGCGACACACAGGATACTAAGGTGCACCGCGAATGAAATTTGAATCTCATTTGGACTGGTGTTGTTAGGATGTCAGGACATCCATATATTTGGATGAAGACTTTCTCGCTTAGTAAATAAAAAATGTGAATAGAGAGAAGACCAAGAATGCTACATCAACGAACATTTACTTAATGTTCATGGGTTAAGATTGATTTGACGTTTTTTGATTGGATTAAGGGTAGGCTAGGCCCCCACCTCGGTTAAATTTAGGGAGTGGGAGAGTATTGTTGAAAGGTCCCGTAACAGGCACGTATGTTGCTCATGTGTTTAGCATTTTCGGAGGGAAGCCTCCCTTTTCCCCCATTTATATAGGGCGACAGACTCGAACCCAGCGTGTTTGGTTAGCATTACCCTCAACCAAGCCCGTGGGGAAGAAATCAGCGTGTTTGGTTGCCTCAACCGCATACAAATCTTGGCCTGCACAAACCTTGAAGCAGTGCTCAGCCAGGCCCGCAAGGAACAACTGAATCGGCAGCTTCCAGCAAGCCAGACTAGAGCGATGCACGAGAGGGGAATGTCGTGGCACGCAACTACAGCATGGAGATGGCGGGAGATAGCGGGAGATGGCGTTAGCGATGGCGCGTCTGTGAAAAAGCGACAAGACGAATTCGTGTCACCGCCCACCAATTCGCAGTCACCCTATATAGCTAGGGTGAACGGCGCGCCAAAACTCCCGCCACCATCCCCCTCTCTCGAGCTTTCACTCCGGCATGGACCCACCTCGATGACGAGGTAAGCGGCATAACTACTCCATTGACCGGTTGCCTATGGTGATGGATCCACTCATCATCTTCTCCTTTGTGTCGCACCTCCTCTATGGCTCCTCCAATGGCGTCTGTAAGTTCAATGACCCTCTCCCCTCTACTAGTTCTAGCTAGATCTAGCGATGTAGTGGGGTTAGATCCTACAACCTGTTCGATTGTGATGGTGAAATAGCTAGTTGGGTGGATTTGAAGCATGCTAGGGTTGTTTCCATGATTGCTTGCTTGGATGTTCACGGATGGATTGGTAGTATGCTTAGATGTATGGTATGGTAGTGTGCAAGTATCGAGTAAGATCATCCACAAATGTATGGTATGGTAGTCTGCTTAGTGTTGTCTTCAACGAGATCATCCATGTGTGCATGTTTTACTGTTAGTTTATACCATCGATGTGTAGTGTGTTTTCCATATTTACAGCTAGTACATAATGTCGATGAGTAGTGTGTTGTGATGTTGATGACGCTTACGTTTTTAGTACATGAGCACGCAAGAGTTTAGTCTGGCCATCATGACATCCGAGAGCCAGTTCCCGACTTCCTACATCGAGGACTCGCATGCTAACATCGACCAGATGCCTCTTGATTCGGATGTTTTTGAGGTACCGCCTATGGTTCCTGCATTTGTGCTCGCTCAGCCCAATGTTGTATCTCATGTGGCTGCTCGAATGATAGACACGAAGGAGAAGAAGAATGGCAGGGGATACAACATGAAATGGCAGTCGTTCCTCTCCACTTTTGTGCTTACCAAGATGTGTGAGATCGTATCTAGTGGAGTGAGGACTGACAAGGGGTCAAAGGAGGTGCACTTGAACTATGTGGCAAAGCAAGTCTTCAAGTTTTGTGGATAGGAGGTCACCTCGACCCAGGTTTACAACCACGTGAGGAAGTGGAGACCAAGGTGGATCATCTACTCTAGGCTAAGAGACCTGAATGGTGCTTCATGGGAGGAGGAGATGTCCAAATCCTGTTAGAGGCAAAGCACTACCAAGGTCACATCGCGGTTACCTCACAAACCATGCAATTCTAACTAATCATCTCCTATGAACCATTGCCATACTAACTAACCACCACTCTACCCTGTTTCTTTTTTAGGCTCACCCCAAGGACGCAGAGTTCCTCAACACACCTATCCAGAACTATTGCCAGACGAAGCGACTCTTCTCCTTCGGGCTCGCAACTGGCAAGCATGACATGGGCTATGGTCATCCGTTGGGATCGCCGATTCCAGTGATTCCCATGATTCCCGACTATCTAGAAACCCAGGAGTCAAACACCATCAACATTGATGCTCCTCAGAAGGATGGTGAACATGTTCCTATGGTTCATAAGAAGAGGAAGCGGGCAGGCTTCATGGAGGAGGAGTTGACCATCTTCAACATCATTACCCAGACAGTGAAGGAGGTGGCCATCACCATCAGGGAGAGCAAGACGGTCGACTTCCACCCTGAGCCCTACGACACCGTCATGGAGCAAGGTGGCTTCAGCCCAGAGGCTCTCATGGTGGCTCTCAGCCACATGCTTGACAAGAAAGCCTAGGGTGTTAGGTTTGTTGCCATGGGAGAGGCTCACAAGGTGCTTTGGCTAAGGACCTGGTTGGGAAAGAACTAGTACTAGTGCTACTTGTCTCGGTGGCATGCATGATCCTCGACGATAACGACGTATATTTTGTGTATTTAGGTCTTGAAAACAATCTAATGGTCTATATATTTTGGTGAGGTGATATATACTAACCATTGGGGATATTACCCCGCAGTATAACCTGTCCTATGGAGGCCGGGTCAAGACTAAGGCGGCTTGACAATACTCAAGATGGGCCCTGACATGCAAGACTAGAGGCGCAAGGCGGGTCACCAAGGTGAGCCAGTTGGCGGCCCGGGACACAAAGCTGGCGACTCAAGGCCCACAAGGTAGAAGGTCCCGAGGAGTTTCCTTGCTTGAGGATCAAGGCGAGTTAGAGATGTATCGGGACATGAATCATAACGAGACCCAGATTCTTGTAAGCCTAGGGTCCTGACCTATATATAAAGGCGGGTCCTTAAGGCTAATAGGGTAAAGTTATAAGCAATCGATAGCTAGGTCAAGCGAATCCGCTCCCTTGTCATCGATTTCATCATCAATACACACAAAGCAGTACATAGGCTTTTACCTCTATCGGAGGGGACGAACCTGGGTAAACTCGTCTCTCATTCCTTATCAACCCCTTTGAGTCGCCACATAGGGGCGATGGCCTCACACTCAAGTTCTCTCACGAGGACATTTGTCGTGACAAAACCACGCCAGTTGGCGCCCACCGTGGGGTTGTCGCACGGTGGAGTTGAGTTCTCAAAGAGATCCCTTCTAGGGTTCGGGAGCTACGCGGTTGGCCTAATGACCAAAGGCCGCCGTGGATAGCACTACATCGACACTTCGAACTGGGTTCCCAAGGCCGATTCAATCGAATCTGGATATTGGGTCCCCTTCGGCAAAATACACGTCTTCATGGGCAAAATCGGCACGTCTATTCCCGAGCCGGACATCTGCACCGACATCGTTGAGCCGGCTCAGCTCACGCAACCCGCCCGACGTCAAACCGAACGCCGTGAGGTCTTTGTCGGCTTCACGCAAGGGATGAGCCAGCGATCGGCGGAGATACTCGTGTTAACTCCGATAGTGATTAATCCATGAGGGGCGTAGGGTCGATCTGCCCCCTCTTTGATGAACGACTGGGGGGCTTTCCTGAGGCGGAAATCTCCAAGGAGTCACGAGAGCTGCCCCGCCAGGCCACCATCTATATGGGAGGGGCTCCACCGGCTCAGAATCAGCCAGGAACAGCCGTTCCCAATGGGGCCAGTGGGTGTGGCAATACGCCGGCTCAGGCCATGATGGATCTGATGGGGGAGATGTCAAAGCTCGTGGCAACATCGGTCACTGCTGAGAACCAAGTGGAGAACAATGCTGAATTGGTAAAATTTCGCGAGAAGATGGCCAAGGTGCAACGGGAGATTTACGTCGAGAACACCCGGATGCAAGAGGTGCAGACTCGAATCAATAATGAGTGAGAGCGTTTGAAAGTTGAAGCTTAGCAGTTGGAACGTCGTCAAAATGTTTCTGACATGGTGCATTAGAGGAGACATCGTACTCATTTCCCGGTTGATCTTGACCTGACTCATTTTTTCGACAGCCCGTGCACCCCGGGGGGGGGGGGGACGTGACCCTCCTCGACGAACAAACAAACAAGTCGAGGCGACTCAGCCTCCACCGGTGCGGTCACCGAATCAGTGTTTCTAGACGCCACATGGTCACTTCTCCAACCCTGTTGGTAATATGCTAGCCGCCATGTGTAATCTGGAGTCGCTCCCCATACATGGAAACACCCCGCTGGAGGTGGAAGCCAGGAATGCCACCGAGATGCTCAAGACTGCAGTGGACGAGCAGGTACAATTTTCTTACAGCCAAGATCGGTTACACTCTATGTTGCATGCCAGTCGCACCAAGAGCCGCCACGAGGAGTCTCCAGCAGTTTCCAGCAGTGGCCGATGGCAGCAACCTCACGTTGATCCGCCCGAGCCTCCGATGTCTAACACCCATGCGCTCGTGAATGCAGCCCGAGCCGCCCATTAAGCGAAGCAGACGCGGCGGTGGCATTAGTGGCTCAAGTGGTCCCGACTTACGCTCAGCCAACACCCGCGCATGGCGAGTCAAGCGGTAGGACCGTCGAGGTCCCCAGTTTGTCTTTGGAACTTCGCAACGAGCGCATGCCAAAAGACTTCAAAGGTCCTCGCAAGGTCCACAACTATACAACGGATCTTGAGCCCGACGCGTGGATTGAAAGTTATGAGCTTGCTATGGACATGCTTGATGCTAGTGACGTGATATGTGTCAAATACCTTACGATGATGTTGGAAGGACCGGCTCGAACATGGTTGAAAAACCTACCACCCAATTCTATCAACACCTGGGTGGAGTTGAAGGAGCGATTTATCAGAAACTTCAGGGGAACATGCAAACATCCAATGATGATAGTGGAACTGCAGCATTGTGTTCAACGCTCCGATGAGTCAGCGCACCACTGGACGCGTCGGGTTGCTGAAATCATTCACTCGTCACATGGTATCATGGCGGCTCAGGCCATACTGATCCTGGAGAAGAACTGCCATTTTCAACCGTTGGTTTTGAAGTTTGGCCGCCTGAAACGAAAGATGAAGGATATGGTCGAGTTAATCGATACCCTCACCAGATACACCGAGTCAGATGGCACGAAGGATGTCGACTCAAATGAAGACTAAGATAGCGAGAACAAGAAAGGAGATGGCACCAAGGGTCATTATCAGAACCCTGGGCGTAATGGGAACCCGGGAGGACAAGGAAATCGAAGGCAACAAGATGGCGGGTCAGATTTTGTCGCCAACACCAATATCGGGTTCATGAATCAACATCGGAACACTAGCCCCGTATGAGGTTTTAATGGGAGAAAACCACGCAATTACGAGGAGATGTTAAAGGCGCCTTGCCCCAAGCATAGTACCCCAGATGCCCCGTCTACTCATTCTTGGGGAAATTGATATGTTATGTAGGAATTTCGTCTCGAGGCTTCTAGGAATAACCAAGCGGACAATGGTGGTGGACATCCGGATCAGCATGGTCCTATCGGGTCACATGGGAGATCATCTGGTGGGTTTCCTGGATCCGCTTTCAAGGACAGGGCGGCTCAGGAAATGGCAACACACGGTATTCTAGGCAGAATAATCAGCATCAAAACAATCAGGGCGGGTTCTAGAGTAACCCCAAGTAGCTGAATAGCGGCCAATATCACGTTCTCACCACCAACACTAGCAGGAGGGATAAGATGGTCAAGCAGAGAGCCATTAATATGGCCAAGCTGGCGGTTCCTAGGTATCTTAATTGGTCAGAATAGCCTATCACTTGGAGTAGGGACGATCACCCGCCTCGGGTTGACAACCCCGGCGATTTGGCTTTGGTGGTGGCGCCTCAGGTTGGAGGTTATACTCTGAAAAAGGTTCTCATGGATGGAGGAAGCAGTATTAATATCTTATATTATGATACCTTCCGGTGGATGAACTTTTCTAACAATGACCTGATGCCATCGATGACAATTTTTCATGGGATAGTCCCACGCAAGTTGGCAAACCTAGTTGGGAGGATCAAGTTAAACGTAGCCTTTGGGGATGAATCCAATTACAGGAGCGAGACTCTGATGTTTGAGGTGGTACTTCCAACATCATCAAGAGCCCTTATCATGCTTTGTTTGGGCGGATGGCTTATGCCCGATTCATGGCCCATCCATGCTATGTATATCTCAAGCTTAAAATGTCAGGTCTCAAAGGCACCATTACTGTAAATGGGAATTGGAAAATAGCTCGAGAGTGTGAAGAAGGAGATGATGCTTACATTGAGTCAGCATGTGAGGCTGAAGAGTTGAAATTCCACAAGGCCAATATTGACCCGACAGATATGAGCCCTCTCAAGAAGCCCACTATCGATCTTGAGCTCCCTCTCAAGTTCAAGCCAACACACGACACCAAGAAAGTTGACTTCACCCCGGGTGACTCTTCTAAGCAGTTCACTATTGGGACCGGTCTGTACCCCAAATAGGAAAGCGCGCTCATCAAATTCATTCATGAGAATCGGACATCTTCGCATGGAAGTCGTCTGACGTGCGTGGAGTGCTGAGAGAATTCGCTGAGCCCCACCTCAATGGGGATCCGGAGATGAAACCTGTACGATAATATCTCTGTCATTTTAATGAGGAGAGATGCAAGCTATTAGGGAAGAAGTTGCCCGGCTCCTAGCTGTCGGGTTCATTATTGAAGTTTTTCATCCTGAGTGGTTGGCTAACCCGGTACTTGTTTTGAAGAAGAATGGCACTTTTCGTATGTGTATAGACTACACCGACCTCAACAAATATTGTCCTAAAGATCCTTTTGCTCTCCCCCATATCGATCAGGTCATTGACTCTACGGTAGGTTGTGAGCGCCTGTGTTTTCTGGATGCATATTCAGGTTACCATCAGATCAAGATGGCTAAGGAGGATCAAGAGAGGACGGCCTTCATAACCCCTTTCGACACGTTCTGCTATGTGCCTATGTATCTATGCCTTTTGGACTTAAGAGCGCATGAGCGACTTATCAACGATGCATTCAGAATTGTTTACACGATAAAATTGGACACAAAGTCCATGCTTATGTTGACGATATCGTGGTAAAATCCCAGAAGAAGGAAACACTCTTGGAGGATCTCAACGAGATGTTTGATAATCTTCGAGTCTACCAGATGAAACATAACCCGGCCAAGTTTGTTTTTGGTGTTCCTGCGGGCAAGTTATTGGGTTTCCTGGTGTCCGAGCGAGGCATTGAGGCTAACCCCGATAAAATCAAGGCCACAACTTCGTTGGGTAAGCCGGCTAACATCAACCAGGTCCAAGGCATGGCGGGTCGCATTGCAGTGTTAAGCCGGTCATAAGTCACCTTGGTGAAAAGGTTATACCTCTTTACAAGTTGCCTAAAAAGATGGACAATTTTGTGTGGACAGATGCAGCCAATGACGCTTTTGAAGCCCTCAAAAGGGAGCTTGCTGAACCGCCGGTTTTAACCGCCCCGACTGATAAAGAGCTCATGATCCTCTACATTGTAGCTAATTCTAAAGCAGTGAGTGTGGCAGTGGTCATCAAGTAGAAGGAAGAGGGGAAAGAGTATCCGGTTCAGGGCCGGTGTATTTTGTCCGTGAGGTGCTAACCTTGTCTAAACAACGATGCCCAGATTGGCAGAAGCTAGTATTTAGGATCTTTATGGCGAGCCTGAAGCTGAAGCACTACTTTAAGGAGCACCCAATCACGGTGGTCACTTCGGCGCCAACTGGGGACATTATACACAACCGCGAGGCTACTAGTCGGATTGCTAAGTGGGCAATTGAGTTTGGCCCTCATCATGTGAAGTATATGCCTCGTACAGCCATCAAGTCTCGGGCATTGGTGGATTTCATCAACGATTGGACCGAGTTGCAGATTCCAAAAGATAGGCCAGATAACACGTACTAGACTATACATTTTGATGGCTCGAGGCAATTGGAAGGCTCGGGGGCTGGTGTAGTGTTATCCTCTCCACGAGGTGACAAGTTCTGTTATGTCTTACGACTAATGTTTCCTTGTACTAACAATGCAACTGAGTATGAGGCTCTCTTACATGGGCTCAGGATATCTAAGGAGATAAACCTTAGCCGGGTCAGATGCTTGGGCGACTCAGATTTGGTGGCTCAACGGGTCTCTCAAACTTGGGACTCAAAAACGCCCTTGATGGAGGCTTATAGGCGTGCAGTAACCGAGGTGGCGGGCCATTTTCCCGGCTGATGCTTTATCACGACTTGGATCTCAATGTAAGCCTGTTCCTCCCAATGTGTTCTTGGATGTCCTACACAACCCCTCTCTGAAGTTACCATCTGAAGAGGATATAGCTATCCCTGACCCGGAATCACAGTTGGTGGCGGATCTTTGGGCAACTCCTGATTGGACGATTCCATATATGGCTTACCTGGCTCGGGGTGAGCTGCCTGCTGAGGAAATCATCGCTCGGCAGATAATACGACGGTGCAAGTCTATGACTATCCATAAGGGCGAGTTGCACAAACAAAGCACTTGTGGATTTTTTTCAACGATGTGTTTCCCCTGAGGAAGGATGAGAAATTCTCAATGAGATACATGCTCGTGACTATGGGCATCATGCCGGTTCATGATCTTTGGTGTCAAAAGCTTTTCGCCATGGGTTTTACTGGTTAATAGCTCATGCTGATGCGGAGGATATTGTACGCAACTGCGATGGATGACAGAAGTTTGCTCGACAAGCTCATGTGCTGGCTCAGGAATTGCGTATGATCCCAATCACTTGGCCGTTTGCGGTCTCGGGGCTTGATATGGTTGGACGGTTCAAGACGTATTATGATAAAAAGACACATCTACTAGTGGCGGTTGATAATTTTACCAAGTGGGTTGAGGGAGAACCCATCAGCAATTGTGAAGCAGAGACGACAGTCAAATTTTTGAAAAAAGCTAATTTTTCGGTTTGGTTATCCTCATAGCATTATCACTGATAATGGTACCAATTTATCCAAAGGGGCCATGAAACAGTTCTGCCAGCAGGAACATATCCGGCTTGATGTGTCGGCGGTAGCACATCCACAGTCCAATGGGCAGGCCGAACGAGCTAATCAAGAAGTCTTACGAGGGATCAAGCCCCAGTTCATGGTTCCCTTACATCTACTCTGGGTTGTTGGGTTGAAG
Organism: Hordeum vulgare subsp. vulgare; assembly: GCF_904849725.1. NCBI lineage: Eukaryota > Viridiplantae > Streptophyta > Magnoliopsida > Poales > Poaceae > Hordeum > Hordeum vulgare. The sequence goes on along the minus strand of NC_058519.1, from coordinate 155,744,150 downwards.
AGCTCCTCGCCATGCTTTGGAGCATCAGGACGATGCCAGACAGATCTACTGGTTACACCCCCTTTTCTGGTTTATGGGGCTGAGGCGGTTGTACCAAGCGATATACGACATGGTTCCCCGCGAGTCTCCGCTTACGTTGAAGCTGACAATGATCAAGCGCGTCAAGATTCTTTGGACACCTTGGAGGAAGAACGTGACTTGGCAGCAGTGAGATCAACTATATATCAGCAAGACCTACGTCGCTATCATGGCTGTAGGATCAAGAGCCGGATTTTTTAGGAGGGTGACTTAGTGCTTCGATTGATTCAAGATCATACAGGCATGCATAAGCTTTCACCACCCTCGAAGGGTCCTTTTGTCATCAGTAAGAATCTTCATAATGGTTCATATTACCTGGTGGACCTCCAGCCCAATTCATACACTTCTCAGGAAGAGACGACCCGACCTTGGAACATTGCCCACCTTCGGCCTTACTATACTTAGAGCCATTGGTTCCTTGATTATGTATCTTTTGCAACCTTTTTGTACATACATCTTTATGTTTAATACAATAAATTCAGCACCTCCGAAATTCGGGGTCTTTGTCGTTTCAGCTTACATGATGAGCATGAGTCTTTATTATTTTAAAACTAAGCCACCCAAGAAGATCAGCCGCCATCAGGCGATCGTTCAAACATGGGTGCTATTGGCATCAAAGAGGATGAGCCACCATGTTGTGACTGTTCAAACATAGGTGCTAATAAGCCAAAGAGGATTCATTGCCGTGATGCACGGTTCAAACATAGGCGCCAATGGTGGTCAGTAAAATCAAGCCGGCTTATCTGGGGGCCACCGGTTCCCAGGTTGTTTAGCAGTAATAGCATTGTCTTCTGCAATCCTAGGCTGAGTTTTTCCATGATCATGGGTTACTTGGGGGCTTCCAACTTATCGAGTTTAGCTTTCTCACCCTCTTGGTCTATGAAAAATTACTGCATTACGATGGTTAGACTTGATTGTATGTTAGTGCGACTCCCCCTATTTGGCCATGTGTACCCTTCGCAAGTCAATCCATTACGGACCCTGAACTTGTCAAGGTTAAAACATTGAGAAGTTGGGAAGAGCCGGCATATGGAAAACAGAGAAACCATGGGCTCATGTAACCTTCTTCACTAAAGCATGACTTGAGCCTGATCAACCGGTCTAAATCGTTGCGTCTCAATGAGCCGTCTTAGCACAATTGCGGTGGGTTATTACACCCGTCCAATTAATGGTAGGACTAGAGCCTTGCAAGCCTACCTCCCTACCAAGTATCATCGAGTCGGCTTATTGTTATCGTGAAGTTTTTGCCTTAACTTATTTCAGGGAAAGTCCAATATTTCTTACCGGATCATACAAAGCATGGTGTTATGACAAGATCAAACATTTTACAGCTGTCAGGCATTTCATAAGGGCGGCTCATGTCAACTCAATTGTCTCGTCTAAGTCCACCACAGGTTAAAACAACATCTCAATAGCCGTTGGCAAATTCCAATGCAATACAAAGATTAAAAACATGCACGAAGGCATGACACAAGTACTCAATTTATACATCTCTAAACATTACAAGGCTACATGGAGCCCAAAATGTTGCGTCAAAGTTTTCAAAGTACTCAAAATTTTAACTCAGCTGGGAGCTTAGTCGGGTTAGCTTTGAAGCAGTCTTCTTGGTTAAACCGCCTCCGGGTCATCCTGCGGCGGCTCTTCTGTGTCCTGGAATTGAAGGTTATTAAAGCATGGAATTAAGATTCTTCGTGAAAGATTGGGGAGGTGTCAACTTCAAGGGCAAGGAGATGCTTACGACATTGAGGAGTTAAGTTCACCGAATCAAAGGTGGGTGGTCGCACCTGTGTGTTGTTATCATCATAAGCCACCTGATAGGTCTTCAGGTCTACACCCGCCACCAGATGACTCATCGGCACACGAGACGCCTTCATGCAATTGGCGTAATCTTCTCGAGTAAAGGCTGACCCATCATCCTTGGTTTCAGGGAAGCCTCCAATTATTTCCTCCGGCTTGAGTTCACGTACATACGCCAACGCCCGGCTTAGAGCAGCTATGGCACCTTTATGAATGGCTGATTTCTTTACTTCCTCAATTTGTTTTGGGATTGTTGAGAGTCGCCTCGGCACATGAGGGATGAACTTGCCGGTTTCTTGTCGCCCATCACAGCCTTGATTGTAAGCAGGCTCCCGAAATACAGCTGCTTTGTTAGAGTGTATAAGGCTTTTAGCTTCAATATGTTGTCGTCCTGAAGGCTATGAGTACGGAGGCCTGCAAGTGATTTCAAGCATATGATTCGCCCGACGGGTCTTTTTCTACAACATGCTTAATTATGAAGGGTTATCACAATGTGCATCATATGATACTCACCAAAGACGGCGGTGGTCATCTGTGAGATATGACGTTTCAGGCCACATAGTTCTTCAATGGTCGGCTTTAATTGGCCTTCGACTACTTTAGCACTTTTGATCAACGCGACTCTCTCAGCCTTCGAAGATTTTTTATATGCATTGAATTCATCCCTGACTTTCTCCATTTCTTCACAAACGACTTGGAGTTTCTCATCAGCTTGAGCTCGGGCGTCTTGTTAATGTTCCAGGATTTTCCTCATGCTTACAAGCTCTAAATTGGCTAGGACTACAATTTCCTATACCACAAAATGACCAGATGGATATTAGTCAAGTGTTCACTAGCCAAATACATAATGACGCTTGGGGGCTACCAAGAAGATTGTTACAAGTCCCCAGCAGATTGCAAGCAATATACTTGACACTTGGGGGCTAATGCATGTTAGTTTTCAATACAAGAAGACTCGGCTCATCTTCAAGAAGATGACCTGTTCCTTGGGGGCTATAGGTCGACTTTTAACGAATTAATATGAAAACCCGGCTCATCTTCAAGAAGATGACCCGACCCTTGGGGGCTACGGGTCAAATTTTTACGAATTAATATGAAGACCCGACTCATCTTCAAGAAGATGACCCGACCCTTGGGGGCTACAGGTCAAATTTCTATAAGTCCGCATGAAGACCTGGCTCATCTTTAAAAATATGACCCGACCCTTGGGGGCTATAGGTCGAATTTCTACAAGTCAGCATGGAGACCAGCTCATCTTTAAAAATTAGACTTGGCCCTTGGGGGTTACAGGTCGAATTTCTACAAATTAAGCATGATAAAGTGTCGGTCCATTACTTTCACAATAACCCGGTCCTAGGGGGTTACATGTTGTCGTTTTCAAAACTACAGTCATATTAAAGACCCAAATCGTCTTCAAGAAGATGACTCGGCCCTTGGGGGCTATGTCGTGGTTTTGTCATGGCAGATGTCCTCGTGAAAGGACTTAAAGATGGAGACATCGCACCTTGGTGGCAACTCAAAGGGGGTGAGCGAAAGCGAGACTCGGATTTACCCAGGTTCGGCCCCTCGTGTGGAGGTAAAAGCCTATGTCCTGCTTTGTGTAGATTGATGATGGTTTTGCTTACAAGGAGGGCGTAACTCGCTTGACCTGGCTCTCGATGATTTCTAACTTAACTTATCGTTCCCAGGGACTCGCCTTTATATACAGGTTGAGGCCCTAGGGTTTACAAGAGTCCTGGCTATGCTACAAATCGTAGCTTTCCCTATCTCTAAGTCGCCGTGTTTTCCAAGACTAGAAACCTCCTTGGCGGTTTATCCTTTGCATAGCTTCTGAACCGCCGTCCGGCTCTTGGTCCAAGGCATGTATTACCAATGAATGAGTCGCCCCCTTAGTGACCCGGCCCAGCTAGGGCGGGTTACACCGCATGCAATATCCCCAACAGGCTATGTATGGGTATATGGAATACAAGATAGGATTGAGCATACCTCATATCGCTTTTTCATCATGCCAACTAGGCTGGCTTCCATATCCCGGCTTGTGGAAAGGCGGCTTAAATAACCAGAATAAAGTTCTTAAAAACAAAATTTTCCAATATTGGGAAGCTCGAGCTTAGCTTTCCCGTTGTCAAGATCAGATGCTTCATTCTTGGCACTGTGCTTGGCCAACATAGTGGAAACAGGGATTTTATAACTCGCGCCAGTGACAACAACCTCCTCTTCAGGAGAAGCGGCATCTTTAGTTGTATTCAGAGGACTAGGCAGCTTAGGATTTATTTCTTGTCTCGTCTCCATGATCACATCACCAGCACTTGCCGGCTCATCATTAAAAGGTAGGTCATCACGGGCGTCCTGGTGAGCTTTAGGGGGTTCAACATGGGTATCAGAAGGATCAACTTATTCAGGAGGGTTAGGCTCCTACGTCTCTGATTCATTTCCACCAAGAGTAGCGGATGACCTGCCTATTTTCCTTTTCTTGGCTTGGGCGTGTTAAACAAAAGAAATATATCAAGTCATGTGCAAAAACTAAAGATGTCAAGGCACTATTGGATGCGAAAGTAATATTTACCCTGGATTGACAATAAGGGCTGGTAGCTTGGAAGCATTTGAGCTGCGTGATGAAGGCGGTGATGCCTGATAGGTTGAATCAGAAAAAATGAGTGGTTGACAAATAAAGCCGGCTCTTGGGAAATAGAAAGTTGGATTGTGAGGCACCTCATTCTGATGCTTATGAGTGGCTGACTTTTCACGCAAACCAGCCACTAGATCGCGTGTGGTACTGCGGGCCTCGTGCCTTGGTGTATAAATAGTCTTCTTCAAAAGGAAATTAGGATCCAAATAAGTGTCCAGGTGAGATATAGGTATTTTCCTAACGAACCGCCTTGTTGGTCTTGGAAATGAGACTTCTAAGTCGGTAGAGATAGAAATTACCTCAACATCTTCGTCCTCATTAGTTTATTCATCACCCCGCGACTGAAAGGATTTTAGCAAGTGTTAATTTAAAGATGGTTTAAAAAGTAAAGGTTCAACCTCAAATTGGTCCTCAATGGTGGTGACTCACCCATAACAGAGGACTCCTCAACAACTGCCTTGTTTTTCTTTTTGCTTGGGGCGGCTTTGGTTTTCTTGGCAACAACTTTAGGTTGCCTTTGTTTCCAGAACGACGAGTTTGCGTGCAGGGATATTGACAGAGAAAAGAAGTTTTGAACAATGAAGTAGTTTACAAACAAAAGTAAGAGATGATAAAGATTGTTACCTCAGGAGCCGTGTTCTGGGTATAGAACGGCTTCAGGCCAATTTTATAACAAGTGTCTTTCGTTTCACCCAACAGTTTCTTCACGACCTTATTGACTTCATTCAAGTCGAGAGTGAGGTTGCTGAAGCATTGCAGATTATTCAAGTCACCGTCATACTCACACATTAAGGCGTTGTGGCGACTCAAGGGCAAGATATGCCAATCTACCCAACACTAGGTCAAATCAATTCCGGTTAACCAATTGACTGTCAAAGCTCTGAGTTTGGGCCATACGAACACAAGTTGGGCATGCTCTTCTAGAGTAAGTGAGCCACGTAGTTCAAAATCCATTGGAAGGCGGTCTTCTCTAAAACCCGGCAGATGATTTTCGTCGGCCGGGGTTGTATTCTTGCAATAAAACCAAGTCTTACCCCAACCTTTAGGGTGACTAGATAAGGTAGCAGCCGGAAAACCACATTCCCTTCATCTTTGGATTGTTGCCCCGCCAAGTTCTAAGCACGTTCCTTGGCAAATTCAGTTTGGCGGTTCAGATAAAAGAATCCCCTGAATAGAAGGATCGTGGGCTCCATTCCCATGTACACCTCACGGAATAATTGGAATTGGCACAGATTGGATATGGAGTTAGGACCCAGGTCTTGAGGATGGAGATTATAGAAATGCAAAACATCTCGAAAAAAAATTTGACCCACAAGGAGAAAACCCCCGTTCAAGATGATCTGTGAAGGACACCACTTCCCGTACTCTAGGTTGAGGTCATTCTTCTCCAATGGCGGCTCGCCGGCCAATTTCCTCCTTCGATGATAAGACTCCTAAAGACACATAGTGCTGGCGCACGGTATCAGAGACTTGAGAAGGCACCCACTTGCATGTGACATGTTTTGCCATGATGATGGTTTCAGGGGAAAGGAGCTGCAGAAGAATATTTGGCGGGTCATTGATACGTCTCAAACGTATCTATAATTTTTGATGGTTCCACGCTGTTATCTTGTCATGTTTGGATGTTTTATGTACCTTTTATATCTTTTTTGGGACTAACTTATTAATTCAGTGCCAAGTGCCAGTTCATGTTTTATCTGTGTTTTTGGCTCTTTTCAAATCTGATTTTGGAACAGAGTCCAAACGGAATAAAATCCCCAAAATGATTTTTTCCCGGACGGAAGAAGATCAGGGGGTATGTGGGCCAAGCCAGGAGGGTTCCTGGGAGCCCACAAGCTCCCACTCTGCCACCAGGGGGAGGCGGCGGTGGCAGGGCTTGTGGCCTCCCAGACCGCCCCTTGACATAGATCTTTGGCCTATATATTCCCTAAAATACAACAAAAAATCAAGGGAGCCTCGAAAATACTTTTCGGCCACCGCAAGCTTCCGTTTCCACGAGATCTCATCTGGAGACCCTTCCCGGCGCCCTGCCGGAGGGGGCTTTGGAGTTGGAGGGCTTCTTCATCATCATCATCGCCCCTCCAATGACTCGTGAGTAGTTCACTTCATACCTACGGGTCCGTAGTTAGTATCTAGATGGCTTCTTCTCTCTCTTGGATCTTCAATACAAAGTTCTCCATGATCTTCATGGAGATCTATCCGATGTAATCTTCTTTGGCGGTGAGTTTGTCGAGATCCGATGAATTGTGGATTTGTGATCAGATTATCTATAATATATATTTCAGTCTTTGCTGATTTCTTATATGCATGATTTGATATCCTTGTAAGTCTCTCCGAGTCTTGGGTTTTGTTTGGCCAACTAGATCTACGATTCTTGCAATGGGAGAAGTCCTTGGTTTTGGGTTCTACAATGTGTTGACCTTTCCCAGTGACAGTAGGGGCAGCAAGGCACACATTAAGTAGTTGCCATCAAGGGTAACAAGATGGGCCCTGTCGTTGATATGAGATTGTCCGTCTACATCATGTCATCTTGCTTAAGGCGTTACTCTGTTCTTTTGGGCTTAATACACTAGATGCATGCTGGATAGCGGTCGACATGTGGAGTAATAGTAGTAGATGCAGAAAGTATCGGTCTACTTGTTTTGGACGTGATGCCTATAGATATAATCATTGCCATAGATATCGTCACGACTTTGCGCGGTTCTATCAATTGCTCGATAGTAATCTGTTCACCCACTGTCTACTTGCTTTCATGAGAGAAGCCACTAGTAAACACTACGGCCCCCGGGTCTATTCACATCCATCGTTTACACCTCCGCTTTTACTTTGCTTTGTTACTTTGTTGCTTTCAGTTCTTACTTGGCAAACAATCTATAAGGGGTTGACAACCCCTTCATAGCGTTGGGAGCAAGCTTTTGTGTTTGTGCAGGATCTTGTGCTACTCCTCCACTGGATTGATACCTTGATTCTCAAACTGAGGGAAATACTTACCACCGCTGTGCTACATCACCCTTTCCGCTTCGAGGGAACGCCAACGCAAGGCTCCAAGGCCACGGGGAAAATCCTTTGCATACTTGCCTAGGAAGTCCCTTAAGGCGTAGCCGCAGCTGAAGGATTCCTGGTGCCGTCGACACGACTATTCCTGGCGCCGTTGCTAGGGAAGCATAGCTGACATCAGAAGTATTTCTGGCGTCGTTGCCGGGGAAGAGAGATCAAGATCTATCCAAGTAGGTCTCACAAACTCATCTCTTGCATTTACTTTTGTTGCCAGTTGCCTCTTGTTTTCCTCTCCCCCACTTCACATTTGTCGTTTTCATTTGGCTTTCGCCTTTGCCTTTCTCCTTCGGCGTTTTCTTTTTGCCTTCGCCGTTTTCCTTTGCTAGTTTCCTTGCTTGCTTGTGTGCTTGTTTGTTTTTTGAAGTCATCATGGTTGAAAACACCAAACTTTGCGACTTCTCGAGCACTAATAATAATGATTTTATTAGTACTCCGATTGCTCCCGCCACTAGTGCGGAATCGTATGAAATCAACGCAGCTTTGTTAAATCTTGTTATGAAAGAGCAATTCGATGGCCTTCCTAGTGAAGATGCCGCATCCCATCTCAATACCTTCATTGAGCTTTGTGATATGCAAAAGAAAAGAGATGTGGATAATGATGTGATTAAGTTGAAACTTTTTCTTTCTCGTTGCGAGATCGTGCAAAAACTTGGTTTTCTTCTTTGCCTAAAAATAGTATCGATTCTTGGGATAAGTGCAAAGATGCTTACATATCCAAGTATTTTCCGCCGGCTAAGATCATCTCCTTACGTAACGATATCATGAATTTCAAGCAACTTGATCATGAACACGTTGCACAATCTTGGGAGAGGATGAAGCTTATGATTAGAAATTGTCCCGCTCATGGCTTGAGTTTGTGGATGATTATACAAATCTTTTACGTTGGCTTGAATTTCGCTTCTCGCAATATCTTGGACTCCGCCTCAGGTGGAACGTTCATGGAAATCACGTTAGGAGACGCTACAAAACTCCTAGACAATACCATGGCCAACTACTCTCAGTGGCACACTGAAAGATCACCTGCTAGCAAAAAGGTGCACGCTATAGAAGAGATTAACTCGCTTAGTGCTAAGATGGACGAGTTGATAAATTTGGTTGCTAGTAGAAACGCTACCGTAGATCCTAATGACATTCCACTATCTTCTTTGATTGAGAGTAGCAACGCTAGTTTGGACGTGAATTTTGTTGGTAGGAACAATTTTGGCAACAACAATGCTTTTAGAGGAAACTATGTTCCTATGCCTTTTCCTAGTAACTCCTCTAACAATTATGGCAATTCCTACAACAACACTTATGTAAATCACAACAAATTACCCTCTGATTTAGAGAGTAATATCAAATAGTTCATCAACTCTCAAAAGATTTTCAATGCGTCCATAGAGGAAAAACTACTCAAAATTGACGATTTGGCTAAGAGCGTTGATAGGATGTCTTGTGATATTGATGCTTTGAAAGTTAGATGCGCTCCTCCCAAGGTCAACTTGCATGAAACTTTGAAAGCTATGCGTGTCTCCATGAATGAGAGCAAAGAAAAAACCGCCCAAATTTGCACTAGGCATGAATGGTTTAAAAGGGTGCGTTCTAGTGATGCAAATCACGATGATCTTAAAGTGCTTGGTGTGTCTCCTCTTGAATCTTTGTTTTCGCGTGTCAAACCTATTTATGGAGGGGATGGATATGAATCCACTTTGGTTGAAAAATGCCCCAATGATTCGGAGTCCACCTATCTTTATGATAAAAGTGTGGAGAGTGGAGTAGAAGAAGTCAAATTGTGGGTAGTAATGAAACTCCCACTTTGGATTTCAAGGAATTCAATTATGATAATTGCTCCTTGTTTGAATGCATTTCTTTGATGCAATCCATTGCAAACTCTCCACATGCTTATAGCCAAAGCAAAGCCTTTACCGTGCATATTGTAGATGCTATGATGAGATCTCTTGAAGAGAAGCTCGAGCTAGAAGTCTCTATACCTAGAAAACTTCATGATGAGTGGGAACCTACTATCAAAATCAAAATCAAAAACTATGAGTGCAATGCTTTGTGTGATTTGGGTGCTAGTGTTTCCGCGATTCCAAAGTCTTTATGTGATATTCTTGGTTTTCATGAGATTGAAGAGTGTTCTCTTAATTTGCATCTTGCGGATTCTACTGTCAAGAAACCCATGGGAAGGATCGATGATGTTCTTATTGTTGCAAATAAGAACTATGTACCCCGTGGATTTCATTGTACTTGACATAGATTGCAATCCTTCATGTCCCATTATTCTTGGTAGACCTTTCCTAAGGACTATTAGTGCTATCATCGATATGAAGGAAGGGAATATTAGATTTCAGTTTCCTTTAAAGAAGGGCATGGAGCACTTTCCTAGAAATAAAATAAGATTGCCTTATGAATCTATGATGAGGGCTACCTATGGTTTGAGCACCAAAGATGACTATACGTGATTCCATCACTTTTTGCCTAGCTAAGGGCATAAAACAAAAGCGCTTGTTGGGAGGCAACCCAACAAATCTATCCTTTTTATTTCTGTTTTGTGTTTTCCACACTTTCATAATTCTGTTATGATTGTGTTTTTGTGTTTCTTTTTGCGTTTGTGCCAAGCAAAACCGTTATGATTAGTCTTGGGGATGATCGTTTGGTCATTCTCGAAAAGACAGAAACTTTCTGCTCATGAAAAGAATTTTCATTTTTTTCTGTAAGAGATTTTGAGTTGATTCTTTTTGCTTCTGATATCTAGCAAATTCTAAAGACTGTCGTAATTTTTCCGAATTTGTGAAGTACCAGAATTATACGAAATATACAGATTTCCACATACTAGTCTGCTGTTATCAGATTCATTTTTTGTTGTGTTGGTTGCTTATTTTGATGAAACTATGGATAGTATCGGGGGGTATTAGCCATGGAAGATTGAAAATACAGTAAGCCAACATCAGCACAAGTATAATTCAAGTTTGCTACAGTACCTAAGGAAGTGGTGGTTTGCTTTCTCATACTAATGTTATCACGAGTTTCTGTTTAAGTTTCGTGTTGTGAAGTTTTCATGTTTTGGGTGAAATTCTTATGGAAAAAGAGATAAAGAGTGGCAAGAGCTCAAGCTTGGGGATTCCAAGGGCACCCCAAGAGATTCAAGGATGCCGTAAAAGCCTAAGCTTGGGGATGCCCCGGGAAGGCATCCCCTCTCTCGTCTTCAATCCATCGGTAACGTTACTTGGGGATATATTTTTATTCACCACATGTTATGTGTTTTTGCTTGGAGCGTCTTGTATCGTAGGAGTCTTTTTTTTTGTCACAATCATCCTTGCTTCACACCTAGAGAGAGAGAGACATGCACTCACCGTGATTTTGTCGGTCTTCACTTATATCCTTTGGTAGACAATTCAGCTCACATGTGCTTCACTTATATATTTTGAGCTAGATACTTTTGCTCTATGTGCTTAACTTATATATTTTAGAGCACAGCAATGCGTGGCTTGGTAGTTGACCTATGCTTTGAAAGTATTCTCAAATGGGGTAGTTATCCAAAGGGATACGAAAACTTCCACCTTCATGTGCATTGAATAGTTAGAGAAGTTTGATTCATCTCAATTAGTTTTGAGTTGTGGTTATGGTAATATTGAAGTCATGCTAGTAAGGTGTTATGGATCTAGAAATACTTGTGTTGAAGTTAGTGATTCCCGTAGCATGCACGTATGGTGAACCGCTATGTGATGAAATCTGAGCATGATTAGTATATTGATTGTCATCCTTTGCGTGGCGGTCGGGATCGCGCGATGGTTTATACCTACCAACCCTTCCCCTAGGAGTATGCGTTGAATGCTTTGTTTCGATTACTAATAGAACTTTTGCAACAAGTATATGAGTTCTTCATGACTAATGATGAGTCCATGGTTTAGATGCACTTTCACCTTCCACCATCAGTATCTTCTTAGTATCGTGCAATTTTCGCCGGTGCACAAAACCCACCATTAGCCTCCCTCAAAACACCCACCATACCTACCTACTATGGCTTTTTCAAAGTCATTCCGAGATATATTGCCATGCAACTACCACCATGACATGTGCCACCACGTCTACATTGCCATTGCATGATCGTAAGATAGCTAGCATGATGTTTCCATTAATGTCTATGCCATGCTAGATCATTGTCACGGTACACTACCGAAGGCATTCCATATAGAGTCATAGTTGCTCTAAGTTTTGTGTTGAAAGTGTGATGATCATCATTAATGGAGCATTGTCCCATGTAAGGAAATAAAAGAGGCCAAAGAAGCCCACCAAAAAAAAGAGGCCAAAGAGCCCACCAAATAAAAAAATGAGAGAAAAAGAGAGAAGGGACAATGCTACCACTTTTTCCACACTTGTGCATATTAAGCACCATGATCTTCATGATTGAGAGTCTCTCGTTTTGTCACCACCATATAGCTAGTGGGAAATTTTCACTATATAACTTGGCTTGTATATTCCAATGATAGGCTTCCTCAAAATTGCCTTAGGTCTTCGTGAGCAAGCAAGTTGGATGCACACTCACTAGTTTTCTTTAAGAGCTTTCACATACTCATAGCTCTAGTGCATCATTTGTATGGAAATCCCTACTCATTCACATTGATATCTATTGATGAGCATCTCCACAGCTCATTGATATGCCTAGTTAATGTGACTATCTTCTCCTTTTTGTCTTGCAACATCCACCACACTCCACACCATCAATAGTGCTATAACCATGGCTCACGCTCATGTATTGCGTGAGAGTTCAAAAGGTTTGAGAAAGTAAAGGTGTGAAACAATTACTTGGCCAATACCGGGGTTGTGCATGATTTAAATTTGTTGTGCAATGATGATAGAGCATAGCCAGACTATATGCTTTTGTAGGGATAACTTTCTTTTGGCCTTGTTATTTTGAAAGTTCATGATTACCTTGCTAGTTTTCTTGAATTATTATTGTTTCCATGTCAATAGCAAACTATTGTTTTGAATCTAATGGATCAGAACATTCACGTCACATAAGAGGAGTTACAAAGTACATCTATGCTAGGTAGCATGAAAGCATCAAAAATTCATTCTTTATCACTTCCCTACTCGAGGACTAGCAGGAGTTAAGCTTGGGGATGCTTGATACGTCTCAAACGTATCTATAATTTTTTTATGGTTTCACGCTGTTATCTTGTCATCTTTGGATGTTTTATGTACCTTTTATATCTTTTTGGGGACTAACTTATTAATTCAGTGCCAAGTGACAGTTCATGTTTTTTATGTGTTTTTGGCTCTTTTCAGATCTGATTTTGGAACGGAGTCCAAACGGAATAAAATCCCCGAAATGATTTTTTTTCCAAACGGAAGAAGATCAGGGGGCCTGTGGGCCAAGCCAGGAGGGCTCCTGGGAGCCCACAAGCCCCCACTCCGTCCCCAGGGGGAGGCGACGGTGGCAGGGCTTGTGGCCTCCCTGGGCGCCCCATGACCTAGATCTTTGGGATATATATTTCCTAAAATACAGCAAAAAATCAGGGGAGCCTCCAAAATACTTTTCCGCCGCCGCAAGCTTCCGTTTTCGCGAGATCTCATCTGGAGACCCTTCCCAGCGCCCTGCCGGAGGGGACTTTGGAGTTGGAGGGCTTCTTCATCATCATCATCGCCCCTCCAATGACTCATGAGTAGTTCACTTCAGACCTACGGGTCTGTAGTTAGTAGCTAGATGGCTTCTTCTCTCTCTTGGATCTTCAATACAAAGTTCTCCATGATCTTCATGGAGATCTATCCGATGTAATCATCTTTGGCGGTGTGTTTGTCGAGATCCGATGAATTGTGGATTTGTGATCAGATTATCTATGATATATATTTGAGTCTCTGCTGATTTCTTATATGCATGATTTGATATCCTTGTAAGTCTCTCCGAGTCTTGGGTTTTGTTTGGACAACTAGATCTATGATTCTTGCAATGGGAGAAGTGCTTGGTTTTGGGTTCTACCATGTGGTGACCTTTCCTAGTGACAGTAGGGGTAGCAAGGCACACATTAAGTAGTTGCCATCAAGGGTAACAAGATGGGCTCTGTCGTTGATATGAGATTGTCCGTCTACATCATGTCATCTTGCTTAAGGCGTTACTCTGTTCTTTTGGACTTAATACACTAGATGCATGCTGGATAGCGGTCGACGTGTGGAGTAATAGTAGTAGATGCAGAAAGTATCGGTCTACTTGTTTTGGACGTGATGACTATAGATATAATCATTGCCATAGATATCGTCACGACTTTGCGCGGTTCTATCAATTGCTCGATAGTAATTTGTTCACCCACCGTCTACTTGCTTTCATGAGAGAAGCCACTAGTAAACACTACGGCCCCCGGGTCTATTCACATCCATCGTTTACACCTCCGCTTTTACTTTGCTTTGTTACTTTGTTGCCTTCAGTTCTCACTTGGCAAACAATCTATAATGGATTGACAACCCCTTCATAGCGTTGGGAGCAAGCTTTTGTGTTTGTGCAGGATCTTGTGATACTCCTCCACTGGATTGATACCTTGGTTCTCAAACTGAGGGAAATACTTACCACCGTTGTGCTACATCACCCTTTCCGCTTCGAGGAAACACCAACGCAAGGCTCCAAGGCCACGGGGGAAATCCTTTGCATACTTGCCTAGGAAATCCCTTAAGGCGTAGCCGCAGCTAAAGGATTCCTGGTGCCGTCGACATGACTATTCCTGGCGCCGTTGCTAGGGAAGCACAGCTAACATCAGTCATCTAAGGAAAAAAATGAAAAAGATCAAGGCATTTGGATGAAAGTAATCCAGGTGGCCCTACTCTACAACGACGAAACAATTGTTAGATAACTAAGTCGCCCTAACATGATTCGCCACCCAGCGGCGAAGCGATTGCAGTATTGGCGGGTCACAGTCATATTCAAGAGTCGCCAAAATCTAAAGGCGAGTTACACAACAGTCAAGGTTTTTGTTTTTCTGCTAAGTACACGGCAAACACATTTATATTGTAGTATCTAAAATTATAGATCCACAAGTGATTCAGAAAGGGAAAAGTTACTACCCTAGATAGTATGGCATGGAAGCAAGGACGTGCGTAGCTACGAAAATCATGGGAATCTCGTGAACATTTATACATGGGCAAGTCCGACGGAAGGTTGCATGGGCAGGCGTCGGTGACACAGACATGGCAAGCTCCGATGAACTCCATGAACAGCGATGAACTTACAAACAGACCTAATGGGGGAAAGAGAACCGACCTGATGACACCAATGGCAGGGGAGAAGATCTGCTACGATGCGGCCAAGATGTGACGAGATCGGGGTCCTGGCTGTGGATGGCCGACAATGCGAGAGTGACGGCGGCGGTGCATTAATGGGCTTGAGCTCGAGGAAGAAGAAGAAGAAGCGGGGAGGTGATGCAAAAAATTAAGGGGGTCCCCTCGCGAGTATTTAAAGGCCCGAGGCTGAGGTGGAAACGACAAGCATGGGGATCTAGGAGCTCCAGTAATTTTGGGAGCTGAGGGCGCCTCGATTTTCGGGACGAAAGGGATAATTACAAAGAGCCGTTGTGATGGTGTCATCAAAACCTAGATTTTGGGGCGGGTGACGTCATTGCTGAGCAGAGCAAGTAAAAGCTAAGTCCTTGAAATTTCATGAGCCGGCATTTCCGTCATAGGGAAGTCAAAGACACAAGTTGCAGACAAGCTGCCAAGATTAAAGAGAAGGATATTGTATTGAATAAATTCAAGTCAATAAGGGGCCTAATGTTGGGGATATTACCCCGCAGTATAACCTGCCCTATGGAGGTCGGGTCAAGACTAATGCGGCTTGACAATATTCAAGATGGGTCGTGACATGCAAGACTGGAGGCGCAAGGCGGGTCACCAAGGTGAGCCAGTTGACGGCCCAGGACACGAAGCTGACGACTCAAGGCCCACAAGGTAGAAGGTCGCCAGAAGTTTCCTTGCTTGAGGAACAAGGCGAGTTAGAGACGTATCGGGACACGAATCATAATGTGATCCGGATTCTTGTAAGCATAAGGTCCTGACATGTATATAAAGGCGGGTCCTTAAGGCTAATAGGGTTAAGTTACAAGCAATCGATAGCTAGGTCAAGCGAATCCGCTCCCTTGTAATCGATTTCATCATCAATACACACAAAGCATGACGTAGGCTTTTACCTCTATTGGAGGGGCCGAACCTGGGTAAACTCGTCTCTCGTTCCCAATCAACCCCTTTGAGTTGCCACATAGCGGCGATGGCCTCACACTCAAGTTCTCTCACGAGGACATATGTCGTGACAAAACCACGACACTAACCCCTCATGGTGATCTGCATGGTGATCACGAACTTGGGATGGTAGGATTACAACCTCTTTTGGATGTGGTGGTAGGATTACACCCTTTTTGGATGTGATGGTAGGATAACACCAACGTAGTGATAGGTTGAATTTGCTATGTGGTATGATCATGCATGCTTAATAATGCTATTATGCTCCATTACTTGCTCCTAGAGTGCTCATTGCTTGTTGTTTGTGTGCTTGAATGCTTGTTGCTTCAACTTATTGTTCATTTGCACTGCTAGGGTAAGTGGTATGCATTGTTCGAAGGGAGGGTTTCAGGGGTTTCCAGTTCATGAAAAGCTTGCGGCAAATAAGTTTCAGGGTACAGCGACGGCAGCCAGAGAGGGTTCAAGGCTAGGCAGGCGGCAGAAGGTGCTTACTCCAAGTATGTGCGAGATCACGCATGCAGCAAGGTTGAGGTTGCCAAGGTGGATTGTCCATTTGAGGTGAAGGACTTCATCATCTTCGCCCAGTTCATCGCCACTACAATTATGTGGCTTTGGTGTGCTTGGTGCGATCGTGTTTAAGGTGTAGTAGCAGTGGGTAACATCACCAAGTAAGATACAAGGTGATCACAACTCTTTACACGTATGCAAACAAACAACGTGCACTCATCTCATCACATATAATACAAATAACCAAACGTGAAACGGAGAGGCGTGCTATGATGTAGAAAGAGAATATGCAGGCAATCAATCAACATGCAGATGTTGTTTTTTACCTGCATATGCTCACTCGGGCTCTAATAAAACAAATATGCAAAATACCTAAAAATGATACAATCAATCAAACGCTCCCTAATAGCACGTGTGCGAGGGCTTGACAAACCAACCCATTACATCTAATTCCGATCAACAACTTGAAGGTATGGCTAAACTGAAAAGAAAAACTTGGAAGGTGGCAAGGTGCGACTGAATGGCTTACGTCATTGGTTTGCTATAAATGGATAATAGAAAAAATTGAATGATGGGCTGGAATCCCATTTCCTCTCCTCCAGCACGGTGGCAGAAACGGCAGCAGCACATCGTCGATTAGGTTACACTATATCAGGAAGGCCGCGATGCAACTACCACAACGGCAGCAGACACCAAAATCCCCTGACCCATGTGGCGCGAGATAGCATGCAACAGAACGGCCGCGGTCGTTCGGCGCCGATGCGATGTGCTCATGCATTTCCGAGCACGAACCAAGTTTCGAGGAGGGCCGGGTTGGACTTGTGATCCGCGTGTGGAATAAACAAAAAACAGGCTGTATGCAGAATGATACGATCGGTTGGGAATTATATACACACATGACGATTGTTTCAGAAAAAAAAATGCACATGACAACGGGGTTAGTTAGCTACGCTGCGGAATGGGCAGGATTGGCCGGTGGACACCGTGGACGCCGCCCAAAGACCAGTTGATTGATCTGCATGTACGTATGATTCGCATGTTTCTTTTTTAGGGTGCGGGCCGAGTATTATTCTTAGTAGATGGTCCTCGGAGAATCTTATGTCATGCACTTACCTTCAAAATACTTATTTCGTTACCTTGCTCCCGTCTATTGCGCCTTTCCGTCCGGCGTATCACGTAGACGTATGCACGCCTTCCATCTTAACGCATTTGACCGTCAACGACGACCGGCCGTCAACATGACAAACACCGAACACGCCAGCCCAAATCAGCGTAGTGTGACTAACACGTCATATTGTTTAGCGTTTACAATTGTTTAGTTGTAACGTCGTTTATTACGACGTGTTTAACTCAGCTGCTGTCGTGCGTACTCATTTCGCGTATGCACAACGTAGTTGAAGACACCAGATCAGAAGGCATATCACCTAGATGTGTCGCCTTGATGTTTGTCGCTAGGACGGCTAAATTTGCCTTCAACAAAAGGAACTTGAAAGCGGGTATTAAGTTGGCATGACTAGTGCGGCAAACGTATCTTTGACTGGATGGCCCGCACCAAGCACCGTTTCGTGATTCCGCCATTGAAACCTGCTCCCCTTCCCACTACGTCAGACGAAGAATCGGTTTATAAAGCCACGGGAGACACCCCTGGTTGTTTGTCGCTACAGCTGCACGGAAGAGACAAAAGTAAACTCGTCGCTCTTCGCCCCACCCACACCACACCACCCCGTATTCATACCCTCCCATCCGGTATCCCATGCCGCTCCCACCCCCCCCCCCCCCCCGCCCCCCCACACACACACACATTCCGTGCTTGGTTACCTCATTCCATGGGCGAGCACGTGGCGAAGGATGTGCAACTCCTGACAAAGGAGCTCCTCCTGGCGAAGGATGTAGAGCTCTTGGCGAAGGATGCTGGGCTCCGTGCCAAGGACGGCGAGGTCCTTCGTCAGTAGAGAGAGTTGGTGGTGCTTCAGAAGTTGCTTGAGTCGAATACCAATTCCCTTGAGGCCAGAAGTAATTCTTAGATAAGGTGGTGGATGCTCTAGGCAACCAGATGTCCCTGCTGTTTAGCCAGGTAGAGAGCAAGCGGTCGAGAAGGAGGAGGCCCACGGCCGTTTGAATTGCTTGTTGGACGAAGTTGCCTCGCAAGTGTTGCGGCTGCGCGATGTGTATCGTCGTGTAGGCGCCACCTTGCCAGTCGTGGGGCTAACACCTTACAACCACCCCCATTGACTTCAACGAGGTGGAGCTTCCAGACCTCATCTCTTTTTTTCACCTACATGGCCAACGAGCTGAACCGTCTTGGTTCGAACGCTCGTGTGTTGATGCACATGGAGGGGATGCGCACTACCGTCGTCGTTGCAGGGTGAATCCTCTCTGGGCTGGGTCACCGTAATCCACTTCTCCCATTGGACACCATCTTTGAAGAGCTGGCTCCAGCCAATCGGGAGCGGGAGCTGCGGGCGGCGTCATCCTACCTTTGTCGTGTCATGGTACTAGGGAAGGAGAGGGACTTCTGTCCTCTTTAGGCATCATTCTACTTGTCTTGTTAGCCTTTTATGTGTGAAATCTGAATTTCTACGATGTTATGTGCTTCTTTTGTGTTATGAAGTTATGCACACTGATTTTGTAATCATGAACTAGTGTTCAGTGTTCACCCTCCTTTTGTGTTTTGAATTTAGTTGCAAGCTTTCTCTGTCGGCTCATTTGTTAATTTCAAGTGTTTGCACTCCTTTCGTGTTGTAAGTTTTGAGCTGGGATGTTATTCATACTAGAATTGTCAAATGGAGCGCCTAATTGTAGGAACCACATAGGACATAAAAGGACCACCTAGGACACATGATGCATAGTCTGAAGTTTGACTGGCTAATGTTGAAAATCCTACATGAGGCAACACCAGAAAGACTGACACAAAAGAAGAAGGAAAGACACAGATCAGTGGTGTCCTTATAGTCTACTTACTCTTCAACGATCTTGGTCGGCTTCGCTTTCTCGAGGCGCGTGGCAATGAGCTCTTTCACCTCCTCATGACCTTGGCGGAGCTTGTCTTTTTTGATGCAAGCAGTGATGATCTCTATCGCGTCCTGTCGACCCTGCTTGAGAAGAACAAGCGATTTATCCATCAGCCGGTCACGCTCGTTTATAAGCTTTGCATTGTCATCCCTCAGTTCGACGTCGACGGCGGACAACCTCTCCACCAACGCCTTGCTCTTCTCGTGCAACTTCTCCCAGCGGGTCATCTGCTCATTAAGCATGTCACGCTCGATGCACAGCTTATCCTTGTCATCCATAAGTTCCACCATGAGAGTTGTCACTTTTTTTAGTGAGACATTGCTCTCCACAAGCGAGGCATTCCTCTCCTCATGCAGCTTGGCCCAACCTACGATCTCTTCCTTCGGGTTATGTACTTGAGCCAACATGTCATTGGTGGCAAAACACTATTCTCCACCGGTGAGAATGCGCTTCCCGGAGCCCTCGCCTGAGTGTGAGGACGTCGTGATCCGACGGGCCTTCTCTGCTGCTTCCGATGCCTTGGTCAATCATCCGTTGTTATTTCTGGAACATGAGCTCCCCCCACGAACCATGGAAGGCAGAATGAAGGAAGAAGTAAGAAAAGAAGGGGTTGTTCTACTGTTGACAGGTGTGGAGGTCGAGCGCGGGCTATTTGTAGACGTCTAGACAACCAGCGGGTATAGGAACGAGCGGTCACATCTTGGTCACTAAATGTTGTTGCGTTTGGCGTCTTTGACTAGTCATTTCTACTCACCTTCGTCGGTTCACATGCTAGAGCAACGTATTTTCACTCGCGTGTGTACCAACGAGAAGACGCATCGTGATGATGACGTGCCTGGACAGTTGACTGATACGTCTTCAATGTATCTATAATTTTTTATTGTTCTATGGTGATATATTATCACTCTAGAAAAACTTTAGGGGTATTTATTTACCATTTTATATTATTTTTAGCACTATGCTATTGACCTACTGCCTAGTGCCAGTTGTTTTTTTCTACGTGTTTTTCACTTTTCAGGTTTTCCATAACAAACGAAGTCCAATTTCCCTGAAACTTTTTGGTGATTTTTTCTAGACCAAAAGAAGACCAGCAAGCATCGGAAGAAGGCTAGAGGCCTCATGAGGGGCCCACAAGCCAACAGGGTGCGACCGGGGGGTTGCGCCCTGATAGCTTGTGTCTCCCTCATGGCCCTCCTGACTCTATTCTTTGGCTCATAAATTCTCATCTACCCTAAAAACACCAGATGGAGTCCCAAAACACTTTTTATGCCGCCGCAAATCTCTATTCCGATGGGGGCCATCTAGAGCTCCATTCCGGTACCCTGCCGGAGGAGAGATCGATCACGGAGGGCCTCTTCATCAACCTTGTTGCCCTCATGATGATGTGTGAGTACTTCACCACAGACGTACGGGTCCATAGTTGGTACCTAGATGGCAATCTCTCTCTTTGATCTTCAATACAATGATCATCGCGTCTTTGCTTTGACCCATATGATGTAATCCTTTTGTGTGGTGCGTTAGTTGAGATCCAATGAATTATGGGTTTATGTTTAGATTATTCATGATAAATATTTGAGTCTCCTCTGAATACTTATATGATTCTTATGTGCATATGATAGCTTCGTAATACTCTCTGATCTATTGAACTAGTTTGGCCAACTAGATCGATATTTCTTCGGTGAGGGGGGTGCATTATGGTAGGTTCAACCTCGCGAATTTCTATATCCCAGTGATAGAAGGGACAAGATGCATCTCTGTGTTCTTGCTACTAAGGATAAAAATATGGGGTTTATTCATATTGATTGAGTTCACTTTGTCTACATCATGTCATTGTTCTCCATGCATTACTCTGTTTTACTTAATACTCTAGATGCATGCTCGATAGCGGTCGATGAGTGGAGTAATAGTAATAGGTGAAGGCAGGAGTCGGCCTGTTTTTTTATGGACGTGATGCCTATATAAACATGATTATTGCCATGAATATCGGATAACTATCCATTTTTATATCAATTGCCCAACAATAATTTGTTTACCCACCGTATGCTATTTTTCATGAGAGATCCCATTAGGGAAAGCTATGGCCCTCGGGTCTATTCACAACATACTGATAAAACCTTCATTACATTTGTGCCATTTACTTGTTTTTTATTTTATCTTGATATTTAGAATTATCTACACACCTCACTTTTTTGCAAATAACAAGACAAGAGGATTGACAACCCTCTTCCCCATGTTAGGTGCAAGTTGTTTGTTCTTTTGTTGTGCAGCCGCTGAAGACAGTTGTGGTTGATATTCCTATTGATTATATAAACATTGGTTTCATAACTAAGGGAAATACTTACCCACATTGTGTTGCCTTAACCGGTTCCTCTTCATGGAAAACCCAACGCAGATCACAAGTATCAGGAAAGATTTCTCGCACCGTTGTCGGGGAATATCATCACCAACTACCAAGTAACTCCACAAAAAAAATTATTCACTTGTTCCTCTTTTTATTTGTTGGTATATTTAGTTTGTCTCATAAAAAATAAAAATACAAAAATATTTACCTTTGCTTGTTTAGCTTGTCACTAGTTTGCATCTTTGCTCTCTAGTTTACTTGCCTAGCTATGCTATATTTATATTTTTCACACCAAAACAGAAAGTAGAATGCAAAAATAAAGATAAATAGATCCTCATCCACTAGCTAATATTTTCAAAAGATCCATTTATGTTGAAACAATTGCTACTGAGAGTGCACTAGATTATCTTTTTGAGGTCTTGCTTGAAAATCATGAATCTAAAAATTGTAAAATTTATAAAGTGATTCATGATAGTTCCTTGAATGAAAAGCATGATTGCTATATTGTTGAATTTGAATATGATCCTACATGTAATCATTATGAGAGAGGAAAATATGGTTATAGAAATTTTCATGTTACTCACTTACCTCTCTTGATATTCAAATTGTTAATGCTTCATTCTTCCTACTTGCTTATGCTAGACACTTCTTGTCTTGATAAATTGTTTGCTTATAAAAAGCCTACGCATAGTAAGTATGTTAGACTTAAATGTGCTTGTCTTATGTTTCATTATGCTCTCTTTGTGCTTCAAATCTTGTCTTTTATGTGAGCATCATTGAAATTTCAAGCCTATCTTAATGGCTATAAAGAAAGAGCTTGTTGGGAGACAACCCAATAGCTATCATTTATTTATATTAGTTTTTGATAACATGATTATTGCCTCGGTAATGATTGTGTTTTATTTTATTTTAATTAGTTTTTGTGCCAAGTAAAGCCTTTGGGGTGATTTGCCTGATGAGTAGAATTGATACACTGGAAAAACAGAAACTTTGACGTCCAGTGCGGAATTTCTATGATTTTACTGGAACATCTTTTTATGCTGAATTTTTTAACACACTATTTCTATACAAATTCCTCAGGTCTTCCCAATGATTCACAATTTTGAGAGTTACATAAGTATAGGTTCATTGCATATTACTATAGAGTGTTCTATTTCAGTCATATTCTATTTTTGCATGCGTAGTTTGCTTGTTTTGATAATGATATGGATTGTATCGGGGGGTATAAGCCATGGAGGAGTTAACATACATTACCCTATGATAAAATAAAATAAGAACTAATTTTTAACAACACCTGAAAGTATTTGATATGGTTCTTGTAATAATGGATCTCACGAAGTTTTGTTGAGTTTTATGTGATTGAAGTTTTCAAGTCTTGGGTATTGTCCCAATGGACAAAGGATTGAGGAGCAGCAAAATCCTAATCTTGGGGATGCGCAAGGCCCCTCAAGGTAATATTCTAGGAAGTCTCAAGCGTCTAAGCTTGGGTATGCCCCGGAAGGCATCCCCTCTTTTCGTCTCAATCCATTGGTATGTTACTTGGAGCTATATTTTTATTCATCACATGATATGAGTTTTGCTTGGAGCATCGTTTGCTTTTGTTTGGATTTTCTTTAAGTTTGACACAATCATTTTTTTATGGACACACCTATTTTATAGATATACCACATCATCACAATTTTTAGAATATTCTATGTGCTTCACTTATATCTTTTGAGCTTAGCAGCTGCTCCAGTACTTCACTTATATCTTTTTGAGCACAGTGGCGTGTAAATTTTATAGAAATATTATGTTGTAGTTATTCACTTATATTTGTTTGAGAGATGAACAAATAGTGGCGGTAATTTTCATGGGTCATAACACTAGATCAAAAATAATGAGTATTCAATGAGTGATAATTAAAACCATCATGTAGCACATATAGAGAAATTATGGGTTAATGATATTGATGTGGTGACATGAAAAAGGTGTAAGTGCATTATTATTAATATAGATAGGTGTCGATATTAAGATATGTTCAGATTCATGTTCATCTAAAAAATTAAAAAGGCATGCTGATGATGTGTGAGAATTTCTACTCCTTGTTGAAATCCTTGTGTTGTTTTGAGTTGCATTCGCGTGATGGTTAATTCCTACCAACCCTCTCCCTCGGGGCATGCGAGTAGTACTTTGATTTTCGATAAAAATGAATAAAACTTTGCAATAAGTATATGAGTTCTTCATGACTAATATGACACCATGGACATACGCACTCTCATCTCCTCATATTTGCTAGCCTCTTTGGTATCGTGCATCGCTCGTTCTCACCTTGAGGATCGATACAACTTTCGCCGGTGCATCCAAACCCCGTAACATGACACGCTCTATTGCACCTAAACCTTTTAATACCCTCCTCAAAACAGCCACCATATCAACATATCATGGCATTTCCATAGCCATTCTGAGATATATTGCCATGCAAATGCCATCGTCACTTCACATGACTAGTTCGTTCATCATCATAATGATTTGCATGATCATATAGAGTTGACATAGTATTTGTGGAAAATCCACCATTCATCATATTTTTGATACATGTCATGCTAGATCTTTGCACATCCTGGTACGCTGCCAGAGGCATTCATTCAGAGTCATATCGTCCTATCAGTTTTCATGTTGAGTTGTAAGTGAATAAAAGTGTGATGATCACCATTATTAGAGCATTGTCCCAGTGAGGAAATAAAAAAGAGGGAGGCCAAATGAGCCCACCATAATGACAATAAAAATGAATGCGAGAAAAAGATAGAAGGGACTTTGCTACTATCCTTTACCACACTTGTGCCTCAAAGTGGCACCTTGTTCTTCATATAGAGAGTCTCATGTTATATTATTAATATGCTAGTGGGTATCACTTTTTCATAGACTTGGCTTGTATATTCCGATGATGGGCTTCCTCAAATGCCCGAGGTCTTCATGGTCAAGCAAGTTGGATGCACACCGCACTTAGCTTGAGTGGAGCTTTCATACACTTATAGCTCTTGTGCGTCATTTGCATGGCAATCCCTACTCCTCGCATCGATATCTACCGATGGGCATCTCCATAGCTCGTTGGTACGCTTAGTTGATGTGAGACTACCTTCTCCATTTTTACCCCTTTGAAACCTACCATCATTTTCTATTCCACCTTTATGTTATGTCCAATGGTTCACGATCATGTATTGTGTGAAGAATAAAAAGTCGATGCATATTGAAGAAGTATGATCCAATTGCCTAACTTGAACACCGCGGTCCTTGACATTCGTATTAATGTGGTGAATATGGAGCCATGCCTTGTTAATATAATAAAGATGGATGGGGGGTCAAACAATCTTTGAGAATCGTATACTTCAAAAGATTAATAATTTGCTGCTTATACCTATAAGTATTTACATGTTAATGTTTGTTAATTCATGGTTTCCCAATGAACATACATGCATAAAGTTACATCATGGATAACATGTCACATCAAAAATTCTGTTTTTATCATTTACCTACTCAAGGGCGAGCAGGAATTAAGCTTGGGGATGCTTGATACGTCTCCAACGTATATATATTTTTTTTATTGTTCCATGATGATATATTATCATTCTATAATACTTTTGAGGTATTTATTTACCATTTTATATTATTTTCGAGCACTAACCTGTTGACTCAGTGCCCACTGCCAGTTGTTGTTTTCTGTGTGTTTTTTACTTTTCAAGTTTTCCATACCAAGAGAAGTCCAATTGCCGTGAAATTTTTTGGTGATTTTTTCTGGACCAAAAGAAGACCAACGAGCATCAGAAGAAGGCTGGAGATCTCATGAGGGGCCCACAAACCAACAGGGCGTGGTCTGGGGGGCGCGCCATGATAGCTTGTGCCTCCCTCGTGGCCCTCACAACATATTGATAAAACCTTCATCACCTTAGTGCCATTTACTTGTTTTTGTTTTATCTTGCTATCTAAAATCATCTACACACCTCACTTGCTTGAAAATAACAAGACCAGAGGATTGACAACCCTCTTTCCTGCGTTGGGTGCAAGTTGTGTTGTTCTTTTGTGTGCAGCCACTGAAGACGGTTGTGGTTGATATTCCTATTGGTTCGATAAACCTTGGTTTCATAACTAAGGAAAATACTTGCCCACATTATGCTGCAAAACTCCGTTCCTCTTCATGGAAAACCCAATGCAGATCACAAGTATCATTGACGTGCTTAATCCATTTATTATTCGATGCTTATACCAACGAGAAGTTGAAAACAGAAGTGAGGATAGGTTTGGGCAATTTAAGAATAAATGTGTCGGAATTGGTACTAGATGGTTGGGCATTCCACAACCATTGGGCTGGCTACAATGTAGTGAGAAGCTACATAAAGTTAATTAGCCATCTAAATTTGAACGCATGTTTCATACAAAGCATAAGTTAAGCAGGCACGGGCAAAGCTAACGACAGTTTCATATAACGGCACATAAACATCCATCTATAGATAATCCTTGTTTACATAAAGTTGCCTCAGATATTCAGGAATAATACCTTATGAGTGGCAGCAAAATAACATGAGTGAATATCGGTTTCACAGTTCCAGTCCAAGGCATATCACATAGATGGCACGGTCCATAGTGGTTATTGTCTCCATCTTGATAAACCTAGGCATGCTCAGCTTCATGGCCCTTAAAAGAGAGGCGGCACCGTCGGGTAGTAACAAAGGGGATTCACACATCTCCTGCATGATCCTCATGAAACAGTTTGGCACCTTTTCTTCATGGTAGTGCCCCATGCTAGCATAAAGCGCTTTCAGTTCAGACGCTGACTTACCCTCTCAATAACAACAATGCAAAGTTTACACCCTTTGGTAAATACAAATTGTTGCACGGCAAAACCAATATGAACATACCTTACTGTTGGAAATATGCCCTAGAGGCAATAATAAATTAGTTATTATTGTATTTTCCTTGTTCATGATAATCATTTATTATCCATGCTAGAATTGTATTGAATGGAAACTCAAATATGTGCGTGGATACATAGACAACACATTGTCCCTAGTAAGCCTCTAGTTAACTAGCTCATTGATCAAAGATGGTCAAGGTTTCCTCACCATAGACATGAGTTGTCATTTGATAACGGGATCACATCATTAGGAGAATGATGTATGGACAAGACCCAAAGTACGAATGTAGCGTGTGATCGTGTCAGTTTATTGCTACTGTTTTCTGCATTTCAAGTATCTCTTTCTATGACCATGAGATCATGCAACTCCCGGGAACCAGAGGAATACCTTGTGTGTATCAAACATCACAATGTATCTGGGTGACTATAAAGGTGCTCTACACGTATCTCCGAAGGTGTCTGTTGGGTTGGCGTGAATCGAGACTGGGATTTGTCACTCCATATGACGGAGAGGTAACTCGAGGCCCACTCGGTAATACAACATCACAACAAGCCTTGCAGGCAATGTGACTAAGGAGTTAGTCACGTGATCTTGTATTATTGAATGAGTAAAGAGACTTGCCAGTAACGAGATTGAACTAGGTTTAGAGATATAGATGATCGAATCTGTGGCAAGTAACATACCGATGGACAAAAAGAACAGCGTACGGGATTAATCGAATCCTTGACATAGAGGTTCAACCAATAAAGATCTACGTAGAATAGGAGCCAATATGACCATGCAGGTCCCCCTGTTGGTTATTGACCGGAGAGTTTCTCAGGTAATGTCTACATAGTTCTCGAACCCGCAGGGTCTGCACACCTAAGGTTCGGTGACGTTTCGGCATCATTGAGTTATGTGTGTTTGTAACCGAAAGTTTTTCAGAGTCCCGATGAGATCCCGGATGTCACGAGGAGCTACGGAATGGTCCGGAGGTAAAGATTGATATATAGGAAAGTGGGTTTTGAACTCCGGAAAAGTTTCGGGCATTTCCCGCAGTGTACCGGGAGTGACGAATGGGTTCCGGGGGTCCACCAAGTGGGCTCACTCACCCCAAAGGGCCTCATGGGCTGTGGGCGGGCGTGAGCAGCCCCTAGTGGGCTGGCCAAAGCCCCCACTATAGCCCAATGTGGCTAGGAGGTGGGAAGGAAAGAAACCCAAGTGGGGAAGGGAGGAATCCTACTAGGAATAGGATTGGAGATGGACTCTTCCACCTCCTCCACTTCGGCCGAACCCTTTGTGGGTTTTGATGCTGCCTCCTCCCCTCCCTGCCTTCTATATATACTAGAGGATTTGAGGGCAGCCCTAACCCTAATAAGCCACGTGCTGCCCTTTCTCTCTAGATCGTTTTCTCCTCTAGATTAGTTCGGCAGAGCTTGGTGAAGCCCTGTTGGATTAGTTCACCACCACCACCATGCTGTCGTGCTGGAGAACTCATCTACCTATTCTCCCCTCTTGTTGTATCAAGAAGGCGGAGATCGTCATCGAGCTGTACGTGTGCTGAACACGGAGGTGCCGTCCATTCGGCACTAGATCGGAATGGATCGTGATGGGATCGCGGGACAGATCGTGATGAGATCGTGGGACGGACTCCGATTTGGATCGCGAAGATGTTCGACTACATCAACCGCGTTATTAAGGCTTCCGTTTAGCGATTTACAAGGGTATGTGGATCCGAACTCTCCTCTCATAGATGGTCATCACCATGGATAGATCTTATGTGCGTGTAGGAAAATTTGGTTTCCCATACGACATTCCCCATCAGTGGCATCATGAGCTAGGTCTATGCGTAGATGGCATCTCGAGTAGAACACAAATGAGTTTGTGGGTGTTGATATTCATATTGCTTCCCTCCTTAGTCTTTTCTTGATTCGACGGTATTGTTGGATGAAGCGGCCTGAACCAACATTACTCGTACGCTTACGAGAGACCGGTTGCATGGACTAACATGCAACTTGTTACATAAAGATGACTGGCGGGTTTCTATTTCTCCAACTTTAGTTGAATCGGATTTGATTGAGGCGGTCCTTGGAGAATGTTAAATAGCAACTTGCATATCACTGTTGTGGTTTTGCGTAAGTGAGATGCGATCATACTAGATACCCATAGCGGCCACGTAAAACTTGCAACAACAAATTAGAGGACGTCTAACTTGTTTTTGTAGGGTATGTTGTGATGTGATATGGCCAAATACATGCTATGATATATTTGATGTATGAGATGATCATGTCGTAATAGTTAAATATCGACTTGCACGTCGATGCTACGACAACCGGCAAGATCCATAGGGTTGTCTTTAATTATTTCGAGATTGGTGATGCTTTGCTTTATCGCTAGTGAGTAGATTTTGTAGTAACAACATAGTTAGCGCGACAACCTCGATGGCAGCACAATGATGGAGATCATGGTGTGGCTCCGGTGATGATGGAGATCATGTCGGTGCTTTGGTGATGGAGATCAAGAAGCACAAGTTCATGGACATATCATGTCACTTATGATTTGCATGTGGTGTTAATCCTTTTATGCACTTTATTTTGCTTAGGACGATGGTAGCATCATAAGGTGATCCCTCACTAAAATTTCAAGATAAAATTGTGTTCTCCCCGAGTGTGCACCGTTGCGACAGTTCTTCGTTTTGAGACACCACGTGATGATCGGGTGTGATAGACTCTATGTTCACATACAAAGGGTAAAAAACAGTTGCACACGCGGAACACTCGGGTTAAACTTGATGGGCCTAGCATGTATAGACATGGCCTCGGAACACAAGATACCGAAAGGTCGAACATGAGTCATATAGTGGATATGATCAACATAGAGATGTTCACCACTGAAGCCAACTTAACTCACGTGATGATCAAACTTGAGTTGGTGAATTTGGATCATGTACCGCTTGAATAACCAGAGGAATGTCAATTTGAGTGGGAGTTCTTAAGTAATATGAATAATTGAACTCATAATCATGAACATAGTCAAAATGTATTTGCAAATTATGTTGTAGCTTGCGCTGTAGCTCTACTGTTTTTGATATGTTCCTAGAGAAAACTTAGTTGAAAGATGATAGTAGCAATTATGCGGACTGGGTCCGTAAACTGAGGATTGTCCTCATTTCTGCATAGAAGGCTTATGTCTTTAATGCACCACTCGGTGTGCTAAACCCCGAGTGTCGTCTGTAGATGTTGCGAACATCTGACATACATGTTTTTGATGATTACATGATAGTTCAATGCATAATGCTTAAACGACTTACAATTGAGGCGTTGAAGACGTTTCAAATGTCACACGACATATGAGATGTTCCAAGAGATGAAATTGGGATTTCAGGCTCGTGCCCGTGTTGAGAGGTATAAGACCTCCTACAAGATTATTTGTCTACAAAGTAAGGGATAAAAGCTCAATCGTTGAGCATGTGCTCAGATAATGTGGGTACTACAATCGCTTGAATCGAGTGGGAGTTGATCTTCCAGATAAGATAGTGATTGACATAGTTCTCCAAAGTCACTGCCACCAATTTATAGAGCTTCTTGATGAACTATAACATATCAGGGATAGAGATGATGATCCTCGAGCTCTTCGCGATGTTTGACACCACGAAGGAAGAAATCAAGCAGGAGCATCAAGTGTTGATGGTTAGTAAAACCACTAGTTTCGAGAAGGGCAAGGGATAAAAGGGATACTTCATGAAATGGCAAACCAGTTGCCACTCTAGTAAGGAAACCCAAGGTTGAACCCAAACCCGAGACTAAGTGCTCCTATTATGAGGGGAACGGTCACTGAAGCGGAACTACCCTAGTTACTTGGTAGATGAGAAGGCTGGCAAAGTCGACGAAAGTATATTGGATATACATGATATTGATGTGTACTTTACTAGTACTCCTAGTAGCACTGGGGTATTAGATATCGGTTCGGTTGCTAAGTGTTAGTAACTCGAATAAAAGCTACAGAATAAATGGAGACTAGCTAAAGGCAAGGTGACGATGTGTGTTGGAAGTGTTTCCAAGGTTAATGTGATCACCATCGCACGCTCCCTCTACTTTCGAGATTAGTGTTGATCCTAAATGTTGTTTGGTGTTTTCGTTGAGCATGAACATGATTGGATTGTGTTTATTGCAATACGGTTATTCATTTAAAGAGAATAATGGTTATTCTGTTTACTCGAACAATACCTTCAATGGTCATGCACCTAATATGAATGGTTTATTGAATCTTGATCGTAGTATTACACATGTTCATAATATTTGATGCCAAAAGATACAAAGTAGTAATGATAGTACCAATTACTTGTGGCACTGCGGCTTGAGTCATATTGGTGTAAAACGCATGAAGAAGCTCCATACTGATGGATCTTTGGACTCACTCATTTTTGAATCATTTGAGACATGCGAACCACGCCTATTGGTGTAAACGCATGAAGAAACTCCATGCAGATAGATCGTTTGGAATCACTTGATTTTGAATCACTTGAGACATGCAAATCATGCCACATGGGCAAGATGACTAAAGGCCTCATTTTCCAGTGAGATTGAACAAGAAAGCAACTTATTGGAAGTAATACATTTTGATGTATGCAGTCCAATGAGTGCCCATGCATGCAGTGGATATCATTATGTTCTTACTTCACAGATGATTTGAGTAGATACTGGTATATTTACTTGATGAAACACAAGTCTGAATTATTGAAAGGTTCAAGTAATTTCAGAGTGAAGTTGAAGATCATCGTGACGATAGGATGAAATGTCTACGATATGATCATAGAGATGAATATCTGAGTTGCGAGTTTGGTACACATTTTAGACAATGTGGAAATTGTTTCACAACTAATGCCACCTGGAACACCATAGTGTGATGGTATGTCCGAACATCATAGTCGTGCCCTATTAAGATATGGTGCATACTATGTTGTCTCTTATAGAATTACCACTATCGTTTTGGGGTTATGCATTGGAGATAACAACATTCACTTTAATAGGGCACCGCTAAGTTTCGTTGAGATGACACCGTATGAACTATGGTTGGGAGAAACCTAAGCTATCATTTCTTAAAAGTTTGGGGCTATGATGCTTATGTCAAAAGGCTTCAGCCTGATAAGCTCGAACCCAAAGCGGATAAATGCATCTTCATAGGATACCAAAAATAGTTGGGTATACCTCCTATCTCAGATCTGAAAGCAAAGTGTTTGTTGTCTCAAACGAGTCCTTTCTTAAGAACGAGTTTCTCTCGAAATAATTGAGTGGGAGGATGGTATAACTTGATGAGGTTTTGGACCATCACTTCAACCAGAGAGTAGAAGGGCGCATGAAGTTGTTCTTGTGGCCCCTACACCAGTTGAAGTGGAAGCCAATGATGGTGATCATGAAGCTTCATATCAAGTTACTTCCAAACCTCATAGGTCGACAAGGACATGCACTACTCCAGAGTGGTACGGTAATCCTGTCTTGGAGGTCATGTTGCTGGACAACAATGAACCTACGAGCTATGGAGAAGTGATGGTGGGCCCGGATTCCGACAAATGGGTGGAGGCCATGAAATCCGAGAGATGATCCATGTATGAAAACAAAGTGTGGACTTTGGAAAAACTACTTGATGGTCGTAAGACTATTAAGTATACTTGGATCTTTAAAAGGAAGACACACGATGATGGTGAATGTCACCATTTAAGAAAGCTAGACTTCTTGCAAAGAGGTTTCCGACAAGTTCAAGGAGTTGACTATGATGAGACTTTCTCACTCATAGCGATGCTAAAAGTCTGTTTGAATTATGTTAGTAGTTGCTGCATTTTTCAATTATGAAATCTTGTAGATGGATGTCAAAACATTGTTTCCTCGACGGTTTCCTTAAGGAAAGGTTGTATGTGATAGTAACAAGTATGCAAGCTCCAGCGATCCTTCTAAGGACTGGAGTAAGCATCTCGGAGTTGGAATATGCGCTTTGATGAGATGATCAAAGCTTTTGGGTTTATACAAAGTTTATGAGAAACTTGTATTTCCAAGGAAGTGAGTGGGAGCACTATAGAATTTCTGATGAGTATATGTGGTTGACATATTGTTCATCAGAAACGATGTAGAATTTCTAGAAAGCATATAGGGTTGTTTGAAACGTTTTTTTCAAAGGAAAACTTGGATTGAGCTACTTGAACATTGAGCATCAAGATCTATAGAGATAGATCAAAACACTTAATAGAACTTTCAAATGAATACATACCGTGACAAGATTTTGAAGGAGTTCAAAATAGATCAGTAAAAGAAGGAGTTCTTGGCTGTGTTGTAAGGTGTGAATAATGAGTAAGACTCAAAGCTCGACCGCGAAAGAAAAAAGAGAACTGATGAAGGTCGTCCCCTATGCTTTAGCCATAGGCTCTATAGTATGCCATGGTATGTACCGCAATTGATGTGTGCCTTGCCATGAGTCTGTCAAGGGTACAAAGAGTGATCCAGGAATGAATCACTGAACAGCGGTCAAAAATTATCCTTAGTAACTAGTGGACTAAGGAATTTTTCTCCATTATGGAGGTTATAAAAGAGTTCGTCGTAAAGGGTTACGTCGATGCAAGCTTTGACACTAATCTGGGTGACTTTGAGTAGTAAACCAGATTCGTATAGTGGAGCAGTCATTTGGAATAGTTCCAAATGGCATGTGGTAGCAGCATCTATAGGATGACATAGAGATTTGTAAAGCACACAGGGATATGAAAGGTTTAGACCCGTTGACTAAAAGCCTCTCTCACAAGCAAACATGATTAAGGGTGTGTTTGGTTGGAGGGATAGGCTAGGGTGGTTGTGGTATCCCCAACCAGGTGGCTGGGGATAGCCCTTTTTTTGTTTGGTTGGAAGGGTAGGGTTATCCCCTTTTTTTGTTTGGTTGGGAGGATGGAATCCTGCCGCGTCGGCCTCCTCCTGCGCCACCCGCGCCGGCCGCGCCGACCGCCACCCGCGCCGGCCGCCTCCCCCCGCGCCGGCCGCCTCCTCCCGTGCCGGCCGCGCCAGCCACCTCCCGCGCCGGCCGAGCCTCCCGCGGCGGCCGCCGTCCATGCCGGCCGCCCTCCCACGTCGGCCTCCCTCCCGCGCCGGCCGCCTCCCGCGCCCTGCCACGTCGGCCGCCCCAGAGTGGTTGCCACCGCCCGCCCGTTTTTGGCGGTTGGCCACATCCCTTTTTTGGAGAATATTCCCAGCATCTGGTTGACTCTATCCCTCCTCGCCCCAGATCCAAACGCATGGCAACCACAGAAAAAAAGTGGCTATCCCTGTCCCTGGGAGGATATCCCTCCAACCAAACACACCCTAAGCCGCAGTACTTATTGGGTGTGAATCACATAGTGATGTGAACTAGATTATTGACTCTAGTGCAAGTGGGAGACTGTTGGAAATATGCCCTAGAGGCAATAATAAATTAGTTAATATTATATTTCCTTATTCATGATAATCGTTTATTATTCATGCTAGAATTGTATTGAATGGAAACTCAAATACATGTGTGGATACATAGACAACACACTGTCCCTAGTAAGCCTCTAGTTGACTAGCTCGTTGATCAAAGATGGTTAGGGTTTCCTGACCATAGACATGAGTTGTCATTTGATAATGGGATCACATCATTAGGAGAATGATGTGATGGACAAGACCCGAACTATGAATATAGCATGTGATCGTGTCAGTTTATTGCTACTGTTTTCTGCATGTGAGATATCTGTTTCTATGACCATGAGATCATGCAACTACGAGGCACCGAAGGAATACCTTGTGTGTATCAAACGTCACAACGTAACTCGGTGACTATAAAGGTGCTCTACAGGTATCTCTGAAGGTGTCTGTTGGGTTGGCGTGAATCGAGACTAGGATTTGACACTCCGTATGACGAAGAGGTATCTCAGGGCCCACTCGGTAATACAACATGACAATAAGCCTTGCAAGCAATGTGACTAAGGAGTTAGTCATGGGATCTTGTATTACAGAACGAGTAAAGAGACTTGCCAGTAACGAGATTGAACTAGGTATAGAGATACCGACGATCGAATCTCGGGCAAGTAACATACTGATGGACAAAGGGAACAGCTTACGGGATTAACTGAATCCTTCACATAGAGGTTCAGCCGATAAAGATCTTTGTAGAATATGTAGGAGCCAGTATGGGCATCCAGGTCCCGCTATTGGTTATTGACCGGAGAATGTCTCACGTCATGTCTACATAGTTCTCGAACCCGCAGGGTTTGCACACTTAAGGTTCGATGACGTTTCGGTATCATTGAGTTATGTGTGTTTGTAACCAAAAGTTGTTAGGAGTCCCGGATGAGATCTCGGACGTCACGAGGACCTCCGGAATGGTCCGGAGGTAAAGATTGATATATAGGAAAGTGTGTTTTGAATTCCCGCAAAGTTTTGGGCATTTCCGGTAGTGTACCTAGAGTGACGAATGGGTTCCGGGGGTCCAACAGGTGGGCCCACTCACCCCAAAGGGCCTCATGGGTTGTGGGAGTACGTGAACCAGCCCCTAGTGGGCTGGCCGAAACCCCCACTAAAGCCTAATGCGGCTAGGAGGTGGGAAGGAAAGAACCCCATGTGGGGAAGGGAGGAATCCTGCTAGGAGTAGGATTGGAGGTGGACTCTTCCACCTCCTCCACTTTGGCCGAACCCTTTGTGGGTTTTGAGGCTGCCTCCTCCCCTCCCTCCCTCCTATATATACTAGAGGATTTGAGGGCAGTCCTAACCCTAATAAGCCACGTGCTGCCCTATCTCTCTCTCTCTCTAGATCGTTTTCTCCTCTAGATTAGTTCTGTGGAGCTTGGCGAAGCCCTGCTGGATTAGTTCACCACCACACCGTCATGGTAGAGAACTCATTTAACTCTTTGCCCCTCTTGCTGGATCAAGAAGTTGGAGATCGTCATCGAGCTGTACGTGTGCTGAACACGAAGGTGTCGTCCGTTCGGCACTAGATCGGGATGGATCGTGATGGGATCGCGGGACGGATCGTGATGAGATCGCGGGACGGACTGCGATTTGGATCGCAAAGATGTTCGACTACATCAACCGCGTTATATAAGCTTCCTCTTAGTGATCTACAAGGGTATGTGGATCCGATCTCTCCTCTCGTAGATGGTCATCACCATGGATAGATCTTATGTGCGCGTAGGAAATTTTTGTTTCCCATGCGACGTTCCCCGTCACTTACTGGCTTTATCACTAGTGAATATAGAAACATGTGCAGGTGATGAAACTATAGTGGATGGTGGCACTGCCGCTTGCATTGAGCAAATTCAGATATTGATCGATTTAACGGATTACTCGCGCAAGGGAGTTGTATATTGAATGACATACACCATTGGACAACATAGCAAAACGCTTTTTGTACAACAAGGAGCTAAGTTCAGCATCCACAACAGGTGGTAAGCATGGTCGTCTAGTGCTTGAGTGCAGTGCCTAAATGGCATTTGGTAGGTCATTAAACCAGCATACAAAACGGTCGATTCAGGTGCATTTGGTAGAACAATGTCTACATAAACACAAACATAGCATAGGGAGGGTAAGGACATGACATACTCATACTTGTGATCTATGTTGGGTTTCCCGTGAAAAGGAACGAGTGATGCAGTAGAATATAGGTAAGTATTTCCCTTAGTAGAGAACCAAGGTTTATCGAACCAATTGGAGTAACAACCAACCCCGGTCTTCAGCGACTACGCACAAGAGAAACAAACACTTGCACCCAACGCGGGCAAGAGGGTTGACTTGTCTCGTTATTTGCAAGCAAGCAGTGTGGTTGGAAGTTCCAAAGTGAAAAGTAAATAAAAGTAAATGAAGGAAGCGAGGAAATTGTTATTTTTAAACTGATAAGTGAATAGACCCAGGGGCCATAGTTTTTCCTAGTGGCAACTCTCATGAAAGCAAGCATACGATGGGTAGACAAATTACTATTGGGCAATCAATAGAAAAGCGCATAGTTATGTGATATTCACAACAATGATCATGTGTATATAGGCATCACGACCATAAGGAAATAGGCTCACTCCTTCCTGCACCTATTACTATTACATTGACATGATGTAGACAAAGAGAATTCAATTAATATGAACTAACTCCATCAGTTTATC
Source organism: Hordeum vulgare subsp. vulgare (assembly GCF_904849725.1). Lineage (NCBI taxonomy): Eukaryota > Viridiplantae > Streptophyta > Magnoliopsida > Poales > Poaceae > Hordeum > Hordeum vulgare. The sequence goes on along the minus strand of NC_058519.1, from coordinate 155,707,518 downwards.
CTTAGTGGCAACAATACAAAGACGTACATTGTCCCTTTCTATCACTGGGATATAGAAATCCGTTAGATTGAACCCACTACAATGCACCACTCTCACTGAAGAAAGATCAATCTACTTGGCCAAAGCAAATCAATAGATCAGAGAGATTTACAAAGTTATGATGATCATGCACATAAGAATCATATTTAGAATTCAGAGAAGACTCAAATATTTCTCATGAATAATCTGAAGATAAACCCACAATTCATCGAATCCCAACAAATGTGCCGCACAAAGGAATTACACCAAATAGATCAAAGCAAAGATGCGATGATCATTGTATTGAAGATTAAGAGAGAGAGAGAGAGAGAGAGAGAGAGAGAGAGAGAGAGAGAGAGAGAGAGACATCTAGGTACTAACTTTGGACCCGTAGTGTTGGGGTGCTTTATTGACGATCTATGGGACCATCGGGGTCCCTTTTGCTATGGTTCTGCGGGGATTATAGATGCACAAAGAGCATCACCGGTAGCAACGTACACGGGTGGTTTAGAGAGGTTCGGGTCGCACGGAGCGTAAAACCTTACGTCCTGTGTTTTGGTGGATTGTGTGGATGATCACAGTACAAACGCGCTCGCCTGGCAAGGGTGTTCGAGGGATGAAGCTACGTGCATGGAATTAACGGAGTTTCGACCTTTGGCTAAGGTAGCCATGGTCCTTCTTTTATAGTTTAAGGGGCTACCACCATGGCTAAATTGGTCTCTTTGTGGAAGAACAGTCCACTGGCTAACTGCCAAAACTATTGACAGAAGAAATAGTGGGAAATACCTAACCCGGACAGACATGGATAGACTCATTAAATGCGTCTTGAGGTGGCGTGCTGGCGATGCTCCCTGGCAAGGACTGCCTCTCCTTCTAGGTCGTTCGCCCAGCTACCTTCTATTTGCTTGACGCGTCGCGCGACATGTGTCGTTAAAGCGACCACATGCCTCTGACCAGGCCCGCCTAATAGCTTGCCCGCTCGACACCTCACTCATGTTGACAATCATCCCGATGAGGTGGAGCGGCGGAGACCTGGAGGGGCCCTGTAGGGTGCGGTTGTTGTCTGGCTTTCCTCCTCCCAACAAGGAGGCTTGTCGGGGCCTTGTTCTGGCCTTCGCTCGTTGTAGTACAAAGGCTGGAGCTGATTGGTATGGTCTTGCGGGCCAGGGGTCGCAGTTGCCTCTATTCAAGTCTGGGTACTAAAGACCCCATATTTTAGTACACCGGCAGTAAATAGTGCATCCATGATGTTTGTTGGACTGGGCCCAAAAAATAGTGCATTTACTTCGGGTCATGAGAGTGGTAGACTGAGGCGGTTGTCTCGAGGAGTTGGGCCTGGAAAAACGCACGTGCGGTGTTGGGGGATTCGACCCTTGCGTTTTCCGCCCATGTAAAAAATAGGGGTCTTCACGCGACTGCACGCGCGCTACGCTGGTTTGTCACAGAAGCTATATCACTAGAGAGACATCCTTGCCACGACAGAGAACAACTTCCAGGAGTGCCTCGCCTAATCACAGGCTTGGTTCATCGACAAGCGCGAAGAGCTCACTGAGGACCGGGAGGACCTTGCCAAGGACAGGGTCGTGTTCATTCATTGGAAGGACGAGGCAGAGAAGATCCTGATGAAGGGCGAGGACCTCCTTGCCCAGACTGGGGCGGAGCAGGTCGCACGCAAGATCCACCTCGACACTCATGAAGAGGAGCTTGTTGCTTGGGAGGCGGCTATCAAGACTGTGCCTGAGAACCGGATTCGGGATCTAGAGTTGCAGCATAAAGGTGCCCTTGAAGAGCAAGCGGTGAAGCACTCCAGCAAGCTCAAACAGGTTGTCGACGCTGCCGCAACTACTCAATCTGCCAAGGTCAAGCAAGAGGGTAAGGTACAACAGATGGAACTGAACCTCGCCGCCTTCAATCAGGAAATCTTGAAGCTGAGGGCCGATATACATAAGGAAACCCAGGCCTTGGTGAACCTAGAGGCGGAGTTCACTCGCAAAGCCAACGAACTGAAGGTCGTCTCAGCCGCCAACACTGATCTGGCCGCGAGGGTGAGGGATCATGAGGGTAGCTTGGAGATCACCCAGAGCAGGGACTGTAGACTGCTCGAAGAGCTTCGGAAAGAGAAAGAATTGTTGGCTTCTACTGCGGACGCCTCCAACAAACTCCGGGAGAATGTTGGCCTCTCGACGGAGCAACTTGTTGACATTGCCGGCAGGCTATCCACCCAACTCGCAAAGATGGGGTTGGAGGAGTGCACCTTCTCCAGTGATGCTGGGGAAATGGCGAGCGCAGAGCTATCCGCTTTCTTCAGATGGTTCGTCGATGTCTTGGCGAATACGAAGTGATGCGAGCCAACAAATTCCTCCAAGGTTGTCACGAGTTGTGTCACGAGGCCCTCCGCAAGGTTCTGGTGAAGGTTGCATATCACAACCCTGGTGTCGATCTAAGCAAGGCCCTCTCCAGACTACCGAAGGGGTTCGACACTAACGAACTCGACTCCCTGGTTGCCCCACTCTCTAACAAGGCTGGCTTTGTCACCTTAAACAATTAAGTTTTTTTATCCCTGCAATGCATGTTTCACAAACATTGGCCATGGGTTAAAGTTGCAAACTCTGTAAGCGGTACTTTCCGTATGTTTAGGACGAATGGTTATTTCCCATTACGCTTAATTTTTTTACTTGCTCGTTTTAATCCCTACGCTTGGCGGGTATGCCCGTCAATGCGCACATCAGTACCGTAAAGCTTGAGGGCGGACCCTTAGCAACATATCGGCGACGCCTCCGCCGGCAGGGCCACCTTTTTATCCTTGTCACGTCAGCTGAGAATGTTGGGTGGACTCGAAACAAACTGGAGCGTGAGCAATTCAAACATGGTCCCTTCATGTGCAGGTCTTTTTACAAAAGTACAAATTTTCATTTGCGGGGAGAACAACCAAAAATTTGTATCGCAAAATAATTTTACTTATCTTTCATTGCTTTTCTTGCCGCAATATGGTTTTCTCCGCGTCTGTAGGTGTCCATACCGTCACTCCCTCCCCCAGAAGACTTGCACGTAGGGGGGCTCTTCTCACCCTTAATAAAGATAGAGAATAGAAAGCAGAGGAGGCTAGGAAACCTGCTAGTCAAGTATCCATCTTGTCCAAGCGATGAGTTACCACAAAAAATTCATTATAAATGCAGGTACTTCGAGAAGAGGTTGGGGAACACTTAGTTTTATTTACTGTGCACAGGTTCATATTATGTCTTTGTATAGAGGATTGCACGCCTTGTCGCGGGACTCGTACAAAAGTGGTTGTCGGGCGGCCCGACAACAGTGTCTTACGGGCGGGACTCACAGGAGCTCCTGGTATTTATGCTGCTTCGCATTTGGGGTGTCACTCCGAGCTTCTAGGCGGCTCTTGTCGGCAATAGATGTTTCTCCCACTAGGCAAGGGCTTGGCCGTCTTGTTTATCTTGCTCCCGATGGCAGAGGTCTCACAAGAATCCTTGACATGCTTGCGGTACCTTGGGGTGCGCTTCCGGGAGTCCTTGACAGAGTTCTTGCCAATCTCTTGCTCTTCTTATTTCCCCGGGGAGCTTCTTCATCAAGAGCAATTGCCTTGTCGGCAGACGATGCTAGTGCTTCCCGGTACAGCTTCTCGATGTAGAGGACTTCATCTTTATTGTCAACATGGATAGTGATGATGCTCATCGGCCCTGGTATCTTGATCGTGTCGTAGGCGTGGTGCGGCACCGCCATGAACTTCGCTAGTGTCGGTCGGTCCAAGATCCCATTGTATGGTAGATACATCTTGGCGATGTCGAAGGTAACCCTTTCCATCCTGAAGTTGAGCTCATTGCCAAACGTCACCCTCATAGTTATCTTCCCCTTGGGCTACAGCTTCCCTGGGTTGACCCCATGGAGGGACCCTGTCAGCTTGAGATCCGTGTCAGGAATCTGCAGTCACTTGATCATGTTTGGTGAGATCAAGTTCAAACCATCCCCACTATCAACCAACATCTTTTTCACCTTGAGGTTGCAGATTATTGGTGAGACCAACAATGGCACACATCCCACGGTAGTGGTGTGGTCGGGATGATCCTCGGCGTCAAATATGATGGGAGTGTTGGCCCATTTGAGGGGTTTCCTTGCTTCTGTTGTTGGTTATGCCGCATTGACCTCACGAGCCCACTCTTTCAGTTGCATGTGGGAGAAGGGCAAAGATGCGCCTCCATCAACACACATAGCATCCACAATATTCTAGAACTTTTGGTCTTCACATCCATCTTCATCCTCGTCGGCATCAGCTTCTTCATTGTCGGATTTACTATCTCGGCCTCGAGCATGTTTCTCCTTCTGCTACTTGGCCTTGCCGTCGTGGTTTCCACGGTTCTTCTTGCTGGATCCACCCGCGCCATTGTGACCCTTATCCTTGTCGCCCCTCTTGTATTCGTGCTTCTGCTTCTCAATGAGCTGGTCCACTTGATGGCACTCAATAATGTCATGACCCTTGGCGAGGTGAATCTTGCAGTATGGCCTACTGGTTTTCTCCCCTGTCGCGGCTTCGTCGTCTCTCGAGCAGGTGTCATCGTCCTTGCGGGGCTCCTCGTACTTTGCCATTTTGCCAACAGTGGAGTTGTTGGCGCCTTCAACGACCATAATTGCCTTTCCCTTGTGCTTCTTGTTGCGCTTTCGACCCTTTCCCTTGGAGGCGGATGCATTGTTGCTGTCGTCTGAGTCGACTTCTGCACCTGCGTACTCTCCGAGAAGCCTTCTTCCTTCTTTGGCCCACACACACCTGTCATCCAAAGCGTAGAGCTCGACGACATCCCGTACCTTGTAGATACTCATCTCCTCGTACATCCAGCGATTGCGTACGTTCGTATGGAATGCGACAATCACCGCGGCAGGATGGATGTCGGGTTGTTGTGGTGTACACGGATGAACCTCTGGATGTACTTGCGAAGGGTCTCGCCATCTCTCTCAGGAACCACATGCAGATCACTGGGCTTCCCCAGGGGTTTGTGGCCCACGTGGTAGGCACCAACGAACTGGTTGCATAGATCCGCCCAGGAGGATATAGATCCCTCCGCAAGTTCATCACCCAACTCCGTACGTTAGGCTTGAGCGCCAATGGGAACTAGTTGGTGAGCACCTTCTCATAGCATCCCTTGGCAGCCTACACTGCTATGGTGTAAATGCCAGGGAACTCTGATGGGCTGATCTTGCCTTCGTACTTGTTCGGTGGCTCCGCCTTGAAGGCTGTGCTAGAAGGCCAGCGGACTTGCCGCGGCTCGTGGGTGAACGTTGGACAACCAACCTCGTAAGGAAAGTTGTCAGGTGCCCCTGGTGTTGGCTCGTAGACGACTGGATCTACGCGACCGTATGATTGGCTACGTGTCTCTCACCGCCTCTCGATGGTGGTACGCGCATCCTCCTTGTGCATATCCTTCAAGACTTGATGTTGATCTTTCTTCAGCTGCAGGTCCGTCGGGGCGTGGGACAACTCGTCCTCCACGTCAGTACCGCGAGTTGATTGATGTCGTGGGGGCGACTGCATCGTAGGTGATCCGCCAGTGCCACGACTGGTGGAATGCCTCGTTGGGGCCACTTGATGAGCATGCGAGGTTTCCGCCGAGTTTGGCCGGTCATGGTTCGCAAAGCTGAGCGGACTCTGGATGGTCGCCCTTCATTCTTGCACGTTTCTTGACATAGGCGGGAAGTTGAGCAGTAGCTGGGCCTGCACGGGGGCTTCCCCTGGTTTTGGGCATGGAGCGGTGCGAGGCATGGGTGGCGCTCTGACTTCTGGCGATGCCAGAAGGAGCACCTCCGTGCATCGTGGTCCACTGCTCATTCTCACGAGGACGTTGTTGATGATTCTGGCCCTGCGCACCCTGAGGTTGGTGCGCAGGGGTCTCGTCCACACGCCGGTCAGGGTTACCCTCCCTGGGCGTTGATTACGATGATCTTGCGAAGCGTGCGGCGGAGGCGACGTTGTACGCCCAGCGGCATTGGTCGTGGCGTTCGCTGCCGCCACAGTGCCGCCCGCGAACCTCGTCGGCGCGTTCTCGGACGTCACCAAGGCTGGGTGTGGATCACGGTTGATGGAGGTCCACGTAGTGTTGTGGTTGCGCTCTTCAGCGCGAAGAGTGTGATGCACGTCTTCGCCTCCGTCGCCCATCGCAGCCGGCGTGGGCAGCTTGGAGGAAGACGGAATGGCTATTGATACTCCCCTGGTCATCTTTGGCGCCATGGGAGCTTGAGGAAGATGGTTTGTGGGATATGCTCTGCTGGAGAAGATTCACGCACCAAATCCCCCTACCTGGCGCACCAAAGATGTTGGGGTGCTTTACTAACGATATATGGGACCAGCGGGGTCCCTTTTGCTATGGTTTTGTGGGGATTATAGATGCATAAAGAGCATCACCGGAACCAGCGTACACGGGTGGTTTAGACAGGTTCGGGCCGCACGAAGCATAAAACCCTACGTCCTGTGTTTTGGTGGATTACGTGGATGATAACAGTACAAACGCACTCGCCCGACAATGGTGTTCGAGGGATGAAGCTACGCGCATGGAATGAACGGGGTTTTGACCTTTCTAAAGGTAGCCATGGTTCTCCTTTTATAGTTTAAGGGGCTACCGCAATGGCTAAATTGGTCTTTTTGTGGAAGAACGGTCCACTCGCTAATTGTCAAAACTACTGACAGAGGCAGTAGTGGTAAATGCCTAACCCTGGCGGACAGGGATAGACCCATTAAATGTGTCGTGAGCTCGCGCGCTAGCGATGCTCCCAGCAAGGACTGCCTCTCCTTCTATGTCTTTCGCCCAGCTACCTTCTATTCACTTGACACGTCGTGGGATGAGTATCGTTAAAGCGACCGCGTGCCTCTGGCCACGCCTACCTAACCGCTTGCCCACTTGACACCTCACTGATGTTGACAATCCGCCTGATGAGGTGGAGCAGCGGTGATCTGGAGGGGCCCTATCGGGCACGTTTGCTGTCTGGTTTCCTCCTCCTGGCAAGGAGGCTTATCGGGGCCTTGTTTTGGCCTTCGCTCGTTCTAGTATGAAGTGTGGAGCTCATTGGCAGGGTCTTACCGGGCCGTGGGTCGCGGTTGCCCATGTACAAGTCTGGGTACCAAAGCCCCCATATTTTAGTACACCGACACGTAGGTCTGTGGTGAACTACTCACAAATCACCATGGGAACAGCAAGGATGATGTAGAGGCCCTCCGTGATCGATCCCCCCTTCGGCAGGGCGCTAGAAAAAGGCTCGAGATGAGCACACGACGGAACAAAGACTTGCGGCGGTGGAAAAAGTGTTTTGAGTTGCTCTTTAGGGTTTTTGGGATATATGTGAATTTATAGGATGAAGAGGTACGCCAGGAGGCAACCGAAGGGAGCACGAGGCAACAGGGCGCGCCCTACCCCCCCTGGTCGCGCCCTGTTGTGTGGTGCTCTTCTCGTGAGGCTTCTAGCCTCCTTCCGAAGCTTCCACGTCTTCTTTTGGTCCAGAAAAAATCACCAAAATGTTTCGTGGAAATTGGACTACGTTTGGTGCTTTAAACCTGAAAAGCCAAAAACATGCAAAAAAAATAGGAACTGGCACTGGGCACTTGGTCAATAGGTTAGTGCTCATTATAATAATTGGTGTATAAACTCCCAAAAAGTATTCTAGAATGATAATATAATAGCATGGAACAATCAAAAAATATATAGATACGTTGGAGACGTATCACATACAACAACTCAGATGTTGTGAGATTTTAATAGCTAAAGCATGCCTAAACCTTAGGAAATTACGATACGTCTCTTACAGGCGGCAAAAGATAGACAACATGTTCAAAATGCCACATGCGGCAACTCCAGGAAGACACGCACGCAAAAGGAGGAGGAGGAGGCAAACAAACACCGAGCTCAGAGTTCCTCGACGCGGAGTTCCTCTATCTCTTTCTTCGTTGCATACACGACCTTCATCTCCTCTCGCCTCTCTTCTGCCAACTCCGTCATTGCGCCAATGGCCTTAGATTTCTCGAGGTTATCGGTGATGAATTGTTGCATGTCCTCATGAAGTTGCTTCAGAAGAGCGACATATTCCTCCATCAGCTAATCGCGCTCGATTGTGATCTTTGCCTTGTCATCCACAAGTTCCTCAATGATGGCGGTCAACTTCTCCGTTGAGTCATTGGTATGCTTGTACATCTCCATCCAGCGGACTATCTGCTGCTACAAATCTGACAGGTCCCATGTACAACTGCTCCCTGTTGGCCATGACAGTATTAGCGGTCGCCTTCCCCTTCTTCTTCTTTCGCTTCCCCTTGCGATCATCACCATGATCATTGCAGAGGTACCGATCTAAAGCGCAAATGGGTCCAGTTGTATCTGGTCACTGCCGGAGCTGTAAGTTGCATACTCCCAATCCTCCTCTAAGGGTGGGAGGAATCCCGAGAGCAATGTACTGCTCACCTTTGCTCCCTTCCGACTTTAATTTTCAATCTCGCTTGTTGTTTCGCTAAACTGCGCGAAGCTAGCATATGCTCATTAGTATTCTCCGGGACATTGACGACAACAGCAACACCCAGATTCGCCATAGCAAGGTTGTCGTTTGTTGAATCACCAATCTAAGGACGAATTAACTAGATTCAGTTCAGAACTGCATGTGCCATAGAATTGCTAAATGACAAATCTAAATACAAAGCGATAACTATAGGAGTGTGGATGAGCAATCTATGAATTCAAAAATATCAAATAAGACATGACTGAATGTTTAAAACCCCGAATACTAACGACTTGAAATCTTAATGCCAGATGTGTATATATTTCGGATCAGAACAAGATTGGTACATATGTATGGACTAACACAAAGAATCCAGGTTTTCCCTCACACCTATGATTTAAACTATGCATGCTCAAGAACAGTAACCACCAAAAACACATAGATACTACCAATTTGAAACCACCGAACTATACGTATGGTGGGTTGGGATTACTTACATGAGTACAAGGATTGTTGGATCCTCCCTCCATGGGGGTGGCACCAACAACCTTCTTTCGGACCATCTTTGCACGAACTTGCCGCTCCAATTTGTTCGAAGTGATCATGGATCAACTCCTTCCTTGACTTTGTGGATGGATTCGGCTTGTCTGCCATCGAGATCGATTACTGCACGTCCAGGTGGCTACGCCGGCGACGACGAAGTGGAGGACGCGTGGTTGCAGGGAAGAGGAGAACAAGGGGCGACGGGCGGTCGGCGATGAGTAATGCAAAATGGTTTCACGAAAAAAGGGTTTCGGAAACTAAATAGGATGAACCAAATGGCATCGGAGGCCCACACAACAGTCAGAGAGTAATGGAGAGCCACAACATCTCACACTTTAAGTCAGTCCTCGCAAGTTTTCATATTGCAGTTCAGCGCCTACTGTGCACGCGCGGTGACGTGCGGTGTGGGCCCATAAAGAAGTATCACGCCTAACAGATATGTGTGTCTTTAGAACACACCACACTATCCAACATGTTCGTCTGCTGCATCCACGAGAGGAACTAGTAGTTCGATATATCAGACGGTCTGAATGAGGCCACGCATAGAAATATAGATCATTCGACCATATCACACCGATCAGGCTGGCGTGTTCGGTGTTTGCCACGCTGGCGGCCGATCGTCGTTGACGGCCAAAGATGTTAAGATGAAAGGCATGCATATGTATGCGTGACCCGAACGAGAAGACGGGATAGACGACAAGGGTGAGACGATGAAATAAGTTTTTTGAAGATCAGTGCGTGACATAAGATTCTCGAGGGTCATTTAGTAAAAACAATACGCGGGCCGATTCAGCGCCTGCGCTGCAGGTCCATGCATGCATCAGGGTCGGGCCATCTTTGTGCGTGTAGCTGGGACTGGGGCTGGGGCTGGGGCTGGGGCTGGGTGGAGCCGTGGAGGACAAATCAGCAGCAGAATTGCCGGCAGCACCGTGGTACGATCTGGTGATTGAGATTGAGCGAGTGGCCGGTCGAGTTGGCAAGGACAAGTTGCGAGGGCGCGGCTGGGACTCGAATCATCGATGCAAGCGGTGCGAATCAAATCAGGCCGGTGGATAGCTAGCTAGGTAGGTGTAGCTTAGCTCGGTGCGCAGCGCGGGATCGTGGTGCCAGGCAGCAGGGTGCAAGTGGCACGGCCCGTGCGTCCGCATGCGGTCAGGCCGTGATGGAAAACCCAGTGGACCAAGGACAAGCCTGCCTGCCTGTGCATCAGTGGGTGAGTGAATCTCGTGGTAGCCTTTGGATATGCCGAGATACATACGAGTATATATGTGGAGAAGCAAGTAAGTAGTGGCGCCTCTCTTGCGGGAAACTAGCCAAAAACTTGAATGCGTACAACATATAGAACGACCCGAAACCGATCCGGGGTACTTTTATACAGGTGGCGGAGCAGTTGCATCTACTAGCATCCATGCATGCATGACACAGCGCCTTTTGTGACTTGTGAGTATATATGGTGACGGCTCTTGGTTAATCGTTTGTCCTTTCTTTTGGTTCCAAAATTGGGCTGTCATTTTGTCAGGGAGCTCTTTGTTTCCTTCGTCACTTCTTTCGGTAGCTGGCGTGTAAAGTGCTTCTCACGCTCCCCCGTCGTTTTCACATTCAAGTGATGAGCTGGGGCATCTGAAACTGAAAGAGGCTATACCTCAAACGGACGGACACCTCATTTATTCGTGTCCGCGACAGTCGGGCTGGCGCCGGTCATCCAACAGTAGCCCTTCAAAATCCCTAATTATATATCCATGTAAACTGTCTAGCATTTGATCCAACACATGACGTGCAACACCAGCGTGGAAATAATGCCCAACCCGACGGTCGAGGGAACCAGAAAAGAACAGCACACGCCGGCCACACCCTCCCTCTCGCATAAGTGAACTTCAAACTGAATATTGATTCCGCCTTCTATCTGCAGGATGTGAAGAGAGTCGCAGGAGAGGTTACCAGAGATGAACTGGGAGCTTTATAGCGGCTAGTCCCATGTCAAGCGATCCCAGACTTGTGCGTGGACGAGAGACCCCTGGATTTTATCGTCCCAATTGGTGATGCAACCATATTTGGTGTGGCTAGGTGACCTTTAGAGCATTTTCAACAACCGCGCTCCGCGTTAAAAAAAGACGATTTTTTACATGTGTGTAGTCGTTCCGGCCGTTCTAAAGAAGACGTAAGAAAATGTACGCGGCATAAATGATTCAACGTGCAGGGCGAAGCGGTATCACGCGTCCGCTCCCGCGCGCTGGACAGCGATGACTCGCGCGCGACTTCCACCCACCACTAGATCCAGGCACTGGCGCCGCCACCCGTGCCACCCCATTTGCTCTGGCGACCCTACGGCGCTTCCCCGACCTATCCCCACGCCGCCGCTACTTTCTCCGTCTTCCTCTACCTGTCGTCGCTACTTCCTCCGTCTTCCTCTACCTGCCGTCGCCCCTTGCACGCGCCATTCCTCTGACGAACAGCGTTCGACCGTCTACTGACGCTCGGCGTCCACAAGGTGTTCGACAAAACGCTTGTAAGGTATGTATTGCTTCAACTTCACCTTTTTTTTACATGAATTTGATAGACGTTTTTTTATAGTTTTTTAGACTGGTTTAATTCAATATTGTAAATGAGTTTGGACCTTGCAATGATCCTCGCTATGCACATCAACAAAAAGCTGAAGCACGGTGGTTCGGTTATGAGTCGCCATCATGTATGTCAAGCGCTCAGCAGTCGGAATTGTGCAAGTGTTTGGTCCACGGTATTTGAGATCTTTCAATGTTGAAGACGTCCCAAGGCTATTGAAGATGAACAAAACTCGCGGGTCCAGGTATGCTTGGCTCAATAAATTGCATGCATTGAAGTTGGAAGGCATGTCATGTGTAATTCCAGGCCAGAAAAAGGGTTCCATTATAATCCTTGAAGCGGTGGCCGATCAGGAGACATGGATTTGACATGTTTTTTGGAATGCCTAGATCTTTGAATAACATCAACGTTGTTAATCGGTCACCACTAACGAATAAGATTGCAAATGGTGAACTGCCACCGGTGGAGTTTGTAGCAAATGACCATACATACAACTATGGCTACTATGCATCTACCCAAAGTGGCAAACATTTGTGAAGCCGTTGAAAAAACCGGAAGGTAAGAAAAAATCTAGATTTCCACAATGCTCAGGCGGCGGCTCGAAAAGATGTGGAAAGAGTTTTGAGGATTTTGCAAGCCCAATTTGCTATTGTGAGAGGACCGGCTAGATTTTAGGATTAAAAGATCCTTTGGTATATCATGTACGCTTGTATGATCATGCATAATATGATAATCGAGAATGAGCGTGACCTAGATTTAGAGACTCTCAATATGAGCTCTTGGAACATCCCATGCAGTTGCGGCGGAGTGCTGCGAAGGTGGCCTGATTTGTTGCCTCCTATCATACCATTCGACATGTCCGAACGCATAATGATCTGATCGAGGAATGATGAACATGAAATGACCGACAAAACAAATGATGATTTGCATGTTTGATATTGTACATTTGATGTTGTAGTGTCAAACTATTTATTGTATTTGAAGATAAACTATTTGTCAAAAATTCAACTGTTTATTGCTGATTTTTTATGTGTTTGATTTTAATTGATTTTTTTATTTGAAGTGTCATGTGTTGTTTGTGTTGGGCACACATGCCGTTCTTCTGCAACTCCTACTAAAGCGGCTCGCGCCCACGGCGGTTGCGCGGCTGTTGGAGATGCTATCACATTACAACCGTAGCAGAGACTCTACTTCTGACTTGTACTCAGCTGGTTGCTAGCTACATCCTCTGATTCATGATATAAACAGGTTTAGAATGTATGCCAGTCGAACACTTTCAGGTCTAATCGTCGGTATAGAAACGAACATCAACATGTACAACTTCAAACTAATATGTATGGAATATATTCAGCCTAGCCAAAAGTGAGAACATTTGTCCCACACATTATTTTCTTTAGGAAAAATACAAGTTGAATGTAAATAAGACACGAAACAAAGTTGTCCTATAGCTTCATCTGACCAGCACCACCTTTGAATGAACCATATAAAGGTCTCGACCTCCTGAAGCTGAATATATCAGTTATTCGATGCGAATGCGGTGGTGGAACATCATGAACAATCTTTTCGTACTCAGAGGCATGGAGACCACCATAGATTTGTATGCTAAGGATCTTCTTTTCTGGTGCGCCGACCTTGACATAATTATCAAAGAACTCTATCAACTCTTCCTTCTTAAGCTCCCCCAGTGCAGCAACCTGCAATTGCAGAAATCCAAGCACTCAAAAACGACAACCCAAAACTGAAAACGACTGCCTTTTCCTCAAAAAGGAAAACAACACTCGCAAGCAAAACGCATTAAACAAAGGAAGAAGTCTACATGACCCCCTGAATGCTAAACCCAGGTAACCAGCCACCTAATGTTTGTAAAAACAGTTACAAATACCCTTATTCCACTATATTCTAGGTTGCTTCACAGGGTGGTTTTGCACGCATGGTGTGACAGGTGGGCACAACATGCTGTTCTCTCCTTTTGCTTGTTCAATTCTTCCTCACTGATACCGTGACACGGCAAGCAGCCACAGCCCATTGTTCAGATCCACGCAAAGACAAAGCTGTGCACATCGATGGAGCAGCTGCAACCCACCCCCAAAGCCAGCAGACCACCCAGTGACAGCAAAATCCCTAATCTGACAGCAGAAGGTGCGGATGATGGAGATTGAGTGTGGTGGGTGATCAGTAACTTGATTGCCCACTCTAGTTCCATGAGAAGGATCTGACTGCTTCACTTCCTGTCCAAAAAAGGCCATCTGCCTGTGCTGGCTAAAATGCTGGATGCAGCCGATCTCCCTATCTGCCCTTCTCTGGGCATACGGACTGCACGGTCATTTTTGCCTTACCTACCTTGTACCCAGGGGCGGATCCAGCCCAACGGGCCTCCCCCGGCCCCCTTTGTACACTGTACCATTTTGGGCCTCAAGATACAATATTTCGCTACAGTGTTACAAAGCCTGGGGCCTAGATCCGCCACTGCTTGTACCCGTGCTCATGCGGTCTTAAAGCTCCCTACACAATGTCACCTCCATGTCCCTTCATCTCTCATCTCTACGACCAGTGCGCCACACCATGTCTCTATGTATGCCACCTCCATGTCCCCTTCATCTCTCATCTCTACGACCAGTGCACCACACCACCTCCATGACCATTCTGACTCACATAGGGTCATTTCCGTTTTCACCATCATCAAAAACTTGCAAACCTGGGCAGGGCACTGAGGGAGGGAGGGAGTCGGTGGAGGGATGTAGATTAAGTAAACTACTCCCTCAGATCCAAAATAAGTGTCGTGGTTTTAGTTTGAAACCACGACACTTACTATTTTGGATCGGAAGGAGTAATTAAAAATAGGCAACTAAAATGACATGTGGTCCTCTCTCATGTCAGCTCAAAATCAATTTGAACTAAAACCACGTCATTTATTCTGGATCGGAGGGAGTAATTAAAAATTGGCAACTACAATGACATGTGGACCTCTCTCATGTCAGATCCAAATCAATCTGAACTAAAACCACAAACTTATTTTGGATCGGAGGGAGTAATTAAAAATAGGCAACTACAATGACACGTGGGCCTTGTTAGAATACTATATATATAGCCATGTAACCTCTCGTACTTCCCATTGTATAAGGGATTTTCTACATATCCACACCTGTACATGTATATATAATGGCCTATGGCCTCCTCAAAATACAAGCTGCATATTTCCTAACATGGTATTAGAGCCTTAGGGTTTTTTTTCGCACGCGCAACTCGTGCTCTCGATCCAATCCTCCGTCTACGTGGTCGCCACCTATCCTCTGTGAACGGCACCCCTCTCCGGTGTTCATCCTGTTACAGTATATGTGGATTGCACTAACCCTTTCCATCAGTTTGGACTATCAGTTTGGACTTTTGATTGTGTTGGCTAGTGCATAAAGCTTAACATGGTATCAGAGCTAAAGTCTTGAGTTCAAGTCCTGGCTTTCGTAATTTATTTAAAAAAATTGCTGGTAGTCCCCCTTTGTGTCCACGTAGAGACCTCTGACTTGTAGAGACCTCTGACTTGTCTTCCCCGTCACACGTGAGAAGAGGTGTTTCAATATATGTGGATTGCACTAACCCTTTCCATCAGTTCGGACTTTTTGTTGCATTGGCTAGTCGCCGGCTGCAGCTCCAACTCCCGCCCGAGCCGCTGGCTGCAGCTCCCTCCCCAAGTCAACCCTGCTGCCAGATCTCCTCTCATCGCCCGTCGCCGGATCCTGCTGCCATCCTCACCACCTGCAGTCGTCCCCATCGGATCTTGTCGTCGTCCTAGCCGGATCCCACGAGAGTTGTAGTCCTTGCTGCATACCACACGCGTCTTCCCTTGGCGCTTGGTGCTTGTCTGCATACGGCCCCGTCTTCACCACCGGCCTTTGCAGACGATACTGGTCATGCTACATCGCCACACTTGGCGGCTTGGTGGTGGCCGCTTCTCTCCAGGTGCCACTACGTCGCCTACTTCAGTTGTGTACTTCACCGAGGAGGAGATTGCGCGACTTCGCGCCCTGCTGGTTGCCTCCGATTCTCTGCCGTCGGGTGCATCTACATCAACATCTTCAGTTGCACCCCTGACTAAGCAGGAGATTGTGCGATTTCGATGCCTGCTAGCTTCATCTTCTGGTTCTTCATCGACAGTTTCTGTTGGTTCTGCTACGGACTCTTCTGGCATTGTGAGACCACCTTCTACACAAGCAGGTACATCTCCATGGATTCTTGATACTGGAGCATCTTTCATATGACTCATGACTCATCCACTCTGTCATCTACTCGACCCCTCGAGTCTCCTGTTCATGTTCTTATTGCTGATGGTACCTCTCTCCCGGTTACTGGCTGAGGCACTCTTAGCACTTCATCTTTTCATGTTCCTGATGTTGCTCATGTTCCTCGGCTTACCATGCAACTCATTTCTGGTGGTCAGATTGTCGACTCTCGTTGCAGGGTCATTCTCGATTTGACTCATGTTTCGTTCTAGACCGTCACACTGGTGCTCTTCTTGGTGCTGGCCCCCGACGTCGTGACTCCCAGGGTCTGTGGGAGCTTGACTAGCTTCACGTTCCATTTGTTGCCACCCCTGCCAGTCTCTCCACCTCTGTTGCCCTGTCTACCAGCTCTTTTCAGCTGGTGGCATCATCGTCTGGGTCACTTATGTGGCTCTCGTCTCTCATCCTGGTAGACAGGTTCGACGTGGTCTTCTTGGATCTCTCTCTGGCGGTGTGTCTTTAGACTGTCAGGGTTGTCGGCTTGGTAAACAGGTTCAGTTACCTTTATCCTCATAGCGAGACTGTGTCTCAGCGTCCTTTTGACCTTGTTCACTCTGATGTTTGGGGTCCAGCTCCCTTTGCCTCGAAGGGAGGCCATCGCTACTATATTCTCTTTATAGATGATTTCTCTCGACACACGTGGGTATATTTCATTTCTCGTAGTGAGGTCTTATCTATTTATAAGCGTTTTGCTGCCATGGTTCACACTCAGTTTCCTACGCATATTCGTGTGTTCCGTGCTGACTCTGCTGGAGAGTATATCTCCAAGATGTTACGTGGATTTCTCGTTGAGCATGGTACTCTTGCTTAGTTCTCTTGTCCTGGTGCTCATGCTCAGAATGGCGTGGCTAAGCGCAAGCATCTTCATCTTCTTAAGACGGCTTGTGTGATGATGATCGCTACCTCTCTTCCGCCTCACTTTTGGGCTCAGGCTGTAACCACTTCCACCTATCTCATGAACCTTTAGCCGTCCACTGTTTTGCAGGGTGGCGTTCCTTTCGAGCGTCTTTTTGACCGTTCCCCCGTTTACTCAACGCTTCGTTTGTTTGGTTGTGTTTGTTATGTTCTTCTTGCCCCTCGTGAACGCACCAAACTATCCGCTCACTCAATTGAGTGTGTCTTCTTAGGTTATAGCCATGAGCATAAGGGATATCGTTGTTGGGATCCCGTCGGTCGTCGGATGCGTATTTCTCGCGATGTGACTTTC
This sequence comes from Hordeum vulgare subsp. vulgare, assembly GCF_904849725.1. Taxonomy (NCBI): domain Eukaryota; kingdom Viridiplantae; phylum Streptophyta; class Magnoliopsida; order Poales; family Poaceae; genus Hordeum; species Hordeum vulgare. The sequence goes on along the minus strand of NC_058519.1, from coordinate 155,690,442 downwards.
AATGAGTCTCGTCCCTTCTACCCGCGTCCATCTTCCCAGACCTTTGCAGTGGAGGATATATCTTTCCTCACTTTTCCTGGCACACCTATCACTCTCGTTAAGCCCTTGCCAATTCGTCCTACTGTCCCCGCTTCTCCAACTATTACAGATTCGACGCCATCATCTCCCATTGTTTCCACACCTCACTTATCACACGATTCTGCACCTTCATCCCAATGTCTTCTCCGTGACCCTCGCCTATTCCGGAGATTCCTCCTCGTATTCTCCCGTCTTTTCCTCAGTATTATAGTCGTCGTTCACGTAATGTGGATGCGTCTACTGATGTGTCGTCCTCCTCGTCTCAGCCTACTTATGGCTTGCGTCCTCGTCCGCTTCCGTCTATTGATCGCCTTGGTTTTTCCACCGCTGGTGCTGCTGTTCTTGAGCCGACCTTTTATCGTCAAGCTATTGTTCATCTTCAATGGCAGTTTGCAATGGCAGAGGAGATTGCTGCTCTTGAACGCACCGGTACATGGGATCTTGTTTCTCTTCCTCCAGGTGTTCGTCCCATCACTTGTAAGTGGGTCTACAAGGTTAAGACTCGCTCCAATGGTTCTCTTGACCGTTACAAAGCTCGTCTTGTGGCTCATGGCTTTCAGCTGGAGCATGGTCATGATTACGACGAGACTTTTGCTCCTGTGGCTCATATAACCACTATTCATACACTTCTTGTCGTGGCCTCTGCACGCCACTAGTCTGTATCTCAGCTTGATTTTAAGAATGCCTTTCTTAATGGTGAGCTACGTGAGGTCTACATGCAGCCACCACCTGGGTATTCTGTTCCTGATGGCATGGTATGTCGTCTTCGTCGCTCTCTCTATGGCCTTAAGCAAGCCCCTCACACCTGGTTTGAGCGTTTTGCCTCTGCGGTGATTGTCGCTAGTTATTCAACGAGTGCTCATGATCCAGCGTTGTTTGTCCACCTTTCACCTCGTGGACAGACTCTTCTTCTCTATGTCGATGACATGATCATCACTGGCGACAATCCTGAGTATATTGCCTTTGTAAAGGCCCGTCTTAGTGAGCAGTTTCTTATGTCTGATCTTGGACCTCTTCGCTACTTTCTTGGGATTGAAGTCTCTTCTACCTTTGATGGATTTTTTATATCCCAGGAAAAGTATATACATGATCTCCTTGCTCGTGCTGCTCTTACTGATGAGCGCACCGTTGAGACTCCCATGGAGCTTAATGTTCACCTCCGTGATACTGATGGTGACCCCTTGCCTGATCCGACGCGTTATCGTCATCTTGTTGGGAGTCTTGTCTATCTAGTTGTCACTCGTCCGGATATTCTTATCCGGTTCATATTCCCAGTCAAATTGTCTCTGCTCCCACTTCGGTTCACTATAGTCACCTCCTTCGTGTTCTCCGATATCTCCAGGGCACAATCTCTCATCGTCTATTCTTTCCTCACTCCAGTTCTTTACAGCTTCAGGCCTATTCGGATGCTACGTGGGCTAGTGATCCCTCGGATCACCGTTCACTTTCTACTTACTGTGTTTTTCTTGGTAGTTATCTCGTTGCCTGGAAGACGAAGAAACAGACTGCAGTTTCCCGTTCGAGTGCACAAGCTGAGTTGCGAGCTATGGCTTTTTTGACGGCTGGGGTGACTTGGTTACGACGGTTACTTCAGGATTTTGGTGTTTCTGTCACTACACCTACTCTGCTATTATCTGACACTACAGGCGCTATTAGCATTGCGCGCGATCCTATGAAGCATGAGCTCACCAAGCATATTGGTGTTGATGCTTCCTATGTGCGCGCTGGTGTGCAGGATCTGGTTATTGTTCTTCAGTATGTGCCTTTCGAGTTACAGTTGGCGGATTTTCTGAAGAAGGCCCAGACTAGAACGCAGCATGGCTTCTATCTCTCCAAACATGTATATATACTGGCCTATGGCCTCCTGGAAATACAAGTTGCATATTTCCTAACAGGCCTCTCTCATGTCAGCTCCAAATCAGAGAGCTTTGTCACATTCTACATACTCCCTCCGTCAAGACATACTTGTCGTAGGAATGGATGTATCTAGATGTATTTTAGTTCTAGATACATCCATTTGTATCCATCTTTGTGACAAGTTATTCCGGGCGGAGGGGGTATGCAATACTGCCTCCCAACCATAGTGGGGGGTTGTAACAGTTTTCAATACTTCATAGGGCTGGTTACCTGGTCTCTTAATTCGGAGGGTTATTTTGGCGTCATTAAACAGCAGGGTTCAAGTAGAACTTTCCCTCAACAACTAAGACATACCTCTGCTTCCTTTCTATCAAATTTCAGTGTTCCTTGAGAAATCTCCCCCCAAAAGAATGCTGATTCCTCCCTTATGTTCTTGTATTTCTCCCGTTTCATGTCAATGACAGCATTGACATTACTCTGCAAGTTGAGCCATACGTTGTTTAATATGAATGTTTAGACCAATCTAAGAAAGTTACAGCATGCTGTCAATGAATACTAGTTCCAGGGTTCATCTAACCTTGAATTCTGCATCAGGCATTTCGTGTAGTGTGACTTCAAACATCTTGAGGAAAGCTTCAACCCTGGCATCCAGATTGGATGGATCCTGTCAACCAAATTTATTAGCACAGGAGAATAGCTATGTGAATGGAATTGTGATGGAAAATATAAGTACCTTCACGGTTGACTGGATTATAAATTGCAACCCACGGACTCCTGAATCATTTCTGGGTAAATAGAATCACATGGTCAGCTATAATATAGTAACATTTTATACAAACCCAAAGACAAGAACATAGTAGTACATTATTACCCAATTATAAGAATATAATCAAAACAAGGGCACCATACCTCTGTCTAAGCAGTGCTATGTACCCAAGCTGCTCAACCGAACGTAATTGGTGAAAAGCCGGTTGCTTAGCAACAACAGCAAGCAACTCAAGTAGGACATTTTGTTTGAGATCGTCCTGATGAATCTGCAGGGAGGGAAACATTGTTATAGCATTTGTAGTTTGCCTTGTGTTGCATCTATCTTTTCACAGAAATACTACAAATTTGAGGTGCTGCAAAGAAGCCTATCTATACTACTATTAAACAAGCAAACATATTCTTTCTTAAGTGTACCCCGTCTAACCTGTACACAAAAGAAAACAGCAATTAAAGCCTTACGATTAGTACCATCCATTTAGATCTGACCGTTAATTTAACAACTAACCCTCGCTAGAGTACGTTTAGCAATTTGATGGAGCGGATGAAAACTCTGCCATCTGCCTCTCGACTAAAACCAATCGACACCACACGTCAACGGCCTAACAGCACTCGGCATCCTTAACCCGAATTATCGCCTCCTCCTGCTCCCACGTCACCCGCCGCTGTCCAGCAGCTGGCAACCGGCAACCGGCGCGCTCCCACGTCAACGCCAATGGGCCGCCGCAGGACCGCCGTCGGCCGCGTCCATCTTTCATCCACGTCCATCTCCTCATCCGCCGCTTCAACGAGCATGAACAAACGGAGAGGGGGCAGATCCGGCCGGAGCCGTGCATGTGCCAGGGCGATGATGGCCCGCGATGCCATTGTGGTATGGACGAGGCGGCGGCCAGGAGCAGTGGTCGCAGGCCTTCTTCGGCTGCCCGCGTGATTAGGCCCACGCCGTCCTCGACAGGCGCCTTCAGCACGCACTCGGACAGTACAATGATGGGAAACACGTTGATCCGATCTTCTCCTAACGATTTCCTACAGCAAGTTGTCTGAAGCAACACAAAAAGACAGATCGTTGGCTGCCATGAACTATTCCGGCTGGATGCGCAGTAGCCAACGCACACATGAAACACTTTGAGGTACGTGCATATCTATATTGCAACAATTTAGGACCTAATGAAAGTAGGATGGACATGAAAACATGTCGTGTTTAATTCCAACAGGCGATGGTGTGCTAGCCGATGGAGATAATTTTTTCGTTCACCGTTCATCACATCTTTCAGACTTCCCACTGCTTATTCAGGTGAAGCACTGTTTCTACGTTTCTTCTCTTTTTAGCTAAGCCATCAAGATAGTTTGCAGTTCAATGTTGTGATGACATTTTGATGCTATTCTTCCCAATATGAAAGTCTGCAATATATACCTTGCCGTTGGTAGGGCTGGCTGGCGAGGGTTGTGATTTTGACGGTTGTTGTCAACATTGAGCACTATACTATTCATGTGTTCAGTTATGACATACTAGCTTGTGTAATCAATCATTTCTAAGCCAATTTTATTATAAATTAAGGCACAAAAATGACGCTTGTAATTATGTTATTTGTTATTTCTCAAATCAGTTGACAAAAATATTTTCATATTCATGAAACTCGATATCTGACAGTCAATTACATTGATCAGTATTTATTTTGCATCGAGATCAATCGGCACATGTTTCAGTCACTCGGTGTCGCCCGCTTTCTTACAATTGTTGATGAAAAATTGAATTCAATGTGCATCTTATGTTTTTTTAAGTTCCTCTTTTCCTTCATTATGTTTTCATATGTTGTAACATGTAATTTTTGGTTTGTGAAGTATCAACGTAGGTATGGCATCACCGCCCCCTCCTACCCACAGACCCTTTGTCGCTAGGATCACATTCCAGCAGCAGCAATGTCACATGTGATGGCCTCACGGAGCCACGCCGGTGGTGGAGGCCTCTTGTCTCTTCGGCCGCCAAAGATGTGCATGAACAATGACCCTACGAGCAGTGTGTGTACGTCATCAAGCTCCTAATTTTCCATGATCCAGGTGCTGTAGTCATCCTTCTGATGAGTTGTGTTAAAGCATAATAGTAGGTTTTAGTTTATAATCATGAATGTAAATCTCATATCTGGACAAATTTACCTTGAACATGCTTAAAGTATATGGTCAAAGTTTGTATGAATGTCACACATCATGTGTTTTGTAGAAAATTATACTGTACAATTCTTTGTACTGCTTTGAATAATGATTTTCTAAACAATCTCTAGAAAGCTGGCTTCAATGATCATGTGTAATTAAATCCATATATTATTCTGGAGTACCTGAATCCATATATATTATTCATTATTTCTATCCAATGTTTCAGTTCTCAGCTACTTGGAAGTAATTTTACTATTCAATTATCTTGGGTGAGGTTACCAATGGAGCACCAGCAATAGCCATTGTGGAGTTGGAGAAATATTTTGGGTTGGTTTGTAGAGAAGGTAATTTATTATGTTTGTTCATAAGTATCTCTACTGAAATTGCCATCTCAAAGAATACCATATGCTGCTCATACCAAGTCATAACTAGATTTGAAATTCTGAAGAATCCCATAGATAATTTTAGAGATGGCATCAACTTGAAGCGAAGATGATATGTTTTGGTCATAACATTGAAACAGGACCAGGAGACGCACATGAGACCTCACCCAAACTAAAGGTGGTAGCACTGGGAGGCGCGTGCCATAGCTCTTCTGAGCTAAGGAGCACTTTGGTCAGGAGATTTGGGGAAGCGAGATGGGTGAAGCTTGGCGGCAAGCCATGGCGGTGGCCATCTCGGGAATGCTATAGTTTGGTTACCGGAAGTGTTCACTCATCCCCAGTTTTATTGTATATAAGTTTTGAGGAAACAAGAGGTACACCTACTGGTTACTGCTAATTTTTGTACCGACATTTCAATGGATACACAAGTGGAAAAGTTAAATAATTAATTGTGATATCTTTTTCATTACGTGATTTATTTCATAATGTGTATTTACTACTGAATATTCAGTGGAGCCACACAGCACAACACACACACATATAACAAAAGGACTTCTTGTTTCTAAACTGAACTACCAATCTTTTTTCTTTTAGTAAGCAATTTCATAAAAATACTTCCTTTAAGACATAGTACAAAAATACTTGTTTTTGTGATGTTATGTGGATATACTTGGTATTTCTGTGTTTGCATACTTAAGGATTTCGTGAATTGAATATTGTACTTTTTTTATAGTTAACGAAACATTGTACTTATGTAATCAACTTGCTTCACATGAATATACTTTTATATAATGTTTAGATGATTACAGCTCATATTGGCTATTAGATTTTTTGGATGACCAAGTATTTATTACAATGATCAGATGTTTCTGTCTGCAATTTGCAACCTCAGAGGTTCAGAAATCTTACTTAAAACAACCATTCGGTTAAATCTTGCATCTGCAAATTTATATGTGATGTTTTTTTGTTGGTTCATAAGTTTATATAGATGAATGTGATTTTCTTTTTCTATTATGCTATCGTGCGTTGCACGTCATGAAAGAACTGAAGTTCGGAGAGTAAAGAAGCCATAAACTAAAGAGTAAATTGTACTTTGGACCAGGTAAAAGTGAAACGATCTGCTCTTCGCCTATCTGTTGCAAAAACATGCACATAGCACGAGTGGATACAGGATAATATTGCACACTGGACCAGGCTCGGTTATACTCTGTGGCAAGGGATACCGTGACACTGAATGAGCAAGGGTCACATGAAGGAAAGCACATCTGCCCATTTGCCAGAGCACCAGGTCTCTCAGTTCATGGCTGCCACCCATCAACTTCAGTCAGAGGTGCACTACGTCACCACCATCAGTGGTGAATGTCACCCTAGCAAGGAAGGCGGGTTGGAGGAATCCAAAAGGAAGCCTCATGGTGTGCCCAGAGCGCCCCCACTGCAGAGCGAGAGGGCCACAATGGCGCCTAAGTGCCTGGGAAAGGGCCATTGTCGAGCGGAGTGCAAGCTACACACTTGTTGCATTAGGTGCCTGGAGCTGGGGCATTGGGCCCATGACAGCAAGCAGCTTCACTCACCATCGGACGACAAGACACACACTTTGACGATCGAGGGCCGACCATGAACTCTCTAGTCTGAATACATGGAACATCGTTGAGCTACCGTCCTGCAGGCATTACGCACCCTCATCCCAGGCCTTCGCCCCCCTCAGCATCGCCCCAGAGACATTCGTCGGCTTGCATGCTGCTTTTGTGGAGCACGTGTAAGTCACTGCAGCAACACAACCCCAGTCGCCAGTAACCGGCAAACCAGCTGGTTCGGGAAGGGTGCCAACACGTTCACCTTGAACCAGGGGCTGACTGCTAGCCTGGCATGTCCTAATGCAGCTTCCCGTGGACCCATAGCAGCAGACCCCTATTGGCTATTCTATCACTACAGATGGAGTCATCCACCTCCAGTAGTGACGGCACCACAACCTTCACAAACTGCCACCCCTTTGAGCGTACGAGGGAGAGGCATGGGCTTTGTACCTTCCTTGATTGCCCAATTTCCACGACATTAGCGAATTTGTTAGCTGCATGAAGACCAATGTGCTCCATCTACAACTGTTATCTTGCCGGAGACTCAGCACACTAGAGGTTCATCGTGGATTGAGGATCACCAGCCAGCTTAGCAAGCTCAATGCTGAAAGCTATAAGCAACGAACTTACTGCGGAAGCTTTTTCTCAAGGATGAGCAGCTTTCAAATGAGACACTGTATCTTACCAAAAGATATTGACGCAATCGCCAATTGCTATGTCTGGCTGGTGACGCCGATTTTGACTTTGTGATCTTTGGCGCTCTCTGCCGTCAGTGAGTATGAATTGCAGAGGCTTAATAGCTGAGGCCCAGTTCAGTTGTCCCTGGGTTTCCTACGATGTATGACCCAATTTTTTTTGGTGTGGAACATCTGCAGCCTTAACACTAGTGTGCGGTACATAGCTGTGAGGTCTCTTGTACGCATGACGGCGCATTGATAACATGTTTGCAGGAGTCTAATTTGTCAGTTGTATCGCATTATGTTGTCTCTAAAACTGTAAGAATGAACTTTCATGGATTTTACTAACAAAAAGCCTCAGATACCAGAGGGAGATTGCTGTTGCATGAATAAGGAGACTTTACAACGCACTGATAACTTCATAACTGTTCAGACATTTGGTTGTGTTGGCTAGTGTGCATGAAGCTTAACAACATCCATATGGCAACTAACAGTGTTATGACATTAGTCTCTCCCACCCAGGAGCTGTCTGGATAGTTGACATGCATGGACAGCCCACAAGAGGATGCTGACAAGGTTGGATTTTCGTTATTTTTTAGCCAAAATTAATTGTCTTGTATATTATAAACCTTTGCTTCGCTTAATGGAAAGGTATACAAAGCTTTTGCACATTCTCTAAGATATCATGACTATAATGTGGTCTTCAGCTGTATCTTTCTGTCTTGCTCTTCACTCCAATTTTCGGTTCTGTAACGTATTTTTTTCTTTCTGTTATTATTGTATGCACTCCCAGATTACTTATTTATTTTATGTAGATACAACAGATAACCTAATGAATAGTACTTATTAGCCTGAAGCAGTATTTTAAACTAGTATTAACTAAATGCACATGAGATTAAAAGAAACAACATTGAAGAACAAGAAGCTGCAAGAAGGTAAACCTACCTGAATATAATGCAGAAGGGAAGAATTTTCATCCTGCTGATTTAAGCACATTGCTGGATAATAATACCTCAAACCCCTTTCAAGCTTCACAATTCGCTTTGTAAGATGCTGTGACGGTGGTAATGATTTGCAAACACTGGTGGATGAATTAAACAAGGTGCCTTCAATATGCTGGACAACACTTTCCGCTTCACTTGGTTCAATATTTCCTATAATCAATTGCATGCACAATTAAGAATAAAACACGGCAATACAGAAAAGCAAATAGTTTTTTCAATAAAGTACTCTGTTTTAAATTATAAGGCTCGCTTTGATAGTACATAGTATAAACTAAGAAGACATAAGTTGGCAGGATGAAAGAATGCTGCCCAGGACATGAAATATATTGTGAAAGGAAAAGAGAGGGACATGAGTGGCTTCATGGGGACATGAACCAAATGGTCAGAGATGAAAGTGGGGATTAATAGGGGCTGCTGTGTGGTGGGTAGTACCCACCTGTCGTAATAGGAGTAGAAAGATAATATATTTAGAGGGGTTAATATGGAAGCTAATGCTAAAAAAAATGTGTGCCCTATAACTTGAAGGTCAACTTAAATATGCACCTTAAAATTAAAAAATGGAGGAAGTACCAAAGAAAGATAGAGAGAACAATAAAGCTGTTAGGAAGTATTAGTATTGGTCAGTCCTTATTAGTATATGTTGTTAAGCTTCATGCACTAGCCAATGCAACAAAAAGTCCGAACTGATGGAAAGGGCTAGGCAATCCACATATAGTGTTGTTAGGAAAGCAACTTATCTATATTGAAGGCCCAAGGGGCATATATATATATTACATATGACTTGAGGTGCAAGGAAAGTAAACATAGACTAATAAGGACTCCTAGACTAATACTAATACTAATAAGGACTCCTAAACTAATACTAATACTAATAAGGACTCCTAAACTAATACTAATACTTCCTAACACCCCCTCTCAAATGCAAAGTGTATGCAATAACATTGCATTTGAAGAAGTGTAATACTAAAAAAAAAGGATAATCCAAATCAGCGTCTTGAGAGTGTCGTCGTAGCATGAAGAGTCTTGAAAACTTGTTGAGTCGCCGAAGGAGATAACGAAGAGATGGCACATCATAGGTAGACACCGCATCACTTGAAGATACAAGATAAGTATCAAGAGAAGATGGGTTGTCAAAAGAAGATGGCACATCAAGAGGAAGGCACCGAAGAGATGGCACATCAGAGAAGACACCGCATCACTTGAAGATACAACAAAAGTATCAAGAGAAGATGGGTTGTCAAAAGAAGATAGCACATCGAGAGAATAAAACATTGTGCAGAAAATCATAGTCCTCAACAACCGTTGGCAAAAGAAGCTCGGCGGATAAGACACAATGGACGTAGATCGACAATACAAAAAGAGGTCCAGACAATCCTATAGAAAACAACAAGGGCAAGTAGGCCACAAAAGTTGCATAGAAAGGATCAGGACCGGAGAAAGGCTGACGGACTAAGGTATGGTGGACTCGCATGGCATGAGAAAACACAAAATATCAACGGATTTGGTGGACGCGGCGGAAAACAAAGAAAACTAGAAAACACACACTAGATTAGGGATGATGGTAGCGGAAGAGAAAAAATAATATCATGGCGCCGAAGGCCAATTCCAACCAGAGTGTGCGTGAGACGGTCCTGACTGTGTAGAAGGTAGTTGCTCAGTGCGGGAAGCCTGAGTCACAATACCAGCAGTACCCGTCGAGGAAGAACCTGAAGCAGCGAGCAGACGCTTAAGTCTCAGAATATCCTGCTCAGTCAAAGCGATGGCTGAAGCTGTCGAGGTAGATGACGAAGTCTCTGTAGATGATGATTGCGCCTGGCGCAAGTGAGCCTCCTCATAAGCCAAGACCTTCTCATCATAAGCACTCACAGCGGCCTCATCATCAAGCTTAGCCGCATCCTTTGTGGCCTGAGGAGCATCCGCAGGAAGAGCCGGTGGGGTCGGCGGAGTAGGAGCCATGGGAGGAACCGGACGTGGCGGACAACAGACCTCGCCAGAGAGAACTCCCCAGAAACGGATGCCACGCATGTGAATGCGCATGAAGCCAGTGAACTCGGTGTAGTTAGTACCATCGAAGATCACCGAACAGCGAGGACAGCAACATAGCCAGATGCAGTAGACTTTTTTTTTTACTTTTTTGGGGGGGCGTCAACGACGAGGGGAACGCCCGATCCGATTGGGAGTGTGCAGAGGACGGCGCGACCTGGAGAGCACGACCGGGAGCAGAGCCTTGATCCAAGCTGGAGATCAAACTAGATCAGGGAAACAGGCAGATCCTGGCAGTGCTAGTCTGGGAGCCGCTTCTGGGAGTTTGACTTGGAGCGGTGACGGGATCTGGAGGCTTCGAACAGGGCCGGTGATGGGAGCAAGTATGGACCTGGACATGCTGGACCGGGAGCTCGAGCGGGACGAGCTCACTCACCCGATCTGATCCGGCGGGATCTGGAGGCTTCGAGCGGGGCCGGCGGGAGCAGACGAGGAGGAGGAGTCGGCGGCAGGACAGGGAGCAGAGCCACGAGGCACAGACGAGCGGAACCTGCGGGAGCAGCAGGAGGAGGAAGACTCGGCAGCGTGGGCACCTGCGGCAGGATTCAATCCTGCGAGAAGCAGTCGTAGGAGGAGATCGAGAGAGGTAGCAGCAGACAGACGGCGGTTGCGTGGAGATTGGATCGGAGCACGAGTTGCGCGTGCGAAAAAATAACCTAAAACTCTAATACGATGTTAGGAAAGCAACTTATCTATATTGAAGGCCCAAGGGGCATATATATATTACATATGACTTGAGGTGCAAGGAAAGTAAACATAGACTAATAAGGACTCCTAGACTAATACTAATACTAATAAGGACTCCTAAACTAATATTAATACTTCCTAACAAGTGTAACACCCCCTCTCACGTGTGACGGGGAAGACAAGTCAACACGTGCAACCGGAAGAGAGCGACGGCGCGTGAAGCTCACGTATGACTCAAGAGGCCTCTACGTGGACACAAAGGGGGGCTACCAGCAATTTTTAATAAATTGCGAAAGCCGGGACTTGAACTCAAGACCTTAGCTTCGATACCATGTTAAGCTTCATGCACTAGCCAACGCAACCAAAAGTCCGAACCAATGGAAAGGGCTAGGCAATCCACATATTGTGTAACATATGTTTCCTTTCCTTATACCCCAAGTCATATGTAATATATTTATATGCCCCATCGGCTATGTAATAGAGATAAGTTGCTTTCATAAGATGGTATTAGAGCCTAGGTTTAGGTCTCTAGACGCCGCAACTCGTCCTTATGATACACTTTATTTTTTCCATCTCCCTCCAGATCAAGATTTCCTCTGCTTCCGCTCCAAGACCAGGCGATGTCTGTCTCCTTCGATCCTGATGAAACTCAGCCCAGACGTCCCCTGCATCAACTTGTGCCCCATTGGGTCAATGCGTCGTTGTGCCTCTACACGCTCGTTCCTCGGCAGCCACGGGCCACCTCCTGGATTGGGACCCTCCATGCCTGCCCGTGTTCACCGTCGCCAGCATCTACTAGGTCACGCCATCACTTGTTGCTCAGGGAGCTCTGCCAGTGCTCATCGAGGCCGCTGTTTCCGCGCGGCCAGGCACCGCCTGCCCCGCACAAGGATGCAGCACCCCTCTCCGGGATGCTGTTTCCCAGGCCAGAACGGTCCCGATCAACGCTCCCAAGGCCGTGGTCCAGATCTGTTGTCGTTCCACCTCCGAGTGCATCCAGCACCTTTGTCTCTTGCCGCGCGTGAGGCTCTTCCTGGAGCTGCTGCATGCGTTTTGCTGCTTTCCGCGTACTGCTCTATATACTACAGCGCTACTGCTTCTGTTTCCAATTGGGTCTGATTGTGTGTGCGCGCAGGCACTTGGCCTAGTTGCTGCTCCTCATTGCAATCGCATCTAGTCTAGTATGTGCTTTCTCATTTTCTATGTTATCCGCTGCGTCCATCAAATTCGTTGACATTTGTGTTTCTTATGCCATGCAAGCCCACCATACCTTTGTCCGTCAGCCTTTCTCTAGTCCTGACCCTTTCTATACGACTTTTGTGGCCTACTTGTCCTTGATTTTCAATAGAATTTTCTGGACTCTTTCTGCATTGTCGATACATGCCCATTGTGCCTTAACCGCCGAGCACCTTTCGCCGTCGGCTATGATTTTCTGTGCAATGCTTTATTCTCTTGATGTGCCATCTTCTTTTGACAGCTCATTTTCTCTTGATACTTCTCTTGTATCTTCAAGTGATGCGGTGTCTTTCTCTGATGTGCCATCTCTTTGTTATCCCATTTGGCTTGACTCGACATGTTTTGAAGACTCTTCATGCTACGGTGACACTCTCAAGACGCAGATTTGGATTATCTTTTTTCCCTAGTATATGCTTTGCAATTGAGAGGATGGGGGGGAGGGGTTAGGAAGCATTAGTATTGGTCTAGGAGTCCTTATTAGACTATGGGCCAGTTCTTTTGGTGCATTTTTTGGTCTTCTAGAATAAGCTGCCCCCTACCCAGCTTATTCTAGAACCTCAACCAAAAATATATCTAAAAAAAATTGGTTGGGCTTCTAGAATAAGCTGGGTAAGGGGTAGCTTATTCCAGCTTACTCTAGAGGCCAGGAAAAGAACTGGCCCTATGTTTCCTTTCCTTATACCCCAAGTCATATGTAATATATATAATGCCCCATGGGCTATGTAATAGAGATAAGTTGCTTTCATAACAAAAGGCATCAAATAAATTAATGAGCAAATACATAGACGTTCAAGTTTAGTATTGACAAACCTGCAAAATAGCACTCTATAAATGTCTTTGCCAGCATACGAGGCAAGAAATCCTCTAAATTGCGAGCTTCAAGATTAGAAAGTGCAGCAAGTTCTTCATCCCAAGGCCAAGTTTGCTCCTCCAATATCAATGTGCAATTGTACATTGCTTGCTGATATGGCTGCCGAAATTTAAAATTCTCATATCCCTTTGTTATAGTTTCCTGGCAACACCAACAGAAGACAAACCCTTTCAGATCATATAAGATGAATATTATTCTAGCTTTCATTGCATCGCTGGGAAAGCAAACCGTAAAATAATCACTAAAATGAATAACAAAATGTCTGGATCCTCAATTTCCTCTTACAGAACACCCCATACTAACAAAAACCATGTTGTGTTTAATCAAGTTAAAATTCTAAAGAAGGTCAGGTATGCATATATAACAGCACTCTTTCGTTTGGCTGCTCATAGCTACTCAGTTCTGTATTCTATGCATAAAAAATAACAACAGAACTTACCTCTAGATGATATTTAATAACCAAAAATCAGAAAACAGCTTATACTGCAGTACTGGATCCACTGGCCATTACCTTTATCACAGAAAAACGGTCAATCTTAACTTCAAAGTCTGCAATTTTGCCAATAACAGTGTCCAGAAGGGTTCTCATTTTGTCATTATAGCCAACCATAGTAACCTATAATCAACCACAAATATTGGATGATCATTGAAAAAAGAATAATTTCAGTCCACAAATTTTGGATGATCAGAGAAAAAAGAATAATTTCAGTAAGACGCATATCATATGCACATTATTGAACAATAAATCCCGAAAAATCCATGATCATAAGCTGTGACAAGTAAGATGTGTACATACAACCTGCCATTGCTTTTAATAACAAGTATAATTAACAGGAACCACATGTTAGTTTGCTCGATCCTTTCCACCATAAGGACTATCGTGATGTTTCCAACACTGCATCTGATGTGAAACTTGGTACGTATAAGGATATCTTACCTAGCAGAGGATGACCAGAGAATAGACATGGATGCGAGAACTTGGAGAGTTAAGCTATATACAGAGGAGAGAAATATTTTTCTTGTTTATTTCATATGGATACACTGATATCCATTTTTATAGGGATGACTAGACTTGAGCGGTAAGAGATGATCTCTAATGGAAGAGATCTCTATTACATGGAAACTAAAATATATCTGCAAGGAATTAACACCCAAGAAGCCAACTGACTCAAGCGTCCAACTAGAGTACCGTATGGTTGCTACAACACTAACACCATATCATCATCTGAATCAGCAATGAAGAAAAAAATAGTTTCTTCTACAACTTAACATAACTAACCTGAAAACCAGTGTCGTTCGGCCTAACAGCATAATAAAGACCAGCAACTTCAGCATCATAAGCTAAAAGCAAAACAAAAGTAGGTGGATTATTGCAACAGGCAAATGAAAAAAAAAAGGCAAATCAGGAGATAGCTCTGCACAGCATGAAGCAAGAAGTCATACGGTGACTACGTGCTTTAACCATCAAAATGTTTCACTGTGTATGGAACAACCTTAGGATGACTGTAGGTACCCAAAAAAAAAATCTGAACCCCACCGACCCCTGCCTCGTCCCACAATTATTTTCACATATTGATCTAAAACTTGAAAGAGCCGTTCATAGGGGTAGTGTGTAAACAGAATGAAACGAATTTTTCCTACCACATGACTTATCTGAAATTGACTAGAAGTCTAGAAATTGCTGGAACAACTTAATCAACTATCCAGTAAGAATCATGCATTAGAAATTTAGAATAAGTTACTGATACACACCATAATCATTCAAATAATCCGTCAGCAACCTAGTGAATACATCAGTAAGAACTGATGATTCGGGGGAGCTATTGGACAGAGGACAGTGGAAATCCATCTTGATGAAGACCTTCGGTGTGAAAAACATTGTATCGGGCTTGTACCACAATCTGGAAAACGGTGTTTTCCTCAGCATGCAAGGAAAACTTGCCTGAATAAGCCAAACAGATGAATTGTCAGTTTATACTAATAAAATTAGGTGCATAGTTAGCTGAAAACAAATACCTTTTCCTCAACATTTTTCAATGAAAGGTCAGTTGGAATGAAGATATTAGGTTTTGGCAGGTGTAAATCTTCGTTGGGAGCATTTTCTACCCATTTCTGCAACACAAATCTTTAACATAAGAAACTGTATATTTTTTCTGCATCCAGGATCTGGAGAATACAATAGGAGTGACATCCAAATGTCTACCTGCATAATGGAAGGAGGCACTGCTTCAACACTATATGACGTACCATACCAAGGTTCAGTTAAGTCTGTTTGCCCTTCAAATAATTTTGACTCCCAGAATATTCTGAAAGGAGATACAGAAAATAGTCAATATTTCAAAAATTCCATGAGCAAATATGTATTTGGTCAAGGAAAAGGAAGAAAAGCAAACCAAAGGTAGGAATAAATTCATGCTGCAGAAAAGGAGAGAAGAAAGCGCATGACCCTCGAACGGATCAAGGAAAATTGGGACTCTCAAGTGTTTTTGAATTAAATAACGAAATTACCATCCACTTTTTTGTGAGAATAAACATCATATTTATGGTAATTGGAAATCATCTTCACTGCATCATCTTTCTGGCTATAGCTTCTTTTGCTAGAAAATAACCTTACTAACATAAAAAAAATGTCTTATTGTTCATTAAGTCAAGACAAAAAATGAATCTTCATCAACAGCTACATGTAACAATCTGCCAAATTCTCCTTCAAAAGCTTGAACAACCAATTGGGGAGAAACAGAAAAAGAAATACAGGATCTTTTATTATTGTTAACCATTGAAATGTGTAACTGAATCACAGTGACTGGTACCCGTTTCTGCCGAAAGCATTTATGCATCAGATTATCATCATGAATCATGATAATTGACTTATAAGTTATAAATGACACACTTCCTTTAAGTTCATACTGGTTGAGAAGTTCTATTGGTTATTGGCTACATGATGTGCTTATATGCTCCCAATAAGCCTTGGAAATAACTATTTATCTTTTGTATACAGGAAGAAAGTATCTTTAGATATCAAAATGTGGTGACCTCTAGGAGTCATCAAACACAAACGATTTTATGAATGATGTATTATGAGACCAACAAGCTTTGAAAGATAAAGGGAGAAGCAAATTTAAGAACATGGTTTCACATTATTTTCCGATAATAGTGGAGTGAAGCATATAACTGACTTAAGTAACAAAATCATCAGCTTTTAACTAGCATGTGTTGAGCATACAATGAGCATGAAAACATTGATAACTTCATTTTGAAGCAGAACAGGAGAACCTGATATGGCAACCTGGCAAGAGTGCTCTAAATGCCTACCTAACATTCTCTGTAGTCAATTCATTTAGCACCTTCTGAATAGCATCTGGTGAAAACTTTGATGGTACAGACGACGCAATAAGCCAATCTTCTGGTGGAAAAATCTACACAGATGAACAATGAGGAAAAACATGAGAAATGGCAAAAATCAGAAAAACTCACATACCACTTATGAAGAAACATCTTGGCAGAAATAATTGGAATGGAATTAAAACATTCCAATTCAAAAGAATATGACAATGTCCAGCATTCTGCACAATTTTGTTATGTGCAAGAGTACCTACATACATAGCTCAAGCAAAAGCTTCAACGCTATTTTATTGTGCCTACATTGGAAAGGACACCCGAACCTAGACGTGTAACACAAACCACTAGATTATTTCCAGGGAAGGCAATAAAAGAAGGTGCTTCAACCAAAACACTGGTTTGCACTCAATTATTTCCCATACAAACATGCGACTGACGAAACAGAATACTAGGGAACAAACTGACAGTAGAAATGAGAAAGGCAACAATCTATCGCATTATAGCACTCTCATGGGGTTAGCGCATTGCACATCCATCTGATTAAAAGATACCCAAGTAATAATAAGATTTTGAGTGAGTTATCTCAGAATTGCTTGCTCTCAGACAACGCATTTAAGGTGTAACAGTTTACTCAGACACAAGCAAGAAGGAATCTAGGGCCCACATGCACGCAACAAGAAATAAGAATTTGAATAGTCAAAAGACTATGGAGTTAAATTGTGCCAATTTAGAACTTCCTACATGCAAATACAAACAAAAACATGACTCATGAAGTCATGATAATACGAGTAGATACAATTTATGAGAACCAGGCAACATATATGTCCAAAGAAACAACTAGTATATACCTGCATGTTTGAGGAAATATTGACAACATAATTCATAGGAGGGCTCTTGTCTCGATAGTGGAATCCCGTCTCGCAGATGGATAGAAGCTTCAGAGTCCAAAAGAAAGTAAGGCAATTAATAAGCATCAGGCTAAACGTAAATATTTTTGAATCTAAAATCAGTTTAGTCTTTACCATTTACCAGTCCGTAATATGTTCCATTTACTCTAGTTTGATAAAGAATTAATTTTTTTGTGATACAAAATAAACTGCTTCAAGGCAGCATACATGTTTCGTTTTGAGTAATAGAAAAGATGCAACTTGTATATCCTCAGTCCAAATGCACTTGTTTAGCAAGACATTTATGAGAACTCGCTATAAACCTAGGTAAAGGCAGCGGCTAATTAATAAAATAAAAAATGTGTGTGTGTGTGTGTGTGTTGGGGGGGGGGGGGGGGGGGGATACCAGACTGTTTCCCATACTTGCAAAGCTTAGCCTGATATTGCATACATTTGAATACAAGAGTTAATGAGACTTATCACAAATTAAATTCACCTCATCAAAAATCCACTTTGGAGTTCCAGAGGTCTGAAGCAATGTAATGTATCTGAACAGCAACCCAACAACATCCTCCATGTGCTCTGTCATCAATGATATCAATTATCAAATAGGCGTACCACTCACAATTCAAAATTTTAATATCAAATGGCCTTTCTTGAATGAGAACTCACCCTGGCCTACATCTGTAAGCTGTATAACGACACTGAAGAAAGAGAACTCGTAACTCCAATCCCCTTCCCCTGCTTCCAAACTCATAGCCCATCCTGAAGAATATAACAGAATAAAGAGTTAATCCGGGTAACAACTATGAAATATCAGAACAGATATGCTCCCATAGGTGAAGAATGACCAAGTAAATAATATCAATCAACGGAACACTAAGTTGAGAATAACACCAACAGAGGGATTTATATAGCAGTAGCTCCATATCTGAGGTTTTACTTTCCTCGTGTTGCACCTGTGGGATGTGTTTGCTCTTTCCTTTGTTGCATGTTCGGAAAATAACAATAATAATTTAACATTCAACTCCGACACTTAACATCATATTAGCCCCTTAAAATACAAACTAAAAAGAACTAATGACTCAATAGACTTGATATAATGCTCAATACAAGAGAGTATTTAACACCAACTGAAAGCGAAAGGAGTTTTTCTATATACAGGGAAACCCAAGACATTATATTAAACTGTACAGTGGCATGTACAAAAGGATAAGAACCAAGCTATGGCCCAAGCCCTACAAACTGCGCATTAACAATACAAGCAATTCTGGAAATAAGAAGCATAAATCTCATTACTTCAAATAGCCAAGAGACTTACCCAACTTTTTTAGTATGTAAAAGAGTGATCCTTCTCCTTCATGACCAATTAGATGGCTCACATACTTGCAAGGACCTTCCTTGTAATGTCTAACATTTGGAGTGATTGGCCACAGTATTCGCAAAGTATGACCTTGTTTTATAGGAACCGCTTTAACAAGGATCTGCAAGTTATGAGCTATCAAATAAACCTGATCTAGTGGTCCACTTGAATTTAAATTCATAGTAGGCGAATGTAAACCTGGAGATCTTTGCTTGAACATGGATGACCAGGAAAAGAAAAGTGCTTCCTCCCAACGTTCTTGATATCACAGAACTTACTTTCGACAAGGGTTTGAATGTTGTCAAGACTATCTGCAAATACAACAGATATAAGGCGAAATGGGAAAATATGGAGAAAATTTATTTTAAGGAAATGGAAAAGGTTGTAACATAGTCCGACGAAAAACCTTTTCCATACACAACAAGCTGCATCAAGTTGGCTGAGTAGTGTGAATCATAGAAATTAATAAGCTCAGCCCTTGTGTCCAATCCTTTCTCCTTTGGTTTAACCTCCAGTGTGTCCCAATTTCCTAGATGATGCATGGACAGGAAATTCGTCAGAAAATTACAAGTGTTCACCTTTTCTCCCAAGTAGCAAAAATTGTTCAGCTCACATCAAAACTTCCATGACTTTTCATAACTTCCATGACCCTAAGTGTTGTCTTAAACTTTGACATGTCTCCAGTTTACAGCTTTGACCACCAACAAATAAAATATTAAAAAAAGTGTTTTGTTTCGATGAGCATTCTACAGAAATTGAATGTTCGTACGGCCACACTAGATCCTTCTACATATGTTTGTGGTAAGATAAATCAAAGTTTAACCGCACAATGCTGAACCAACACTTGCTTTAGGGGCAGAGGGAGTACCACTGACGATAAAAAATGAGGGCATTGTACACCCACCCAAAGCAATGGGAGACCAGTTATTCTCAAGGTTGCAGTGAAGTACTTTTCTTTTGCTATTAACAAGATTGAAATATTTAAGTGAAAGTTACAACAGTATGGCTTAGTTTCGTGGGGCATTACAAGATCTTCTAACTGAAGCAGAGGTAAAATCTAACGTCTCCTTGAAACAACTTCTCATGTAGTATTTGTGACAGTAATTTTAAGATAGTAACAATATAAAGATGAAATAAAAATTAGGTTGCAAGAAAGAGTATATAGTTTCAACGTCTCATGGATGCATAAAAATCAGGCACTGGGCATTGATATGGGGCTAAAATACCCACCAGTGCTGAACTTGTGATATGGGTGGTTATTCGAGCAAAGATGCTTCTGGAGCTGAAACCAAAAGAGCATAGATGAGGAAAAGAAAAAAGAAAAAAAAGATCAATGACATGAAATACAACTGCATGCACCAAATTAGGAAGGACTGCTTAGTGCCTACAATAATTGGACAAAGTGATCGCAATGACACAATCACATGCAAAACGGAGTGGTCTTTGGCTGTACCAGTAATAGGCACGAGACAGGTCATGCTTAAAATGGTGTACAATGTGCTTTAGAGTTCAGACTGGGCATTTAAGTATGTGTAGATAGGTGTATTATCATCTTGTCAGAAGATTCAATTGTGAAGATGGACTTCGGGTGTTTATCCTCGGGGAAATACTGTATGCCTTAATGCTAGACTGGGTGACTGTCGTTGCTATATCCATTCTTCCACCAGACGTATGGTTTTCAAAAGGATATGTTCCCCTTATCCTCATGGCTATCTCAGCAGGACTATAATCATTATCATCACGGTAGAGCCTTTAGTTGTATTACTAACACTTTTTTTTTTTGAGTGATAGTAGTCTTAATGAACTAGGATTTCTTACATTGTGCTCTTAAGGATTCCCAGATAAACTGAGCCCAGGAAGCTGTTAGAGTTCAGCATATAAAATGATAGGCTGTCTTAGTAACAAAAATGAAGCACAAGTCATACAGGACACATAGCAATTCGCTAGTCATATTGCATGGCAAAACAAATGAAAAAGTTCATCCTATTTCTTGCGGGGAGTTATGTTAAATCGTTAAGAGTTTCAGAACTTGAATATTAGATTATCGTTAACTTATTATATCCTACTCCCTCCGTTCCTAAATACAAATCTTTTTAGAGATTCCACTAGAGACTACATCCGGACCAAAATGAGTGAATATACACTCTAAAGTATGTCTATATACATCCGTATGTAGTCCGTAGTGGAACCTCTAAAAAGATTTATATTTAGGAACGGAGGGAGTAGCAATGAATAATGAGGGATACACATGTCATTCATTTCTGGTTACCCAAATACCTATAGAGCAAAGACACTTGGGGTTGAGGACCGTTGATACCTCCATATAAAGGTAATAAAGGACATATAATTTTAACATTTTTGGCTGAAAATAACGCCATGCTCGTAGCAAGGTTAATCGCAAATCAAACAAGATATAAAACCCATTAGGACCAAAAATATCCCTAAAAAGTGAGGAACACTTAAAGTGGCTCTAAACTCTGGATATTTATTTGTTAATTACTCTGTTGAGGGCCTTTATTATAATCACAGGTCACAAGCCTCCAAACAGTTAGCAAATGGTAACATGTTTCTGGAAAGGGTCCCTAGCTTCATGTGGCATACAGAACAAGGAGAAAATAATTGAATTGCAATATGATAGTTCAAAAACATTTAGTATGAAACAGAGTCCAAAATTGTTGAAAATGATTTCTGAATTTAGCAAAAAGTTATTGTCACGACTCCAAACTGTCAGAATACCATCCAACTTTAACAGAATGGGATCTCTATAAGCAAGCTGTTTGTTGATTTAACATAAGCCTGAAAACTAGGAGTACCTGACTCATTCGCCATGGATCTGACAATAGATTTTTCTGATTTTCTGCCAATGAAGAAAATTAGAAAATTAGAAGCTGGTCCTCTCATTAGAATCAGCAGAACAGATAAGAGACAACATATACCAGAGTCAACAGCTTTTATTTCCCTAAGGGTTGCATCAGGGGACATCAATGGCTTTATGAAAAATTGTGCAAACCTGAAAATAAGAGATAAGATGGAACAGGAATCAGCTTTTGCAAAACAAGGACAAGAAAGTAGAAAGAAAGAAACAGAAGGTACCTATCTAAAGCATCATCCAGGCTGTCATTGTTCACATCAAAATAGAAGTTTGTGTGTTCAGAGGTTGTGAAGGCATTGGTTGAACCACCATGCTACAAGAAACACACATATTAGCCAGCTAATGATTATTGATTAATAACAGAGGATCCACCTAAGATGGTAATATCACTGTATGAACTATGAATCTGAAAAATAGCTAAGCCTCCAAGCAGAAGCTTTCCTACTAGCATTGTTAATGATTTAAAAGGCTTGACCTCTGCCTGGCAAAATACCAGTAGTATACCATATGTTAGGACCATAGCTTAGGCACTGCCACAACAGCAATTTTCTCACTTTACTCAATAAAAGGACATTGTGGCCACATATTTCTGAAAAGAACTATATACGTCAACCAACCGGCACCCTATGAAGATAAAATCATAAAAGAAGACTGTCCCATGATCAAGCAGATAATAGATTAGTTGCCCAAATTTTAGTCTATTCTGATGCCTGCTGCTTCTGAATAACTAGAGTCCTTAAATATATAATTGTTTTGCAAGGATCACACTATGTTCAAACTTCAAAGTTATGTTGATATTTTCTGGGCAACTGATTTTTGTTTTAAGCATTTCCACTTTTTTTTAAATCAGCTTCAGCTCAATCAAAAAAATTACTACCACGGTGATACCAAGATCAGTTACAGAGAACCCTTTTTAATAATACAAACTGGAAAGGTGGAAATTTTACCACTTGCAAACTACGTACCTCTGCGATGTACTTTGAGTAACTGTCTTCTATTGGATATTTTTCACTCGCGTAGAAAAGCATATGCTCTGTAAAAGTAGAACCAGTCATAAGCGTGTTACAGATTAAAAAATGCACAAACACCCACACACTAGTACCGGAACATACATGTCATGGAGCTTTTTAAATGCCAGAATATAAACCAACAAGATGAAAAACAATGCAACGAGATTTATACAGTAGATAGTGGTGCACTGGTACTCAAAAAGTTACATACTAGAGATAGAGCGATATGGAAAACAAGTTTAAAATATAGCAAGCACAATATGTGGCATCTACCCTTAGGTTTATTTTACACAATATGTAGGCGTCAGTTGTACCTAGCCACTCCTCACCTCATAGTCTTTGAGCTCCTGAGTCACTATTACTTATTAGTATTAGTAAGATGCTTCGTTCAACATTCTATCGTGAGATGTCAATTTCACATTCAGACGTTCAGTTGCACGCGAATCAAGTTCTCTCATGGCCATGCAAAAAGATGAAGGGATGATGCTAGAACTTTACTCTAGGATGTCAAGGGGAATATGCAGAACTCAAACATCTTGAAAACCTTGTTTCTTATGGTATGAACCATGAAGTTTGTGTGTGTGTGTGTGGTGGGGGGGTCACATATAGTTTGATTTCATCACCGAAATCCCCTTTATCCAAAAGGGAAATATGCAAAACTCCAGCCAGTCAAGAGACCAGGCAGCAGAAGGAAGAAGCGAGTACCATGCTGATGTATGAACATCCAGAATTCTGTGTATTTCTCCTTGATTATTTATGGTACACGGGCTGTAAAAAGAACATGCACATCCAAATTGGTGCCGGCCTGTATCTGTATTTACTTATTCAATGATTAATGTAGTGCTAGTGGTTACTCTGCTGAACAACCCAGAAGCACACACATCCCAAAATATCAGGACATTCTATAGCAGCAATCCCAACTGAAAAAAGCCTTTCATAACAAAGTAGCAAATTGCAGTGATGGGCCACACAGGTATAAAATCATAACAAGAGCAATAGCACGGCAAGAGAGAGGCCCTCTTTCAGGGGGCTGTTATTGGTTGAACTGGCACGCTGGGCTCAATCGAGGGTGAAGTCGTTTGTTTGTCTTGCTTGCCAAAAGCATTGCTGCACTGCCGAGAGGCTGGCAAGACTGGGCTTGCAAGACCATCCGCGTTGTCTGCTTTGCGACCAATCGCAGAGACCATGGCTTACCTTCTCACTGGTTACCCCTTCTCGCTAACCCAGTGGCATGAGGTCCCATCTTGGATCGGATCCACTGCACTGCCTCTGGTTTTCGGTGAGGACTTCATTGACTGGTGGCAGCGACCCACCAGGTTCACCAAGACTGCAGTGCGCAATGACACCTCATCAGTGATCATGCTGACAGCTTGGTGGATTGGAAGCATCACAATGTCACGTCTTCGCCGATGTGCAGTCCAACCTCATCAGTTCGCTCGGCACAATCAAATCTGAGGCGCAGTTGTGGGCAAGGGCAGGGGCGGTGGGTCTTACCACAAGTATCCCGGGACTGCTACTACCTAGCTGTGTTGCCTTGTACTTTGGAGCTCCTAGTGAACTCTTTTTCTATCTATCAATGCATCGAAACGCAAACTTTTTCGTTTTCACGAGAAGAAAAGGCACGGCAACAGAGAAAACGAGATTGTTAGGTCGCAGCTGCAGTAAGATTTTCATCACCAGCGTCTGTAAGATGATCACTGAACGACTAACTACAGCAAAAGCAGCAGCATCTAGCATGCCCCTGGGTGGGTGTAACACAACAAGCCATAGCAGAGTGCTCACCGAGGAAGTGCGCGAGCCCCTCCATCCCATCGGGATCGCAGAAGTACCCCACCGAGACATTCATCGACGCCGCCGCCTGCAAACGAATCGCGAATTTCAAAATCTGGACGAAACCCACAAACTAGCACAAAACCTCACCCCAGCCCGTCCCGATGGAAGAGCTAGCGATTGGAGCTGACCTTGTCGGTGTCGGGGTCGCTGATGAGGAGGCACTCCAGGGCATTCGGGAGCACCACGCGGCGGTACCCGCGCCTGTCGTTGCGGGGTTTGGTGACTTCGACCTCAACCTTCGCGATGGCCGGAGCAGAGGCGCCGCCGGCCGGCTCGCTGGGGACATCTACCTCGCGCAGCCTCGAATCCATCGCGTCGCCGCCCAGTCGTCGTCGTCGCTAGGGGAGCGCAAGTCTTGCGAGGCTTCGCACGGGGGTTGGGGGAGGTCAAGTCTTGCGCGAGGCTCGCTCCCCGGGTTGGCTTTAGAACATCTTCAAGCCGCAAATCGGCCCTTTCGCTAAAATAAAGAAAATGTTTTAGATTCAACCAACCGATTTTTTTCGGCTCGCTCACACGCCACGTGAGCTTGTGGTCTGGCGATGTCTTTATCTGTTACGCCAACTCCACCACGGGACCCCATTCTATCTGGTTCAGTCCGTTTGGGGTAAAATAGATAAACTTGTCGGCCCAGCGCGAGACGGTCCGGACCCATCTTGTCCGTTTTGTGTCCGGTACGACCCATTTCGAGCGCAAACTTACGCGGGATTTGAGTTGCGGCGGACATCAAATGGACGCGCGCTCGTCCGCGTCGGCGACGCGTGGCAGGCGGCCACCTACCTCCCACCTGTCCACATCAATGTGCACGAGCGGTCGGGCCCGCCTGTCATCCGTCCAGGAAACGGTCGCGGTCCTTTTTAGATGGGGAAGCCATGGACCGGTCGTCGTTCACAGTTCCCATCGTCACTCCGCGGCTTCCTCGAAACCCGACAGCCAAACCCTAGCAGCCTCTTCGAACTCGCCGGCCGCCCACCTCGCAGCCATGGACGTGTGGAACTACGGCCGCAAGGGGAAGCACGACCGCGAGGCTGGCGCCTTGTCGGGACACCGACGCAGCTCCCTGAAGGAGGAGGCTGCATCGCCACCGCGTCGTGCCTCCGCCGCGGCTCCCTTCACCATCGCCCCTAGGCCCGCCGGCCAGCGCGACCGGCAGTACCTCATCACTGAGGTATGTCGGCGATACTGGGAGACGAGGACGCCGGTCTCGTGGAGCGACGTCCACCTCCCCAACGCGTGGCACCTCTTCGCCGATCGGGTCCCTATCCCGCCGGTGCCGACGAGCGGCCGTGCGCGCCGCGACGA
The DNA here is from genome assembly GCF_904849725.1 of Hordeum vulgare subsp. vulgare. Classification (NCBI taxonomy): domain Eukaryota; kingdom Viridiplantae; phylum Streptophyta; class Magnoliopsida; order Poales; family Poaceae; genus Hordeum; species Hordeum vulgare. The sequence continues at coordinate 155,664,513 of NC_058519.1, read as the reverse complement.
GATCTAGCGCCGCCGCCTCCTCCTCCCCGACGACCTGTACTATGACGACAGGTACGCCGCGGACTCCATCCTCTGGGACACGTGGCTCAGGGACGAGCACGACGTGTGGCGCGCCTCCTACTTCGTCGGCACGGCCTCGGGGCCTCGGCGGGCACGGGAGGTGCGCGGGCGCACACGGGTGCGCGGCCTCACGCCCACGCCGTCGCCTTCCCCATCTCCGTCACCACCTCCACCTCCTCGCATGATTGAGGAGGAGGAGGCCCGGCTCATGCAGCCGGCGACGTCGCCATCCCCGAGCTGATGGAGGAGGAGGAGGTGGTCGTGTTCCCTCCGGATCTGGTGGGCGTGTCATGGAGCTGGTCATGCACCGCGTCGGAGATGGCAGTGGGGGTCATGAACTGGTGCCCCACGCCGCCGTGGTCACCGGAGCGGGAGGCCTCGCCACGGGAGGAGGTGCTGCAAGCACCTGCCAGCTTCCAGCCCGCCCCCCGCGCACCAGGGACCGCTGGCCCACCTCTAGACGTCGCCGGCCTACGTCGACCTCGTCAGCGACGGCGACAAGGACGACACCGACGGTCAGTGAAGACGGCGACGGCCACGTCATCGACGGGCTTTTTTATGTTAATTATGTCAAACTGGGCCGTTTTGTGGGCGTGAAAACTGAGCCGTTTTTTATGTTAATGTTATTATGTTTTAAGTTTTTTAACTGTGCTTAATTACTTTTTAGTTAAGTTTTTCTTTTTTTTAATCAAGTCCAACACGAACATGATTTGGGGTGCGGTCACATGGTGGGCGCACGCACGACCCAAAGGACAGAAGCGGACATGGACGAACCCATTGCCGTCCCAAACGGACAAAATCCGGCCAAACCGGACGTTCGTTTGGGGTCGTGCGGTGGAGTTGGCCTTAGCACTCGCCTCTTCTTCCACATCGATTCATTCTTTTTCTCTCTTCTCACACAATTTCTCGTACGAGATTCAGCGACTACTTCATCCAAAACCCTACCGTCTCATCTCCCACTGTCCGAAGCCTGGCTTCCTCTTCTCCATCGAATTGACTACTGCCGGCGCGCGCAAAGGCTCTGCATCACAACATGCCATCCATGGTTGAGATTGGGGGAAGATTGGCGTCGGTGCTGCAATAGAGCATCCATGGTGTTGGTCATCGGCGACGGTGCTGCATCGCACCATCCATGGCGCTGCTCGCCGGCTGCATGCTGCAACGCAACATCCATGGCGCTGCAATGCAACATCCATGCGTTGGTCGCCGGTGACGGTGATGCATCACAGCATCCATGGCGCTGCTCGCCGACTACGTGATGCAACGCAACATCCATGGTGTTGTTGTAAGCTTTTCACCAGCGATCGTCGCGGTTTTGTGTTGGAGCACCACCGTGCAAACGGGTGGCGCTGAAGTGAAGCTTTTCACCGGCGGCCGTCAAGGCGCTGCTATGGAACATTGTGCCGGTGTCAGCAGCCGGCGGGTGTTGCCTCGAAGGACCGGTGGAGCACCACCGTAGCAGCGTCAGCACTACAGTGAATCATCGCCATGTATGAAAGAGGCTAGTAAAAAGGATGTCGAGTCCTGTATAATATGAAAAATAACAACAAAAGCTACTCCTAGAAATTTGCTTGTTTGGAGGACACCCTAAGATTTGGCTAACCATGTAATGCGTTTGAATGGTGGAAGAGGGAGTAAAAATTTCAATTCTGTTTGGGTACCGCTATTAATGTGTTTAGCATGGAAGATATTAAAATCATTTGTCATGGCGTTGATAGGAAAGGCACATCACCAAAAATACATTCATCTGTATTTTAAACTATGAGCTCTGGCACCGCATCAAAACCTCTGATTCCCTCCGCTAAGGGGCATTCTATTTACTCTCATGTTATTTATATTCATATTATTTTATTTTATCATTGAATCATCATCTTCTCATTAAAAGCACCAACATACAGAGCACTATTGTCATTCTTAGTGTAACACGCATTGAGTCTAGTTAATGTTTGATATGAGCATGAATGTATCTTTTCCACCCTGAATTACAATGTTTAGTCTCTGCTTGGACTTTGAAGGTGCTCTATCTTTATGTTTTGCGGTCTCGGAAAGGGTTGTCGAGATACCATTTTAACATATTATATCATGATCATTTTGATAATTGTTGTCATTTGAGATACATAATTATTGCTCTCTAGTTGATTATGTCATTTTCATGAGTAAATATGAGATCTAAGTGTTATTATTTACTAGACAATTCCTCGCGCGTTGTTGCAGGAATTTTTGATAATATGTTTAGATGGTACCTTCTTATGTGGAACATTAATATTATAATCAACAATATGAGCATGAAAAAAATGATATTTGTTATATTTTATTAGTTTATTTTTACAAGATAGTTTTGGAACATAAGTAGCATAATATAAGTTTAAAATTCCTAGGATTTGTCCACGCGGGTGTATTCTTCATTGAGTAAAAATTGGACATGAGCAGTAAGGATTACTCTCTTCCCGTGCGTTGGTGCGGTAACTTTGTTGAAAAATGCATAAGTAGTTGCTAAATCTAATGAAAAGAAAGTATAATCATAAAAATCAATGAAAGAAAGTGTCTTAAAATAGAATGAAACTTTTGGATTAGTGTTAAAAATGTTATTTCAAACAAAAATGTGAAATATGACTAACATGAATATATGATGTGACAATGTTACATGCATAGGCTAATGCAAAAATAATTGTAATTTATAAGTTAAATGCATGAATCGGTTATGTGGCAGATTTTACATGGCTTAGTGGAAGAGAAGACTTAAATGCGTTGCTTAGTGGGACGTTGAGGTGGGCATTTTGCATGTTGGGAGCGCTTATGTGGCAGATTTTGTATGGCTTAGTGGGAGAGATCATTTAAATGCATTGCTTAGTGGGGCGATGAGGTGGACAATTTGGTTGCTCAGAGAACTGCGACCAACTTTTTAAGAATGTAAGATATGGTTAGTTCATGATCCTTGCTAAAACTTGACTATTAACTAAGTTTATGTATGGAAACAATAAGCTTTTGAGTTATAGTTTATCACTTTCAGTTTATCAATTGAATTGCTTGAGGAGAAGCAATGGCTTAAGCTTGGGGGATGTAATAGCCCGAGACCAACGCTCCAAAAGATTCCCCTTTTTATTTCGTTGTCACCCTGTGATTGTTTGTTTGTCGCATTCATCATCGCATCATTCGCATTGCACCGACACTTCGTTTCCATCAGTTTTCAAAACTTGCATCCATAATTAGTTGGCGATTCTCTTTGTTTTGTCGTCGACCTTTTCAAGACCAACCACACATGCACACGCCCATGACATCATTTAAATATTGTTTTTAAAAGTGTGTATAAAACATTCTCAGATTGGGTTGAAACTTGGCATGCGGTCTTATTTTAATGTAAGTAGGTCGCCTCCCAAATTTCATCGCAATCGAAGCCCTTTGATACCCGGAGGGTCGATTATAGCGGCACCGTAATTCGTTTATCGTTGGACGTTTTTTGGTGTTTAAAAACCTTTTGTCGGGCCGCAAACCTCCCTCTCTACTCATCCCAACCTATTCTAAGCAGACCACTAACCCACCTAGCCCCCCCTTGCGATCGAAACCGTCGGATCGCAATCCAACGGTCCGAGATCGGACTGAAATCCCCTAACCCTAGCCCCTCTTGCCATATATTGTTGGGAAACCCTAAATTCTAGGGATTTTGTCACATCCATCCGTGCAACACCGCCGCCCTCTCCATTTCATCATCGTGTTCAACACCGAGCCAACCACAGAGTCTCCTCCCGATTCCCAATCCATCCAACCAGCAGCCAAATCCCCCCTGCAGTTCCTGTCTCCGTCGACCCCGTGCGCCAGCCGTAGCTATTCCGTGCTACGCTCCCTCCTCCTCTCTGCAGCCCATGGCAGCAGGAGCATGCTCCTCGGCCTCCCAAGCCATGCAGCCGGAGCCTCGCTCGAGCTCGTCCTCGCTCGAGATCATCCTCGAGCACCAGAACCAGCTTGCCGGCCGCATCTCCGGCGAGCAGCCCCGGGCAGTAAAGCCTCGCCGCCAGCAATCATGGCCAGCCTGGTCTCCATGGTCACCCTGAGCCCATCTTCGACCCTGTTGCCCCGCACCGCACCAAGCAGCATCAGCAGCTACCCCGGCCGCCCAAGAACCTCCAGGTCGGAGCCCTCTTCTCCTCCTCTCTCTCCCGTATTCCCCTTTCTCTCTCTAATCTCCCTCCTATATTTGTTTGACCGAACTGCAAGTGCAGCCACTGTCACGCCTCGCGAGCTCCATCTCACCGGATCGAGCTCCATAGCCACTGGGAATGGAGAAGGTGCTCCCGGATCCGCCCATCCCACTGGCGCCTCGCCGAAGCCAGATGCCCCGACCTGCATCCCCGACCTGGCAACAAAGTTGTGTTTTTAGTTTTATCAGATTCGCGAGAGGGTACGGTTCATCTAGCGCAACACCTCTGCTTTAGCACCAGTCCTTTGATAGCTGAACTGGTATTTGTCGCCCATTGTAAACGGAGGGGTCTGGGATTGAATCCCAGCAGCCCCTATATTGTTTTTCGCTAGGCCGGGGTTCTGTTTTTGTTGTTTGCGTTGGAGCTATTGTTCTTTTACTTTGTTATCTGAATGGCAGCGCTGCTCAGATCCAACCCCGAGATCTAAGAATGAAAAGGGGAAGAGGAAGAGAAAGAGCAATAGGTAAAACCTAGTTGCTTATTTGATAAACAAGTGAAACCAATGACTCTTAGAGGTTGGAAGGAGATGAAGAATGACATGAGGAACAAGCAAGAATTCACAAGAATTTTCGGTAACACTTCGTAGGAAAATGAGGCAAAATTGATCAGATGGAAAGATCTTCACAAGATTCACAACAAAACAACTAAATTGATATGCAAGGAAAGAACATGAAAGAAGACATAACACTCTGGTTAAATGAATAAGAAAGGAAAGAACACGATCTTGACAAAACTAGATAATGGATAAAAGAGAGCAACATCACAACAACTCGAGAACAAGAGAATGGATACTAAATAGTTGGGAAGAAAGAATGAAGAAGAAAAATGACAACTTGCACAACAATTGAATTTGGCAAGCATCCTTGCAAGAAGAATTGAACGGACTTGTTGGAAAAACAACAACGAAAAGAACAAGCTTGTCGTGTGCTTATGGAAACCATCTCAAAGATGAGGTGACAACTAGCCACAATTGGAAAACAATTGATTACTTGGGAGCAACAAGATAGGCAACCCTCTTTCATCAAGAGGAAGCATTGAGAACTTGGATCAATTATAATCACCATAATAGCAACAATCCTTAGGAGAAGTTTTAGGTGAAATCTAAACCAAAATAGCTCAATGGAAGAAAAGATGGGTTGAAAATATCTCATGATCAAAGAATTCAGTGGGTTTAAATATCTCATTCTTGGAACCAATTCTCTTCAAGACTCCTCCACTAACAAGAATGCTATAAAACCACCTCAAGAATGATGGAGGAAGAATTGCACTTTGAAATGCAAGAAAAAGAACACTTGAGGTTCTCCAACAAGAATCTTGAAGAACACTTGAGAATAAATTGAAACCTTGATGAACCACCATGAAGGACCTCCGGAATAGAAGGATGATAGAAAAGAATTGAAGCTTTAAAAATAATAAGATTGAGGCCTTGCAAAGATTTAGATGAAGCTTCACAAAGTGATTCTTGAGAAAACTTTGAACTTCAGAAAAAGAAGATGAACAACATAGAATAAAAAAAATTGATATCATGAGCCACTCTGGAAGAAGAATTGAAATCACCTTGATGAAACAAGAATAAGAATTATGTTATGCTCATCCTTCATCAAGTTAAATTGATGACAAGGACTGGATTAGCAGACCACTTATTCTTCCTGAAAGAGCACAAACTTGAAGGAGTCTTGGAAGAAACACCGGTAAGAATTCGGAATGAAAGAGGATAGCACAAATGAGTTGGGCTACATGAGGACAAAGAGAGCATGATTCAATTAGAGAATGCTTGAACAAGCCACCGGTAAGAATTGCCAATGAATGGGCATAGCATGGATGAATGAACATTCATGAGAACGAATAGATCATGATCCACCTGAAGAATTTAGAAATATGGGGATATTAGAATTGAATGGAATACATAATAACAAAGAGATCTTGAGACGCCTAGCAGAAAACTTTGATGAGGCACAAAAATAATTGATATCCGAACAAAGAGACAACAATTGAGAAGAATTTGAGAATGAAAGCTGAGAGCTAAGAACGAAGAAAAACTTCTAAAATGACGGCCTTCAGAGGATCAAGAAATAAAAGCAACACTGAAATGCACTAGATAGATATGGAAGGAATTACTCATGATTGGAAACAATTGAGAAGATAACACGAAGGTGAGATGACAATCTTCAAAAGAATGGACCAAGATTTAAGAGAACCACTTCTTCGGTCTTCCAAGCTGTGAATAATGAGAAGGGACACCACCAAAATTTCTAAGACGCTCCGGAATAATGAAGAATGAAAAGTTGAGCCAATGATGAAAATTAATTTGAAGGCGATCTTGGAGAAAATATATGACCGATGAAAATCATACTTACGTCACACTGAAAGAATTAGATATCTCCGGTAAAGATTAGAAGAGCTAGGTAAGATCCTGGGGAAACCAGTGGGTTATGGGCCCACTCCAAGAGAAACCATTGTTGAAACAAATGATTAGGAAAGAGAGATCACACCGGTATAAATGAAAACTTGATGAGGTGAGAACCTCAAAATAATTGAAAGGGTTGAAAACAAGAAACTTATGAGATATCTTCAACACTCCGGCTAGAATAGAGAGGGATGAATAACTAAGAGAGGCTTGGATAAGAATTCCCAACGCAAGAATCATTTAACGGATGAAAGGATATGATGAACACTGAAAGCTTGAATTGAATCCACCGGAGAAGAACACAAAAATGAAGAATGGTGAACTCAAAACTCCTGAGAATCTTCACCATGAAAACCGGATACCATATAGAAGAGAAGATAGCAGAAGCAACAATGAAAAGAAAGGCAGTTGGATGATAATTGAATCATTGAAGAAAAGTGCGGGGGGTGGGGAAACAAAGACAACTTGGGACAAATGAGACAAACTCCAGAAGAAATGAGAGATTGATATTGCAATTATTGGAAAGGATTGAATTATCTTGAAGCGAAGCACACCGGTTGAAAAGGATCGATATGATGGCTCTGGTTGAAAAGAATTGATAAGACAACTTGATTGAGCAAAAGAATCAGCATTCCCATAAAAATATGAGAATACCTCTTGGAAAGATATGAATTCACCACTTGACATCGAAGCAACTTGAATTACCATACTACAACAAAACAAAGGATGAGGCTTACGAAACAAGTCAGAACAGATTCATGATAGAGATTTCGTCCGATATTTTCGTGGATAGGTTCGCACAGGCTCGATCGTACATTGGATTGTCATATTGAAATGATGCTCGAATATTCTCCCTAGGCATAGTGAACTACAAGGCTTGTCGAAGCATCTTGATGACATATATCGAGTTTGTCCTCTGTAAAAACGACCATGAACAAACGAATCCACTAGATGTCGAACCCCAACCTCACATCATGCATCTGTTGGAAGATAATCCTATAGGTAACTACTTGAATTACCACCTAAGAACTCCTAAAATTTTCTAGTTTTGCAATCGGGTCCATGTATACAAGGAGTAAAATCCACCACTAAACTCCTAGCAATAACACTACTCATCCAGTGTATCACATCCGTCAACACATAACCAAAGATCTCACATCACAACGATACCAAGTATGGCGGTACCCTCAAACTCTATGCACCAATACTGGGGATGTCGGGCTTATCTCGCCACTACTAGTATTGAAGCAATTTCGAACATCCTCTGTCCTGAGATACTAAGAAATCTGAATGATAACGATGTGCTCAATAATCCCGTGGAGCTCAATTCCCCGGAATAAAATCAACGTAGCAGGAGGCACCAAGTCAGAACTCCGTTACATCGACATCATATAGATTTCAAAATATTTGCGTGATCCTAATTTTTTTTGAGTAAGAAGAGGACTAGAATCAAAGTTTTACGTCAAACTCCTCACCAGAGCATAGAAGAGGAGAAAAAAGAATCCTACTATCCTATATATAACTAGACTCAAAGCAGTTTTCACTAGATTCGACTCGACCAAGTTTAATCAATCAAGGGGGCTCCTAGGTTGGTACTGCTATGATGCCAACTTGTAATGCCCAAGATACGATCTTATCCTTATTTTGGCACGAGGGCCTCGACAGGGATAGAAGCGCATCTCGTATTTTCGTGAGAATGGATATCGTTACAAGTACATGTATAGAAGACATGAGTATATGGAATTGGCTCACACTTACCACAAGCTACATCAAGTTCACATCAATACAATAATATATAGTCATCATATAGAAGAGCAGGGTCCGACTATAGACGAAAACAAACGACAAATGAATGACGTCCATCCTTGCTATCCCAGGCTGTCGGCCTCAAACCCATCCTAGATTGATGATGAAGAAGAAGAAACTCCAAATAGAACAATCATCGCACTCACGTCAACTAACTCTTTAGTTGTACCTGCAACTGGTGTTGTAGTAATCTGTGAGCCACAGGGACTCAGCAATCTCATTGCCAAATGTGTCAAGACTAGCAATCCTTAATGGGTGACGTCTGGTTAAGTGGTGAGGCTGCAACAAGCGACTAAGCATTTATTTGAGGTGGCTAACTTACGAGTACAAGAATAAAAGAGGGGGATGATCTACGCATATCGTACGTGAACTACTGATGATCAAAAGAATGATCCTGAACACCTACTTGCGTCAGACATAACCCCATTGTGTCCTCTTCCGGATAGAGATGTCACGAGAAGAGACAGTCATGGTTATGCACATCGTTGGAATATTTTAATTAAGCTTACTTCAAGTTATCTAGAACCAGATGTTAAACAAAGTTTCCAAGTTTTACACATAACCGCGGGCACGACTTTCTGAAAGATTTAACCCTGCAAGGGTGCTCCAACTAGTCCATTACAAATTACCACAAGCCGCACTCGTGATCTCCTTGGATTGCTTAGTGGAAAACCACAACTCTGAGATAGCCCAAAGCATCATTGGAATCCCGATGCACACGATATTTCGTCAAAGGTAAACAGGTCCAGCAAGGCCACCCGACGTGTCGACGAACCCGATAGGAGATGCGTATCTCGTTCTCAGGACACGACGGATAAGCGACGCGTACGGTGGCCTGATAGAAATCACCCAAGTTGCCCTGGGTTGACCCCACACAGTGTTCTATTTTGGACCGACACCCATGAGGACACTGACCCGGGGGTTGATTAATTATCCGTGGGTGCCGGCGGGTCCCTATGCTTTTCATTAGTTATTTGGCAAATGTAGTACCAAAGATGGGCCTTGCCAGGCCAGTTTTAAACTAAAACGAATTATCAAGGGGGTCCCCATAACAACGCCGAGCGTGTTAGGAGCGATCAATTATGGAATATAACACCGATAGCCGAAACTAAGGGAGCAAAGGTGGAACAAAGCACCGGGCTAGAAGGCCAGGCCTTCCACCTTTTACCAAGTATATATGTGCATTAAATTAAATAGCAATTATATGGTGATATAACAAGGAACCCATGTTGGCACATGGAAGCAACTGCACCTGCAACTAGCAACACCCTAAGAAGGCTGAGCAAGCGATAATATAGCCAAATAGTGGTTTGCTGGGTTGTGGAAAAGGTTAGAGGTTTTCATGGCAATGTTGGGAGGTTTATTAAACAGGTGGTAGGCAGGAAGACATAGCAAAAGAAATGAGACAACTAGCATGGCATTGATAGTAATGGTATCTAGGGAAATGGTTATCTTGCCTGTGATCCCGCTTGGAAGAAGAACGACTCCGTGAAGCACACGAACCAACGTAGTCGAACGAATCCTCACAATCTGACACGCTTGTGGAACTCTATCGAGAAGAAGCAAACCGGAAACAACAAGAATCAACACACGATATTCACCACGGCACATGCATGACATGATGCACAACCTAATATGATGCATGTCCATTTCAATTATGCAAGGCATGGCATGGCAATTCACAACAATCAAACACTACACATTAAGTGAAGCTCAATATGCCACGAGTTGCATATTGGCAAAACTCCGCATACGAATTATTTAGTTCACTCCTGTTTAGGTACAAGGCTATATTAAATGTTGTTTAAACACGGCAAGAGGTGAAGCACAAATAAACTACCTATCTATACATTTTAAATGAGGTAGGAAACGACATACAACATTTTTGAAACGACCCCACACATTAACTTCGAAATCTGTACAGATGTTTACTAATCACATTTTATGTTTGTTAAACGACAAAATAAAGTGGAGCACGTGGAACTACACATCATTCTAATCGGTTTATATATATAGCTCATCTCCAATGTAGTTACGGTGTAAAAGATACGTGCAACACAAGATACCATACCATGGATGCCAAATGCGTGCAAAATATGATGTGACTGGGACATTAAAAGAAAACTACATGACTGAAACCTATTGCTACAAGTTCAACAGATGTGAGTGCAACATCCTAGAGCGGGAGAAAAAAATGAAAAGAACAAAATGGGGTGAGCTGGGATCAAACCAAAGACCCCATGGTTGGATCTGAGCAACGCTGCCACTCAGATAACAAAGCACTGCGTGAACAAATGGGAGAGCTATCGTAAAAGAACAACAACTCCAACGCAAACAACAGAAAGAAAGCCAGGCCTAGTGAAAAACAATATAGGGGCTGCTGGGATTCGATCCCCAAACCCCTCCGTTTACAACGAGCGACAAAGACCAGTTCAGCTATCAAAGGACTAGTCCTAAAACAGAGGTGTTGTGCTAGATGAACCGTACCTCTCGCTAATCTAACAAAACTCTGTTGCCAGGTCGGGGATGCAGGTCGGGGCATGTGGCTCCGGCGGGGCGCCAGCGGGATGGGCGGATCAAGGAGCACCTGTTCCATTCCCGGTGGCTGCGAGGCTCGATCCGACGAGATGGAGCTCACCGGGTGCGGCCGTGGCTGCACCTGTAGTTCGGTCAAACAAAGACATGAGGGAGATTAGAGAGAGAAAGGGGAATACGGGAGAGAGAGAGGAGGAGAAGAGGGCTCCGGCCTGGAGGTGCTTGGGCGGCCGGGGTAGCTGCTGCTGCTGCTTGGTGCGGTGCGGGGCGACAGGGTCGAAGATGGGCTCAGGGCGACCATGGAGACAGGGCTGACCTTTGTTGCTGGCGGCGGTGTTGGAGAACGTTGCATGGGAAACAAAAAAAATTCCTACGCACACGAAGACCTATCATGGTGATGTCCATCTACGAGTGGAGATTAGATCTACGTACCCTTGTAGATCGCACAGCGGGAAGCGTTAAGATATGTGGTTGATGTAGTGGAACATCTTCACGTCCCTCGAACCGTCCCACGAACCGTCCCGCGATCCGTCCCACGATCCGTTCCGACCTAGCGTCGAACGAACGACATCTCCGCGTTCAGCACACGTATAACTCGACGATGATCTCGGCCTTCTTGATCCAGCAAGCAAGACAGAGAAGTAGATGAGTTCTCCGGCAGCGTGACGGTGCTCCGGTGGTGGTGATGATCTACTCCTGCAGGGCTCCGCCCGAGCTTCGCAGAAATCCGATCTAGAGGTGAAACTTTGTGGTATAGGCTAGAGTTGCACGTGACAAAGTTGTGTCTCAAAAAGCCCTAAACCACCACTATATATAGGAGGGAGGGGAGGGGCTAGCCTTGAGGGACAAGTCCCTCAAGGTGCGTCGGCCGCCAGGAGGAGGAGGACTCCTTCTCCAGTTCGGTTTGGGAAGGAGGAGTCCTCCTCTTCCTTCCCACCTCCCTCTTTCCTTTCCCTTTTTCTTTTCTTTTGGTATTTTCTTTATGTGGCGCCATGGACTCCTTGGGATGACTCCACCAGCCCACTAAGGACTTGTGGCGCCACCCTAGGGCCTTGGGCTCACTCCCGGGTGGGTGGGCCCCTCCCGGTGAACACCCGGAACCCATTCGTCACTCCCGGTACACTTCTGGAATTGCCCAAAACTTTCCGGTGACCAAATGAAACCATCCTATATATCAATCTTCGTTTCCGGACCATTCCGGAAACCCTCGTGACGTTCGTGATCTCATCCGGGACTCCGAACAACATTCGATAACCACACATATAACTCAAGTATACTAAAACATCATCGAACCTTAAGTGTGCAGACCCTGCGGGTTCGAGAACTATGTAGACATGACCAGAGGCACTCCTCGGTCAATATCCAAAAGCGGGACCCTGGATGCCCATATTGGATCCTACATATTCTCCGAAGATCTTATCGGTTGAACCTTAGTGTCAAGGATTCATATAATCCCGTATGTCATTCCCTTTGTCCTTCGGTATGTTACTTGCCCGAGATTTGATCGTCGGTATCCGCATACCTATTTGAATGTCGTTACCGACAAGTCTCTTTACTCGTTCCGTAATACAAGATCTGTGACTTACACTTAGTCATGTTGCTTGCAAGGCTTGTGTGTGATGTTGTATTACCGAGTGGGCCCCGATATACCTCTCTGTCACACGGAGTGACAAATCCTAGTCTTGATCCATACTAACTCAACGGACACCTTCGGAGATGCCTGTAGAGCACCTTTATAGTCACCCAGTTACGTTGCGGCGTTTGATGCACACAAGGTATTCCTCCGGTGCTAGTGAGTTATATGATCTCATGGTCATAGGAACAAATACTTGGCATGCAGAAAACAATAGCAATAAAACGACATGACCAATATGCTATGTTCATAGTTTGGGTCTAGTCCACCACATGATTCTACTAATGATGTGATCTAGTTATCTAGTGACAATACTTGCATATAGCCAGAAAACCCTGACTATCATTGATCAACTGGCTAGCCAACTAGAGGCTTGCTAGGGAGATTGTTTTGTCTATGTATCCACACATGTATCTATGTTTTCATTCAATACAATTATAGCATGGATAATAAACGATTATATTTAAACATGAAATATAATAATAACTATTTATTATTGCCTCTAGGGCATATTTCCAACAATCTCCCACTTGCACTAGAGTCAATAATCTAGTTCATGTCACTATGTGATTTTAACGAATTCAACACCCATATGGTTCTGGGGTTTGATCATGTCTTGCTTGTGAGAGAGGTTTTAGTCAACGGTTCTGAACCTTTCAGATCCGTGTGAGCTTTACAAATCTTTATGTCATCTTATAGATGCTGCTACTACGTGCTATTCGGAAACATTCCAAATATCCACTCTACTATACGAATCCGTTTTACTACTCAGAGTTATTCGGATTAGTGTCAAATATTGCATCGACGTAACCCTTTACAACGAACTCTTTAACCACCTCCATAATCAAGAAAAATTCCTTAGCCCATTAGTCACTAAGGATAACTTTGACCGATGTTTAGTGATTCAATCCTGGATCACTCTGTGTACCTCTTAACAGACTTTTGGCAAGGCACACATCAGGTGTTGTACACAACATGTCATACTTTAGAGTCTATGGCTAAGGCATAGGGGACGACCTTCGACCTTTCTCTTTCTTTTACCGTGGTCGGGTTTTGAGTCTTACTCAAATTCACACCTTACAACACAGCCAAGAACTCCTTCTTTGCTGATCTATTTTGAACTCCTTCAAAAACCTGTCAAGGCATGCATTTCATTGAAAGTTCTATTTAGCGTTTTGATCTATCTCTATAGATCTTGATGCTCAATGTTCAAGTAGCTCTATCCAGGTCTTCCTTTGAAAAACTCCTTTCAAACAACCCTTTATGCTTTATAGAAATTCTACATTACTTCCGATCAACAATATGTCAACCACATATACTTATCAGAAATTCTATAGTGCCCCCACTCACTTCTTTGGAAATACAAGTTTCTAAAAAACCTTGTATAGACCCAAAAGCTTTGATCATCTTATCAAAGCGTATATTCCAACTCTGAGATGCTTGCACCAGTCCATAGAAGGATCGCTGGAGCTTGCATACTTGTTAGTATCCTTAGGATCGACAAAGTCTTCTGGTTGTATCACATACAACCTTTCCTCAAGGAAACCGTCGAGGAAACAATGTTTTGACATCCTATGTGCAATATTTCATAAATAATGCATCAACTACTAACCTGATTCCAACAGACTTTTAGCATCGCTACGATTGAGAAAGTCTCATCATAGTCAATTCTTTGAACTTGTTGGAAACATCTTTGCAATAAGTCGAGATTTTCTTAATGGTGACTTTTCACCATCATTGTTTGTCTTCTCTTTAAAGATCCATCTTTACTTAATAGTCCTACGACCATCAAGTAGTTCTTACAAAGTCCACACTTTATTTTCATACATGGATCCTCTCTCGGATTTCATGGCCTCCATCCATTTGTTGGAATCCGGGCCCGCCATGCTTCTCCATAGCTCGTAGGTTCATTGTTGTTCAACAACATGACCTCCAAGGCAGGGTTACTGTACCACTCTGTAGTAGTACGCGACCTTGTCGACCTACGAGGTTTGTAGTAACTTCATACGAAGCTCAATGATCACCATCATCAGTTTCCACTTCAATTGGTGTAGGCGCCACAGGAACATCTTCCTGCGCCCTCCTACACACTAGTTGAAGTGACGGTTCACTAACCTCATCAAGTTCCACCACCCTCCCACTCAATTCTTTCGAGAGAAACCTTTCCTCGAGAAAGGACTCGTTTCTAGAAACAAACACTTTGCTTCCGGATCTGAGATAGGAGATGTATCCAACTGTTTTGGATATCCTATGAAGATGCATTTATCCGCTTTGGGTTCAAGCTTATCACACTGAAAGTTTTTCACATAAGCGTCGCAGCCCCAAACTTTCTAGAAACGACAACTCGGGTTTCTCCAAACCATAGTTCATACTGTGTTATCTCAACGGAAATATGCGGTGCCGTATTTAAAGTGAATGCGGTTGTCTCTAATGCAAAGCCCATAAACGACAGTGGTAATTCGATAAGAGACATCATAGTATGCACTATATCCAATAGGGCGCGGCTATGACGTTTGGACACACCATCACACTATGGTGTTCCAGGTGGCATGAACTCCGAAACAATTTCCACATTGTCTTAACTGTGTACCAAAAACTCGCAACTCAGATATTCATCTCTATGATCATATCATAGACAGTTTATCCTCTTGCCATGACGATCTTCACTTTGAAATAGCTTTGAACTTTTCAATATTTAAGACTTGTGATTCATCAAGTAAATACTCCTGTATCTACTCAAATCGTCAGTGAAGTAAGAACATAACGATATCCACTGCGTGCCTCAACACTCATTGGACTGCATGCATCAAAATGCATTGTTTCCAACAAGCCACTTTCTTGTTCCATGTGGTATGATTTTGCATGTCTCAAGTGATTCAAAATCAAGTGAATACAAACGATCCATCCGCATGGAGTTTCTTCATGCGTTTATACCAATAAGTATGGCTTGCATGCCTCAAACGTTTCAAAAATGAGTGAGTACAAAGATCCATCAGCATGGAGCTTCTTCATGCATTTTATACCATCATGACTCAAGCGACAGTGCCACAAGTAAGTGGTACTATCATTATTACTCTGTATCTTTTGGCATCAATATTATGAACATGTGTAACACTACGATCGAGATTCAATAAACCATTGAAGGTAATTATTCAAGCAAATAGAATAACCATTATTCTCTTTAAATGAATAATCGTATTGCAATAAACACGATCCAATCATGTTCATGCTCAACGGAAACACCAAATAACAATTATTTAGGTTTAACACCAATCCCGATGGTAGAGGGAGCGTGCGATGTTTGATCACATCAACCTGGAAATACTTCCAACACGTATCGTCACCTCGCCTTTAGCTAGTCTCCATTTATTCCGTAGCTCTTACTTCAAGTTACTAATCACTTAGCAACCGAACCGGTATCTAATACCCTCGTGCTACTAGGAGTACTAGTAAAGTACACATCAATATCATGTATAACAAATTTACTTCTGTCGACTTTGCCAGCCTTCTTATCTACCAAGCATCTAGGGTAGCTCCGCCTCAGTGACCATTCCCCTCATAACAGAAGCACTTAGTCTCGGGTTTGGGTTCAATCTTGGGTTTCTTCATTAGAGCAGCAACTGGTTTGCCGTTTCATGACGTATCCCTTCTAGCCCTTGCCCTTCTTGAAACTAGTGGTTTTACTAACCATCAACAATTGATGCTCCTTATTGATTTCTACTTTCGCAGTGTCAAACATTGTGAATCGCTCAAGGACATCATATCTATCCTTGATATGTTATAGTTCATCACGAAGCTCTAGCAGCTTAGTGGCAGTGACTTTGGAGAACCATCACTATCTCATCTAGAAGATCAACTCCCACTTGATTCAAGTGATTGTTGTACTCAGACAATCTGAGCACATGCTTAACGATTGAGCTTTTCTCTTTTACTTTGTAGACAAAGAATCTTTTCGGAGGTCTCATACCTCTCAAAAAGGGCATGAGCATGAAATCTCAATTTCATCTCGTAGAACATCTCTTATGTTCCGCGATGTTTGAGAACGTCTTCGACGCCTTGCTTATAAGCCATTAAAGTATTATGCACTGAACTATCACGTAGTCATCAAAAACGTGTATATCAGATGTTCGCAACATCCACAGACGATGCTCGAGGTGCAGCACACCGAGTGGTGCATTAAGGACATAAGCCTTCTACGCAACAATGAGGACAATCCTTAGATTTACTGACTCAGTCCGCAAAGTTGCTACTATCATCTTTGAACTAAATTTTTTCTAGGAACATATATATAAAAACAGTAGAGCTATAGCGCAAGCTACATCATAATTCACAAAGACCTTTTGACTATGTTCATGATAATTAGTTCAATTAATCATATTACTTAAGAACTCCCACTCAAAAAATACATCTCTCTAGTCATTTGAGTGGTACACGAACCAAATTTACTAACTCAAGTCCGATCATCACGTGAGTTGAGAATAGTTTCAGTGGTAAGCATCTCTATGCTAATCATATCAACCATACGATTCATGCTCGACCTTTCGGTCTCTTGTGTTCCGAGGCCATGTCTGCACATGCTAGGCTCGTCAAGTTTAACCCGAGTGTTCCGCGTGTGCAACTGTTTTGCACCCGTTGTATGTGAACGTTGAGTCTATCACACCCGATCATCACGTGGTGTCTCGAAACGACGAACTATCGCAACGGTGCACAGTCGTGGAGAACACAATTGCATCTTGAAATTTTAGCGAGAGATCACCTTATAATGCTACCGCCGTTCTAATCAAGATAAGGTGCATAAAAGGATTAACATCACATGCAATTCATAAGTGACATGATATGGCCATCATCTTGTGCTTCTTGATCTCCACCACCAAAGCACCGGCATGATCTTCTTGTCACCGGCAACACACCATGATCTCCATCATCGTGCCGCCATCGAGGTTGCCGTGCTATCTATGCTATTACTACTAAAGCTACGACCTAGCAATATAGTAAGCGCATCTGCAAAAACAAATGTTAGTTTAAAGACAACCCTATGGCTACTGCCAATTGCCGTAGCATCGACGTGCAAGTCGATATTAACTATTGAAACATGATAATCTCATACATCCAATATATCACATCACATCATTGGCCATATCATATCATAAGCATACCCTGAAAAAACAAGTTAGACGTCCTCTAATTTGTTGTTGCATGTTTTACGTGGCTCCTATGGGTATCTAGTATGATCACATCCTACTTACGCAAAAACCACAACGAAGATGTGAAAATTGCTATTTAACCTCTCCAAGGACCGCCCTGGTCAAAACCAATTCAACTAAAGTTGAAGAAACCAACACCCGCCAGTCATCTTTATGCAACGAGGTTGCATGTCAATCGATGAAACCAGTCTCTCGTAAGCATACGAGTTATGTCGGTCCGGGCCGCTTCAATCCAACAATACCGCCGAATCAATAAAAGACTAAGGAAGGCAGCAAATCGAACATCACCACCCACAAAACCTTTTGTGTTCTACTCGAGATAACATCTACGCATGAACCTAGCTCATGATGCCACTGTTGGAGAACGTTGCATGGGAAACAAAAAAAATCCTACGCACACGAAGACCTATCATGGTGATGTCCATCTACGAGTGGAGATTAGATCTATGTACCCTTGTAGATAGCACAGGAGGAAGCGTCAAGAAACGCGATTGATGTAGTGGAACGTCTTCACATCCCTCGAACCGTCCCACAATCCGTTCCGACCTAGCACCGAACGGACGGCATCTCCTCGTTCAGCACACTACAGCTCGACAATGATCTCAACCTTCTTGATCCAACAAGAAAGACGGAGAAGTAGATGAGTTCTCCGACAACGTGACGGTGCTCCGGTGGTGGTGATGATCTACTCCTGCAGGGCTCCGCCCGACCTCCGCAGAACTCCGATCTAGTGGTGAAACTGTGTGGTATAGGCTAGAGTTGCACATGGCAAAGTTGTGTCTCAAAAATCCCTAAACCACCACTATATATAGGAGGGAGGGGGAGGGGCTAGACTTGAGGGATAAGTCCCTCAAGGTGCGCCGGCCGGCAGGAGGAGGAGGACTCCTCCAATTCGGTTTGGGAAGGAGGAGTCCTCCTCTTCCTTCCCACCTCCCTCTTTCCTTTTTTTCTTTTTCTTTTCTTTTGGTATTTTCTTTATGTGGCGCCATGGACTCCTTGGTCTGATTCCACCAGCCCACTAAGGACTTGTGGTGCCACCCTAGGGCCTTGGGCTCACTCCCGGGTGGGTGGGCCCCTCCGGTTGAACACCAGGAACCCATTTGTCACTCCCGGTACACTGCCGGAATTGCCCGAAACTTTCCGATGACCAAATGAAACCATCCTATATATCAATCTTTGTTTCCGGACCATTTAGGAAACCCTCGTGACGTCCATGATCTCAACCGGGACTTCGAACAACATTCGGTAACCACACATATAACTCAACTATAAGAAAACATCATCGAACCTTAAGTGTGCAGACCCTGCGGGTTCGAGAACTATGTAGACATGACCCGAGGCACTCCTCGGTCAATATCCAATAGAGGGACCTGGATGCCCATATTGGATCCTACATATTATCTGAAGATCTTATCGTTTGAATCTCAGTGTCAAGGATTCATATAATCCTGTATGTCATTCCCTTTGTCCTTCGGTATGTCACTTGCCCGAGATTTGATCGTCGGTATCCGCATACCTATTTCAATCTCGTTACCCGCAAGTCTCTTTACTCGTTCCGTAATACAAGATCTGTGACTTACACTTAGTCACATTGCTTGCAAGGTTTATGTGTGATGTTGTATTACCGAGTGGGCCCCAAGATACCTCTCTGTCACACGGAGTGACAAATCCCAGTCTTGATCCATACTAACTCAAGGGACACCTTCGTAGATACTTGTAGAGCACCTTTATAGTAACGCAGTTACGTTGCAACGTTCTCTGGTGCCAGTGAGTTATATGATCTCATGGTCATAGGAACAAATACTTGACACGCAGAAAAAAATACCAATAAAACGACACGATCAATATGCTACGTTCATAGTTTGGATCTAGCCCACCACATGATTCTACCAATGATGTGATTCAGTTATCAAGTGAGAACACTTGCATATAGCCAGAAAACCTTGACTATCATTGATCAATTGGCTAGCCAACTAGAGGCTTGCTAGGGACATTGTTTTGTCTATGTATCCACACATGTTTCTATGTTTTCATTCAATACAATTATAGCATGGATAATAAACGATTATCTTTAAACAGGAAATATAATAGTAACTATTTATTATTGCCTCTAGGGCATATTTCCAACAGGCGGGGCTTGACTACTCGGGGATGCTCTTTGGAGTTGCGGCCGGCGAGCTGTTTGTCGTGCTCGAGGACGATCTCTAGCTCGAGTGAGGCTCCGGCTGCACGGCTTGGGGGCCGAGGAGCATGCTCCTGCTTCCATGGGCTGCAGAGAGGAGGAGGGCGCGAAGCAGGGAGGAGCTACAGAAGGCGCGCGGGGTCGAAGGAGACAGGAGCTACGGGGGGGGGGGGGGGTTGGGTGCTGGTTGGATGGATGGGAATCGGGAGGAGACTATCTTGTTGGCTCAATGCTGAACACGAGGAGGAAATGGAGAGGGCAGTGGCGCTGCAAGGATGGATGGGACAAGATCCCTAGAATTTAGGGTTGCCGAGCAATATAGGTCAAGAGGGGCCAGCTTTCGGGGATTTCAGTCCAATCTCGGACCGTTGGATTGCGATACGACGGTTCCGATCGCAAGGGGGTGTGATAACCCACAAGTATAGGGGATCAATTGTAGCCTTTCTCGATAAGTAAGAGTGTCGAACCCAACGAGGAGCTAAAGGTAGGACAAATATTCCCTCAAGTTCTATCGACCACTGATACAACTCTACGCACACTTTACGTTCGCTTTACCTAGAACAAGTATGAAACTAGAAGTACTTTGTAGGAGGGATAGGATAGGCTTGCAAGAAAGTAAAGAACACGTAAATAAAACTAGGGGCTGGTTAGAAAAAGAAACAAATACGAGTGTCTAACGAGTGTGGAAAAGTGGTGGTAGGAGTTGCGGAATTGTCCCTAAGCAATTGATTACGTTACTAGATCGATAGCAAGTATCATGTGGGAGAGGCCTGTGCTAGCATGTCATCCCTTACTTGGAATTCTATGCACTTATGATTGGAACTATTAGCAAGCGTCCGCAACTACTAATGTTCATTAAGGTAAAACCCAACCATAGCAATAAGATATATTGGTCCCCCTTCAATCCCATATGCATCAATTTCTATGCTAGGTTTGAAGCTTCTGTCACTCTAGCCTGCCAATACATAGTCCTATCAACATACAACTAACCCTATGGTGTGATCCACGCGCGCGATCATATGATGGGCACCAAAGGACAACAACATAACCACAAGCAAATTAAACCAATCATAGCAATTCATCAATCACCGATAGGACAACGATAATCTACTCAGACATCATAGGATAGCAACACATCATTGGATAATAATATGTAGCATAAAGCACCATGTTCAAGTAGAGGGTACAACGGGTTGCGGGAGAGTGAACCGCCGAATATAGATGGGGGAAGATGATGGAGATGTTGGTGAAGATGACGGAGGTGTTGCTGTAGATCGCCGTCACACGATGATGTCCCGGGCGGCGTTCCGGCGCCGCCGGGACAGAGGGGGAGAGAGCCCCCCTCCTTCTTCTTCTTCCTTGACCTCCTCCCTAGATGGGAGAAGGGTTTACCCTCTGGTCCATGGTCTCCATGGCGGCGGAGGGACGAGAGCCCCTCCGAGATTGGATCTCTCTCTCTGTGTCCTTCTGTTTCTGCGCTCCCAGATTTTGCGTTTCACCTTTTTTAAATTCCGGGAGATCCGTAACTCCGATTGGGCTGAAATTTTAACACAATTTTCTTCCGGATATTATCTTTCTTGCGGCAAAAGAAGGACACCAACCGCCTTAAGGAGTGGTCACTAGCCTGCTAGCCGCCACCGTACCTCCTCGTGGCGGCTACAAGGCTTGTGGGCCCTCCGTGCATCGCCTCGCGTTGATTCTTCTTCCCAAAAATCATAAATATTCCAAAAAATCCCCGTAAGATTTTATTACGTTTGGACTTCGTTTGGTATGGATATTCTGTGAAACAAAAACATGCAACAAAGAGGAACTGGCACTGGGCACTGGATCAATATGTTAGTCCCAAAAAAAGTATAAAAAGTTTCCAAAAGTATATGAAAGTTGTAGAATATTGGCATGAAACAATAAAAAATTATAGATATGATGGAGACGTATCAGCATCCCCAAGCTTAATTCCTGCTCATCCTCGAGTAAGTAAATGATAAAAAAGATAATTTTTTATGTGGAATGCTACCTAGCATAATCTTGATCATATGATCTAGTCATGGCATGAATACTAAAACAAGAGTGATTCGAAGCAATAGTCTATCATTTGACATAAAGACAATAATATTTCAAGCATACTAACAAAGCAGTCATGTCTTCTCAAAATATCATGGCCAAAGAAAGTTATCCCTACAAAATCATATAGTGTGGCTATGCTCCATCTTCCCCACACAACGTATTTAAATCATGCACAACCCCAGTTTTAGCCAAGCAATTGTTTCATACTTTAGTGTTCTCAAACTTTTTCAACTTTCACGCAATACATGAGCATGAGCCATGGACATAGCATTATAGGTGGAATAGAATATGGTGGTTGTGGAGAAGACAAAAAGGAGGAGATAGACTCACATCAACTAGGTGTATCAATGGGCTATGGAGATGCCCATCAATAGATATCAATGTGAGTGAGTAGGGATTGCCATGCAACGGATGCACTAGATCTTATAAGTGTATGAAAGCTCACAAAATAAACTAGTGGGTGTGCACCCAACTTGCTTTCTCACGAAGACCTAGGGCAATTTTGAGGACGCCCGTCATTGGAATATACAAGCCAAGTTATATAATGAAAAATTCCCACTAGTATATGGAAGTGACAACATAGGAGACTCTCTGTCATGAAGATCATAGTGCTATTTGAAGCACAAGTGTGGAAAGAGGATAGTAGCAATTGTCCCTTCTCTCTTTTCTCCCATTTTTTGTGGGCTCTTTGGCCTCTTTTTTTTGTGGGCATCTTTGGCCTCTTTTTTTCCTCACATGGGACAATGCTCTATTAATGATGATCATCACACTTACAACTCAATACTTAGAGCAACGATGACTCTATATGAAATGCCTTCGGTAGTCTACCGTGAAAATGATCTAGCATAGTAATGACATCAAAAAATGGACAAGCTATGGAAACATCATGCTAGCTATCTTACGATCATGCAATGGCAATATGGAAGTGGTGGCACATGTCATGAGACGGAACGGTGGTAGTTGCGTGGCAATATATCTCGGAATGGCTATGAAAATGCCATAATAGGTAAGTATGGTGGCTGTTTTGAAGGAGGCTATATGGTGGGTGTAATGCATCGACGAAAGTTGCGCGGTACTAAAGAGGCTAGCAATGGTGAAAGGGTGAGAGTGCGTATAATCCATGGACTCAACATTAGTCATAAAGAACTCACATACTTATTGCAAAAGTCTAGTAGTCATCGAAACAAGGTACTACACGCATGCTCCTAGGGGAAAGGTTGGTAGGAGTTAACCATCGCGCGATCCCGACCTCCACACAAAGGATGACAATCAATAAATAAATCATGCTCTGACTTCATCACGTAACGGTTCACCATACGTGCATGCTACGGGAATCACAAACCTTAACACAAGTATTTCTACGAATACACAATTACTCACTAGCATGACTCTAATATCACATAATCATGTCGCAAAACTATTGCAAGGAATCAAACATATCATATTCAGTGATCTACAAGTTTTATGTAGGATTTTATGACTAACCATGTGAATGGCCAACTCCTGTTAACTCTCTAAATAGGTATAAGTGAAGCATGAGAGTTTAATTCTTTCTACAAAAGATATGCCCCGCTCTAACAAATATAAGTGAAGCAAAAGAGCATTCTACAAATGGCGGTTTTCTATGTGTAGGGAAACAGGCAATCCAAACTTCAAAAGATATAAGTGAAGCACAAGAAGCATTCTAAAAAGCCAACCAAGGACTATCTCATACCAGCATGGTGCATAAAATAAAAAGGAAAAATAAACACAAAAGACGCTCCAAGCATTTGCACATATCATGTGACGAATTAAAATATAGCTCTGAGTAAAATTACCGATAGATTGTAGACGAAAGAGGGGATGCCTTCCGGGGCATCCCCAAGCTTAGACGCTTGAGTATTCCTTGAATATTACCTTGGGGTGCCTCGGGCATCCCCAAGCTTAGGCTCTTGCCTCTCCTTATTCCTTCATCCATCGTGCTCTCACCCAAAACTTGAAAACTTCAATCACACAAAACTCAACAAAACTTCATGAGATCCGCTAGTATAATAAAATAAATCATCACTTCAAGTACTATTATTAACTCATTATAAATTCATATTAGCATTATATATACTGTAATCGAACTTCACCATGGTTCATACCCACCTATACTACCCATAGATTCATCAGAATAAGAGAACGATGCATAGAAAACAGAATCTGTCAAAACAGATCAGTCTGTAGCAATCTGTATATTCTGTATACCTCTGATATCTCAAAAAATCTGAAAAATTACGAACGTCTGGAAAATTTGCATGTAAATCATCAGAGAAAAGAATCAACTCAAAATCTCTTCCAGAATAAAAATGAAAATTAATTTCGTGAGCAGAAAGTTTCTGTCTTTTCTCAGCGTGATCAAATAACTATCACCCAAACTAATCGTAAAGGCTTTACTTGGCACATTATTTTTAAAAAACACAAAGGAATTGTACAAGGGGATAATTATTTTTGTGATAAACTTCCATGAAAAATTCTACATTGTTCCCAGGAGCATGAACACAAGTGTTCAAGGTCGACCCTCACTTGCACAATGCATCACCTTTCAATCACTTCTCTTTTTGAAAAAGTTTTAAGTTCCCCTCTATATTTTTTTGTTTTTAAACTAAATAAAAGCACTCAACAGAAATAAATGACTCTCTAAAACTTCCGGGTTTTCTCCCAGGCAGCGCTTTCTTTAAAGCCATTAAGCTAGGCATAAAGTGCTCAAGTAATGGATCCACCCGGATCCCAAGGTATATCAAAGCCAATTTTAATTAGCAATGATTTGAAATTTAGTAGTGAGCACAAGGTAACATATATCATGCAATGACGAAGTCTAACTCTCTTCCTATCCATTGGCATGTCGTAAAAGAACAATTCATGCACACCAAGTAAAGGCCAATACATAGCATAAGCAGTTTCTTGCAATTTTATCGTATTGGAAACATAGAGAGGTGGAGATGTAGTTCTTCTCTCATAATAATTGCAAGTAGGAGCAGCAAGCACATGCATATTATATTCATCAAAATCATCATGTGTAACATAAGGAACTATAGCTAGCTCATCTTCATAAGTATCATTCATATTGGCATCATGGCCACAAGCATAGCAAGCATCAAGTTCATCAAAAAGGGATATTTCAAACGAATCCAAGGGATCATAGCATTCATCCTTCGGTAAGAACGAAGGGAAATTAAATAATGTATGAGTATAAGAGTTACTCTCATTAGAAGGTGGACACGGGTAGCTAGTCCGTTCTTCCTCCTTTTGTTCCTCGCTCTCCTCGTCATCTTTTTCATCTAATGAGCTCACAATTTCAGCATTTTCTTCTTCCATAGTTTCCTGCAAAATAATAGTCTCTTCTTGGGCAGCATAGGATTTCTCCTTAAATTGTTTAATATGGGAATTATATTCATAATTAGTATAACAATAACGAAGCATAGCCAAATTTTCAGATCGGTAAGGAGCATCATCATTATCATCACACCTTTTAAACAGAGCCTTAATTTCATAAGCGCCCATAAAAGCAACAAACTCTTCTATTTGATCCACATCATAGTAATCATATATACCATTAGCATAAGAAGCCAAGGTTCTATGATCATTAAACTCACAAGAAAAGGGAAGGTGTGGAGCCTTCATCCTAGAGCAACAAGTAACACCATATCTCTTGCATAGTTCCCAAGCATACCATTTCAACAAATGGATTTGATCCCATAAAAGTTCCCCTTTTTGAGTCAAGCGATAATCCCTAAAGTATTCACGTTGATCCAACGTGTATCCCATTATATAATTAAATGGGGCTTTCTCAGGATTATTAAAGAAGTACATAATATTTTCCACATAACGAGCCTCGAGGGTTTTAGGAGGTTCCCCATCTCCATGAGTAGCAAGTACACCTAATTTTTTTGGTATTTCGTGTTCCATATCCATAACAAAAGATAGAGAACAACTTAGAACATCAAATAAATCTACTTAGTGATAAAGCAAACAAGCACACACGAGGATATTCACCCCACGCTATTGCTCCCCGGCAACGGCGCGAGAAAAAGGTCTTGATAACCCACAAGTATAGGGGATCAATTGTAGCCTTTCTCGATAAGTAAGAGTGTCGAACCCAACAAGGAGCTAAAGGTAGGACAAATATTCCCTCAAGTTCTATCGACCACCGATACAACTCTACACACACTTTACGTTCGCTTTACCTAGAACAAGTATGAAACTAGAAGTACTTTGTAGGAGGGATAGGATAGGCTTGCAAGAAAGTAAAGAACACGTAAATAAAACTAGGGGCTGGTTAGAAAAAGAAACAAATACGAGTGTCTAACGAGTGTGGAAAAGTGGTGGTAGGAGTTGAGGAATTTTCCCTAAGCAATTGATTACGTTACTAGATCGATAGCAAGTATCATGTGGGAGAGGCCTTTGCTAGCCTGTCATCCCTTACTTGCAATTCTATGCACTTATGATTGGAACTATTAGCAAGCGTCCGCAACTACTAACGTTCATTAAGGTAAAACCCAACCATAGCAATAAGTTATATTGGTCCCCCTTAAATCCCATATGCATCAATTTCTATGCTAGGTTTGAAGCTTCTGTAACTCTAGCCTGCCAATACATAGTCCTATCAACATACAACTAACCCTATGGTGTGATCCACGCACGCGATCATATGATGGGCACCAAAGGACAGCAACATAACCACAAGAAAATTAAACCAATCATAGCAATTCATCAATCACCGATAGGACAACGATAATCTACTCAGACATCATAGGATAGCAACACATGATTGGATAATAATATGTAGCATAAAGCACCATGTTCAAGTAGAGGGTACAGCGGGTTGCGGGAGAGTGAACCGCTGAATATAGATGGGGGAAGATGATGGAGATGTTGGTGAAGATGACGGAGGTGTTGGTGTAGATCGCCGTCACACGATGATGTCCCGGGCGGCGTTTCGGCGCCGCCGGGAGAGAGGGGGAGAGAGCCCCCTCCTTCTTCTTCTTCCTTGACCTCCTCCCTAGATGGGAGAAGGATTTACCCTCTGGTCCATGGTCTCCATGGTGGCGGAGGGGCGAGAGCCCCTCCGAGATTGGATCTCTCTCTGTGTGTCCTTCTGTTTCCGCGCTCCCAGATTCTGCGTTTCACCGTTTCTTAAATTCCCGGAGATCCGTAACTCCGATTAGGCTGAAAGTTTAACACGATTTTCTTCCGGATATTATCTTTCCTGCAGCAAAAGAAGGGCACCAACCGCCTTAAGGAGCGGCCACAAGCCTGCCAGCCGCCACCGTACCTCCTAGTGGCGGCTACAGGGCTTGTGGGCCCTCCGTGCATTGCCTCGCGTTGATTATTCTTCCCAAAAATCATAAATATTCCAAAAAAATCCCCGTAAGTTTTTGTTATGTTTGGACTTCGTTTGGTATGGATATTCTGCAAACAAAAAACATGCAACAAAAAGGAACTGGCACTGGGCACTGGATCAATATGTTAGTCCCAAAAATGGTATAAAAAGTTGCCAGAAGTATATGAAAGTTGTAGAATATTGGCATGAAACAATAAAAAATTATAGATACGACGGAGATGTATCAGGGTGCCAAGTGGTTTAGTGGGCTATGTAGAATAGATTGGGCTGAGTAGAGAGGGAGATTTGCAACCCGAAACAAGGTTTTTAAACACCGAAAAACGTCTGACGATAAACCGATTATGGTGCCGCTACGGTCGACCGTTCGGGTATCAAACGGACTCCGATTGTGATGAAATTTGGTAGGCGACGTATCTACATTAAATTAAGACCGCAAGCCAAGTTTCAATACAATCCAAGAATGTTTTATACACACTTTTAAAAACAATATTTTAAATGATTCCACGAGCGCGTGTGTCGTGGTTTTGTCACGGCAGATGTCCTCGTGAAAGGACTTAGTACTGGAGCCATCGCACCTTGGTGGCGACTCAAAGGGGTTGAGCAGGAGAGACACGGTGATTTACCCAGGTTCGGCCCCTCGTGAGGAGGTAAGAGCCTACGCCGTGCTTTGAGTTGTATTGATGCAGTTTCGATTACAAGGAGGGCCTAACTCGCCAAACCTAGCACTCGATGATTTCTAACCTGTCCTCTGCTTCCCTGGGACTCGCCTTTATATACAGGTCGAATCCCTAGGGTTTACAAGGGTACTTTCCTTCCTACAATCCGTGACCTCTACGATCTCCAAGTCGCCATCTTCCAAAGCTTGGAGACCTTCCGGAGATTACAAACCGCCACACGACTTTCGGCCTTGCCAGGCCAAGGCCCGAATCACGTTCGGTTGAATCGCCTGATTCGGTGACCCGGCCCAACTAGGGCGGGTTATTAACAGGTAATATCCCAACATTAGGCCCTAGATTGACTTGAATTCTCTTCACGCCAATATTTCCGCTCAGTTAAAAGCGATTCATCCTTCATCCTTCTCTATACGTCAGAAACTTTAACCCGCCATCTGTCGCGGAAGAACTTAAATCGCCAAACCATTTCTCATTGGCATCTTCTTATCCCTTGGATTCTGGGAAGACTGACATAATCCTAACGGATCCTTTGATATCGTTATCCCAAAATTTTCGGAGCGCCATTATAGCGAATCTTTTTATCCTTCGGCGGTTCCCGCTCACGACGCCTCGATTCCAGCGCCAGCCCTATTAAATAGGTGGGGAGGGGACAAGACTGGCGCTTCCCACCTACCAGTCTCGTCAATCTCCTCCCCATTATCACAACGAGGAAACCTTACTCTCTTCCGAGGGCTCCGCCGCCGACCGCAGTTCCTATCGTCGCCCGAAAGCTTTGGCGCCGCCACAGATCTTTGTCGCCGTCAAGCTCCGTACCGCGGCCAAGCTGCTCACCGCCATCGACCATCTCACCGCCGTCGACCACCTCGTTGTTGCTAAGCACTCCGTCGCCGCCGGAGATCTCCGCGCCCGACCAAGATCTTCGTGCTCCTCAAAAAGTCTCCGTCGCCGTCGAGCACTTCCGTCCGAACTCATCAGGTTAGGTCACCGCTTATTTAAGAACAGATCCCCATCCTCGTTCGAGGTTTCATCATCGCCATGTTCTTGATGCCTTCGCGAATATCTGTTACCCGTGCTTGACTGATTAGCATTAATGACGACGAGATAGCTAACGTTGTTAATACCTTCACTTATCCGCCCTTGATTCGCGTGTTTAGAGAAATATTTCATCAAACGAACAATATCATCTTATCCTGGTAGTAAGTTGCCGTATCCAGTCATTTTCCTCATGTATTTTCGGCTGTCCAGTAGATCCATAGTTTACCGCTCATTGCGTAAAAACTGTTTGTAGTCTTCCCACTTCACCATTTTGAACAAATGTCTCCGATGCTTTAAGACACAACTCTCGTGAGTAGCCAAACTTCTTAAGTCGCCATAGCAACCCGACCCGGATCTTTATATGGCGGGTCAAGATTTTTCCTCAGTCCATGAACAAACTACTTGGCGAGTCAAATGAACTTATTTCACCTCTTACGGTAGATGTTCAAGCGTGTAAATTCACCCGTACTTTACTCCTTTGTAGCATGGGCACCTTCTTCAAAAGTGACTGGCTCCCTACCAAAGTCGATGATACCATACTAGCAGATTATGTGCAAACGGGCAATTTGGACCCTCAGGACGTTATCGGTTGGCGTACCGGGTTGGGAGAGGATCTCCCCAACCCCAAAGAAGGGGAGATAGTCGTTTTCGTCGAACACCTTGAGCGAGGTTTTAAGCCGCCCGGATCAAAGTTCCTTAGAGACGCCATGGCCTTCATGAACGTCCGCCTCCAGGATATGGGACCTAATTCAATAAGTAACCTATGCCAGTTCCAAGTGTTCTGTGAGGCTTACCTGCGGATGGAACCCTCAGTTCCCCTATTCTGGTACTTTTTCCACTTAAATCGCCAAACGGAATTTCACAATGGCCCCAGCCTGGAACTTGGCGGTGTAAATGTTTAGCGCCGTAGGGATAGCCCTTTTCCCTCACTCGCCATGCCAGGCCATCCCAAAGGCTGGGGCGAGTCTTGGTTCTATTGTCAAGAGACCTCGCCTGCTGGCGAAAACAAGCTTCTGGGCTATAGGAGAGATCACCTTCCAACGAATTTCAAGCTTCCGAACAAGCTCACCGAAGAGGAGGAATCAGATTTTATCCCAGTATTGTCCGAGTTAAGATCTTTGACAAACAACGGCCTTACTGGGGTCGACTTGATCCGCTGCTGGGTCGAATGGCGCATCCTCCCTTTGAGTCGCCGGGACGGGCTAATGTGCGAATTTGATGGCACCTTAGGTCATCCTCAATGTTATTTCCATACGTCTTTAACGGAAAAGGATAATGTCACCATCATCAAGAAGCTGACCGGCGAGCCTGCGGGAAAATGCGGCCAAATCGGCCTCAAACCTTTCTGCAAAATTAATCCGGCGCCCAAGGTAAGCAATTTTAACCCGCCCTTTGTCTTTACTTCTTATGTTTCGTTCGAATTGCGGCCTTTTATAACATATGCCATTCCAGAAAGGTGATAAATTTTGGTCCAAGAAACCCCAAAGGCCAGCCATGAAGCAAGCTAAGCCGCCCCCAAAGAAAACCAAGGGCAAGGGCAAAGCTGCTGCGACCGAGCCATCCGAAGCCGATGAATCTCAAGTCGGCGATGCACCTTCACAGGTAAAAACCTATCCTCTTTTCACTCACCATCCGCTACTGTTAACTTTATATTTATGTCTCTACCTTCTTGAATAGAATGAAGACAACGAAAGCCAGGAGGATTCTGTAGAGGTAATTTCTGTTTCCTCCGAGTCATCTCCTTCTCCACCTAAGCCGGCTAGGCGAATTTGTGGGAAGTTCCCTTCTCACATCCAAATGCTTGTTTGGAACCAAATTTTCTACTGAAGAAAGCACAACATACTTCAAATCCGAAGACCCGAAGTCATTCCGGTGATCTGGTGTCCGGCTTACCAGCAAAGAACAAGAGGAAACCAAATGAGGTACCCATGAACAACACTTCTTCATGTTTCTTTGGATCACATCTGTAACCCGCCTATATCTTTGACGTATAATTCTTGCAGAATTCTCCTCCTACATCTGGCGACTCAGTAATGTCGACACTTCCGCCAATGATTCGAGTCCCTGGGTAAGTCCTTTGATAATTTTATTTTGAATCTGAGGGTGATAAATTTTCAGTCCTTTAATACGCCTCTCCCCTTTTTTAGGGCACATGCGAAGAAGAGGAAGACCAGCGGGTCAACTCCTACCATAATTTCAGAGCCCATCAAAGAGTCAGCGCCGATCCAATATAACCCGGATCAAGACGAGCCTGAGGATCAAATGGATCTTCCTAGCTCGCCCAAGGAAACAACGGATGCCCCTAAGCCGCCAAGTCAATTGACAACAGCAGAAGACCCGGATGTTGTAATTATTACTGGTACCAGCTTCTCTAAACCGGCCACAACGGTTTTGTCAAAGCATGTGCCATCATCCTCTCAAACCATTCCTCAGTCTGGACTCTCCAAGGCTAAGCTTTTTGAATATGAACATCTAGAATTCAAAGAACTCTGCTCTGGTTTTGCAAATCGCCTGGAGGCGAGTTATGAGATGGAGAAAAGCCTGCTCCGAATGCTAAAAAATAAACATGAGGTAAGTTTTGTTATATATCATATTATTCCCATTAACCCCCAAGGGCCGGGTCATCAGTAAAAAGATGAGCCGGGTCTTGATAACTTAGAAAAACTTTCGACCAGTAACCCCCAAGGGCCGGGTCATCAGTAAAAAGATGAGCCAGGTCTTGATAACTTAGAAAAACTTTCGACCAGTAACCCCCAAGGGCCGGGTCATCAGTAAAAAGATGAGCCGGGTCTTGATAACTTAGAAAAACTTTCGACCAGTAACCCCCAAGGGCCGGGTCATCATTAAAAAGATGAACCGGGTCTTGATAACTTAGAAAAACTTTCGACCAGTAACCCCCAAGGGCCGGGTCATCAGTAAAAAGATGAGCCGGATCTTGATGCTATATAATTTTATCTAAAAAATTATACATTAGCCCCCAAGTGTTAGGGATATTGCTTGCAATAGTTCTGAGACTTCCCCCTTATCATGTACTTCAACAGGAAACTCTTATTCAGACTGAATCAACACTTGGCGATTTAAAGAAAAACTTATCTAATCAGCAAGATGCCCGAACCAAGTTGGAGGAGAAGTATCGATTGGTCTTAGCTGAGATGGAAAAACTAAAAGCCGATTTAAAAAGGGCTCAAGCTGACCAAGATGCTGCAACCAAAAGAGCAGAGAAAGCTGAAGCCAAGCTGGCTACTGTGCAACAAGAGCTATCTGGCTTGAAACGTCATATCTTAAACATGGCACAAGCCGTCTTTGGTAAAGTACTCAAAACTTTGATCTTTGTTTAAACCAATAACACTTATCCTGAGTCGCTGACTATCATTACCCCTTGCACAGGTCCAAGAGCCGCCAATCTTCAGGATGACTGCGTGCTGATGCTGAAGGCGATTTACATGCTGATAGAGCAGCTGTATACCAGCAGTGTACTAACTGTTAAAGCAGTGATGGGCGCCAAGGAGCCTATAACCTCCATAAAGAAGATGCTTGGCTGCCTGTCCACGCTTCCTCCCCAGATCGGCGAGTTGACACGGTCAACCGCCCGGAAGGGAGTGCTGACTACATTAAGTCGCTGCTTAGCGTATGCTCCAGAGATCAACCCGGAAGAAGTAGCAGCGGGCTTTCCTCAGCTCAAGGATGACGGGTCAGGATTCGTCGAAGAGGACTATCAGCGTGTCGTCAAGGACTCCCGGGTGGCGGCGACTCAACTTGCTGCAAGCCTGGATTTATCAAAGTATCAGGCTGCTTATGATAGCAAGAACAAGAAGGTCAACCCGCCAACCTTTGTGACGACCAGCTTAACTCCACGGCGACCCAAGAACCCTTTTGACTTGGACGCAGATCTTTCATCAATCCTGACCGGTGAGGACGACTTTGCGGCTCTGGCCAAGTGTAACTGGGTACTAGGCGACTTGCAAATTGAGGTCGGCCAAAGCTCGCAGCAAAACGATCCAAGGGTGCCAGCAGAATAGACTTCATTGATTTGTCCCTAAGGGCCATGTAATAGGTTTCCTTTAGGAATCGGTACTGCTTTTGTGATACTTTCGAAAAGAATCCTTATGTCGCCCTTAAGGCGATTTGAAATACTGGATCCGCCGTTTGAAAATTCTTTATAATGCTTAATCCGCCATGGATGAATTGATTTTGATCATCAACCTGTTTTAAGCTTGAAAAACATATGTGAAATCAAATAAATAATAAATGGTAACAAATATTTTCAAGATGAATCAGGAAAAAGGTTTGGAAAACCTTGTGGTAGTGCGAGGAAGGAAAATAAAAAATAGCAATTTCGTCGGCTCATAAGGTTGCGACAGGATGGGGCGAGTCAGAAAACTCAAGCGCCACCCTAGATGATGGTTTCGTCGGCTCATAAGGTCGCGACAGGATGGGGCGAGTCAGAAAGCTCAAGCGCCACCCTAAATGATAGTTTCGTCGGCTCATAAGGTTGCGATAGGATGGGGCGAGTCAGAAAGCTCAAGCACACACCCTAAATGATTTTGTCGGCTCATAAGGTCACGACAGGATGGGGCGAGTCAGAAAGCTCAAGCACACACCCTAGATGATGGTTTCGTCGGCTCATAAGGTCGCGACAGGATGGGGTGAGTCAGAAAGCTCAAGCACACACCCTAAATGATGGTTTCGTCAGCTCATAAGGTCGCGACAGGATGGGGCGAGTCAGAAAGCTCAAGCACCACCCTAAATGATGGTTTCGTCGGCTCATAAGGTCGCGACAGGATGGGGCGAGTCAGAAAGCTCAAGCACACACCCTAGATGATGGTTTCGTCGGCTCATAAGGTCGCGACAGGATGGGGCGAGTCAGAAAGATCAAGCACACACCCTAGATGATGGTTTCGTCGGCTCATAAGGTCGCGACAGGATGGGGCGAGTCAGAAAGCTCAAGCGCACACCCTAAATGATGGTTTCGTCGGCTCATAAGGTCGCGACAGGATGGGGCAAGTCAGAAAGCTCAAGCACACACCCTAGATGATGGTTTCGTTGGCTCATAAGGTTGCGACAGGATGGGGCGAGTCAGAAAGCTCAAGCGCACACCCTAAATGATGGTTTCGTCGGCTCATAAGGTCGCGACAGGATGGGGCGAGTCAGAAAGCTCAAGCGCCACCCTAAATGATGGTTTCGTCGGCTCATAAGGTCGCGACAGGATGGGGCGAGTCAGAAAGCTCAAGCACACACCCTAGATGATGGTTTCGTCGGCTCATAAGGTCGAGACAGGATGGGGCGAGTCAGAAAGCTCAAGCACACACCCTAGATGATGGTTTCGTCGGCTCATAAGGTCGCGACAGGATGGGGCGAGTCAGAAAGCTCAAGCACACACCCTAGATGATGGTTTCGTCGGCTCATAAGGTCGCGACAGGATGGGGCGAGTCAGAAAGCTCAAGCGCACACCCTAAATGATGGTTTCGTCGGCTCATAAGGTCGCGACAGGATGGGGCGAGTCAGAAAGCTCAAGCGCCACCCTAAATGATGGTTTCGTCGGCTCATAAGGTCGCGACAGGATGGGGCGAGTCAGAAAGCTCAAGCACACACCCTAGATGATGGTTTCGTCGGCTCATAAGGTCGCGACAGGATGGGGCGAGTCAGAAAGCTCAAGCACACACCCTAGATGATGGTTTCGTTGGCTCATAAGGTCGCGACAGGATGGGGCGAGTCAGAAAACTCAAGCACCACCCTAAGATGATGGTTCTGTCGGCTCATAAGGTCGCAACAGGATGACAAAATTGATCTCAACGAGGAAGCCCCCAAGTTGGGAAGCATTTTAATTTTATTACTTCATAATGAAACTGAAAAACTTACAAAATGTAGAGCTTGAGAGCTCAAGTGTAATAGGGCCGCAAGTGGGCAATATTCCAGGGGCGAGTTGACTCAGCCTCCGTGGTTGGCCGGTTAGGCCGAAGATCCACCAGATAATAAGAGCCGTTGCGAAGATTCTTGCTGACGACGAACGGTCCTTCCCATGGTGGTGACAACTTATGCATGCCAGCACGATCTTGTATCAACCGAAGAACTAAGTCGCCTTCCTAAAAGGTCCGGCTCTTAACCCGGCGGTTGTGATAATGCCGTAGATCCTGCTGATAGATGGCCGAACGGGCTGTAGCCAAGTCACGTGCCTCCTCTAAAGCGTCCAAGGAGTCTTGACGCGCCAGCTCATTGTCTTTCTCCACATATACGGCGACTCTAGGTGAGTCATGCCTTATGTCAGTAGGAAGAACGGCTTCTGCTCCGTAGACCAAAAAGAAAGGGGTGAAACCCGTGGACCGGTTCGGGGTGGTCCGGATACTCCACAGCACTGAAGGCAGTTCTTCGACCCAACATCCTGGGGGTTTCTCCAGGGGAACTATGAGTCAGGGCTTAATTCCTCGTAAAACCTCCTGATTCGCCCGTTCCGCCTGCCCATTAGATTGTGGATGAGCAACCGCAGAAACATCAAGCCGGATATGTTGTCGACGGCAAAACTCCTGCATCGCCCCTTGGGATAGGTTAGTACCATTATCAGTAATGATACTGTGTGGATATCCAAACCGGAAGATCAGCTTCTTCAAGAACTTGACCGCTGTCTCCGCATCGCAAGCTCCAATAGGTTCCGCCTCAACCCACTTGGTGAACTTATCAACCGCCACCAGCAAATGGGTTTTCTTGTTGGATGACATTTTAAAGGGGCCGACCATGTCTAACCCTCAGACCGCAAAAGGCCAAGTGATGGGAATCATTCTTAATTCTTGAGCCGGCACATGAGCCTGTCGTCCATAACGCTGGCATCCCTCGCACCGACGAACTATATCTTTTGCATGTGCGTGAGCCGTCAACCAAAAGAAACCATGACGGAATGCTTTTGACACCAAAGAGCGTGACCCGGCATGATGCCCACAGTCTCCGGAATGAATGTCATTTAAAATTATGCATCCTTCTTCGGAGGAAATGCATCGTTGAAAAACTCCAGAGCCGCTCCACTTATATAACTCGCCATTGATGATCACCATGGATTTGCTGCGCCGAACGATTTGACGGGCAAAACTTCGTCTGTTGGTAACTCGCCTCGGGCAAGATAAGCCAGATAGGGAAGAACCCAATCTGGCGTGACGTGGAGAACCGCCACGAGCTGAGACTCAGGATCTGGTATTGCCAACTCCTCCTCCGATGGTAAAATCATGGATGGTTTATGCAAAATATCCAGAAAAACATTGGGAGGAACTGGCTTTCGCTGGGAACCAAGTCGTGAAAGGGCGTCAGCCGCCTCGTTGAGGCGCTGATCAATGTGGTCAACCTGATAACCATGAAAATGACCCGCCACGTCAGACACAGCTCTTCTGTCAGCCACCATCATAGGGTCCCGTGAATCCCAGGTACCCGAAACTTGCTGTGCCACCAAATCAGAGTCGCCAAAACACCTGACTTGCGTTAGATTCATCTCCTTGGCGAGTCGCAAGCCGTGAAGCAAAGCTTCGTATTCCGCCGCGTTCTTAGTGCACAGAAACATGAGTCGGAGAACATAGCAGAATTTATCTCCTTGAGGGGATACCAATACCACACCAGCCCCCGAGCCTTCGAGTTGTCTAGATCCATCAAAATAAATAGTCCAGTAAGTAAGATCAGGCCTGTCTTCCGGAGCCTGCAACTCCGTCCAGTCATTGACGAAATCAACTAAGGCCTGAGACTTGATGGCTGTGCGGGGGGTGTACTGCACGTGATGCGGCCCAAGTTCAATCGCCCACTTGGCAATCCGCCCTGTTGCCTCCCGATTCTGGATGATATCCCCAAGGGGGGCAGAGCTAACCACTATGATAGGGTGTTCTTGGAAATAA
Source organism: Hordeum vulgare subsp. vulgare (assembly GCF_904849725.1). Lineage (NCBI taxonomy): Eukaryota > Viridiplantae > Streptophyta > Magnoliopsida > Poales > Poaceae > Hordeum > Hordeum vulgare. Next base: position 155,627,487 of record NC_058519.1, on the reverse strand, counting down.
TGCTTAAGTTTCCGACTCGCCATAAACAGCCCATACACTAACTTCTGCCAATGTGGGCACCGTTGCTTGGAAAGGGTTAGCACTTCGCTGATAAAATACACCGGGCGTTGCACTGGGTACTCCTTCCCTTCCTCCTTTCTTTCAACGACCACTGCCACACTTACTGCTTTGGAATTTGCCGCAACATACAGAAGCATGGGCTCTTTTTCAGTCGGGGCGGCCAGGACCGGCGGGTTAACCAGTTGCCGTTTCAAGGCTTCGAGCGCTTCGTCCGCCTCATTTGTCCAAATAAACTGGTCAGATTTCTTTAGTAACTGATAAAGAGGAATCGCCTTTTCACCCAGGCGACTTACGAAGCGACTTAGAGCCGCAATGCGACCCGCCAGTCGTTGAACTTGGTTAACGTTTGCCGGCTTTCCAACAGATGTAACTGCTTCGATTTTGTCCGGGTTAGCTTCAATGCCACGCTCAGACACCAGGAAGCCCAACAATTTCCCTACAGGAACACCAAAAACACACTTGGTGGGATTCAACTTCATCTGATATACCCGCAGATTATCAAAAGTTTCCTTGAGATCCTCCAATAGCGTCTCCCCCTGGCGGGTTTTGATCACAATATCATCGACATAGGCGTGGACGTTGCGACCGATTTGGCTGCGAAGGCAATTCTGAATGCAGCGCTGATAAGTCGCCCCCGCACTCTTGAGTCCAAAAGGCATGGGCACATAGCAAAAAGCCCCAAAGGGGGTTATAAAAGCTGTTTTCTCTTGATCCTCCACGGCCATCTTGATCTGGTGATATCCTGAGAAGGCGTCCAAAAAGCACAATCGTTCACATCCCGCCACCGAGTCAATGATCTGGTCGATGCGGGGAAGAGCGAAAGGATCTTTCGGACAAGCTCTGTTGAGGTCCGTGTAATCAATGCACATACGGAAGGTACCGTTCTTCTTGAGTACCAAAACCGGGTTAGCCAGCCATTTGGGGTGGAAAACTTCCACGATGAATCCGGCGGCTAAGAGACGGGCGACCTCTTCCCCGATCGCCTTGCGTCGCTCCTCGTTAAACCTGCGAAGATACTGCTGGATGTGTTTTGCCTTTGGGTCAACATTAAGATGGTGCTTAGCGAATTCTCTCGGCACACCAGGCATGTCAGAAGGTTTCCATGCGAAGATGTCCCAATTCTCACGGATGAATTCGATGAGCGCGCTTTCCTATTTGGGATCCAGACCCGTCCCGATGGTGAACTGCTTGGATGAATCGCCGGGAACGAAATCGATTGTTTTAGTGTCATCCGTTGGTTTGAACTTGAGGGGCGACTCAGCATCTGTCGTTGTCTTCTTTAGGGGTGACATGTCCGCCGGGTCAACATTGGCCTGATGGTGTTTGAGCTCTTCTGCGGCGCAGGCGACTTCCGCATAAGCCGCATCCCCTTCTTCACATTCCTTTGCAATCCTTCTATCCCCATCAACCGTTATGGGTCCCTTAGGACCGGGCATCTTGAGCTTAAGGTAAACATAGCACGGGCGAGCCATGAAACGGGCATAAGTCGGCCGCCCAAATAACGCATGGTAGGGGCTTTTCAATTTGACCACCTCGAATATTAGTGACTCGGACCTATAATTCTGCGTCGTTCCAAACGCCACTTTGAGTCTCACTCGGCCTATGGGGTACGCCGACTTGCCCGGGACGATTCCATGGAAAACCGTGGTTGAAGGCATCAGGTCCTTTTCCAATAGGTTCATCCTTTGGAAAGTGTCAAAATACAAGATATTAATGCTGCTGCCACCATCCATTAGCACTTTGGACAGGGTGTAGCCCCCAACTTGGGGAGCCACGACCAACGCTAAGTCGCCAGGATTGTCAACTCTTGGCGGGTGGTCCTCCCTACTCCATGATATGATCTGTTCAGACCAGTGCAGGTACCTGGGAAGCGCCGGCTCAGACACACTGTACGCCCGGTGACTCACCTTCTTATCATGTCTGCAAGCATTGGTGGTGAAAACGTGATACTGCCCATTGCTTAACTGTTTGGGATTGTTGCGGAAACCTCCGTTGTCACCCTGACCCTGCGGAGCCCCCTGTGGGGGCGGCTGCTGAAAGGCTCCTGGCGGGTTATACCGCCGCTGGTGGTGTACCGGATACTGGCCGCTGCTTGGCTGTGGGCCTCCCTGAGCCCCCTGTTCGGGAAAATCGCCAAAGGGGTTCTGTCGTTGGTTGGGCGCAGCAAACTGCTCCTGCCGTTGGTCCGGGACATCATTTTGGCTTTTCTTGACCGCCTCTGCCCGAAACTCCCGCATTACGAAACAGTTCTCCCAGGAGTGAGTCGCTGGAGCGTCTGCCGTGGCATGGTGCGGGCAAGGGCCCTTGAGTAACTCTTCATAGTTACGCGGCCTCTTCCCACTAAATCCCCTGTTTTTCTTCTGGCGTTGGTTGCCACTGTTGGTGTTGGTGTTGGCGACTAAATCCGAGGGTTCCTCTTGCTGCCTTCGCTTGCCATTGGCTCCTTGATTGTGGCGGTTACGTCCCTAGAATCGGGTATGATTCTTGGATGACTCGCCTTTCTTGGGCGAATTAGCTTTACCGTCCTCACCAGGATCTTTGGTGTCATCCGCTTCAGCATACCTAGTGAGGGTGTCCATCAGCTCTCCCATGTCTTGGACCTTTCGTTTGAGTCGCCCCAATTTCTGTACCAAGGGTTCATAATGGCAATTCTGCTCGAGGATCAACACAGCCTGAGCCGCCGTAATACCATCTGACGAATGGATAATTTCCGCAATCCGCCGTGACCAATGGTGGGCCGACTCATCAGGGCGCTGAACGCAGTGCTGCAGATCGACGATCGTCATTGGTCGTTTGCAGGTTCCTCGGAAGTTTTTGATGAATCGCTCTTTCAACTCGGCCCAGGTCTGGATGGAGTTGGGAGGTAAGTTTTTCAACCAAGTACGTGCTGACCCCTCAAGCATCATCGTGAAGTATCTGGCGCAAACTGCCTCGTTCACGTCGAGCATGTCCATGGCGATTTCATAACTCTCGACCCACGATGCTGGCTTAAGGTCCGGGGTGTAGTTAGGCACCTTTCTTGGTCCCTTAAAATCTTTGGTCATTCTTTCTTTGCGAAGGGCGGGGGGCAAGCATGGCACCCCCACTCGCCCACCGCTCCCGACGAGAGGGGCTGGGGCGATTTGGATGTTCGGGAGATCCCGGCCCGGCGGGTTCTGATGATCAAGCGGGTTGTCCTGAGGGACGGGTCGCGGCCCGCTGTTTACGGCGGGCTGATCCTCTGGCCGACTCCTGGTGTAACTCGCGTGGGGAGTGGAATGCAGCCTATCTAGGCTATGTGAGAACTGGGCGTTTTGAACCACCGCCGTCTTCAACATCTCAATGGCGTTCCTTGCTTCTATCTCGGCAGGGGTGTTGCCGTGAATCGGAAGTGATTCCAGATGGCGAGTTGCAGCCAGGACATTGTCCACCGGGTTGGAAAAGTGGCCTTGAGGCGTCCGGAATCGGGGAATGCGATCCTCAATTGTCTGACCCGGCGGGTTAGGCGGTTGACCCGGTCCTCCCCCTGGGGCAATTCCCGCCCCCGGGGTTCGCGGAGTATCGAACAGGCGGGTCGGGTTGAGATCATGAGGAAGGCGGCCTTGGTGTCTCCGTGGATGGACGGCGTCGGATGCACGTTGGTGTCTTTAGAGCCCCCGGTTGTCAGTATTTAAGCGAATCCTCTCGACCGCAATTTGAGCTTGCCGAGTCTCGATCCTGGCGGACTCCACCTCGGCATCCCGATGAGCCTTTGCCAGTGCCTCTCCGAGTTTCGCCAGCTCCGCGTTTATCTCCTCCTGATTTTCTGGCGTGAGGGGAGTCGCCATCAGCCTTGTGATTTCCGCCGCTAATTCCACCAGGACAGCGGCTGGGCTTCTAGACGTCTCGCCAGTTCCATCGCCTCCTGTAGAGTTTTGCGAGGGTTGAGTCGCCCCCGCCATATAAATGGCGATCTGGCGGCGGGTTCGGTCAAGGACTTCGGGGTCCATGGCCACGACAAGCCCCCAAGACAATCCCCATGTAGAGACCGGATTGAATCTGAATCGCCCATGGATGATACGTCATCAGTGTTGACTGGTGTGGTTTCCTGGGACGCCGAGCGTTCTGGCTCCTCCGATCCCTGCGTGAACCCAACAAAGACCGGGCGAGTCAGATTTGGCGTCACTACTGGGCGGACGTACCTGGCCGGCTCGACGATGTCGGTGGAGATGTCCGGCTCAGGCACGGATGATCCGATCATGCCGATGAAGATGTTGATCGTGCCGAAGGGGACCCTGTAACCAGATTCGATCGAATCCGCCTCGGGCCCCCATTGTCGGTTGTCGATATAGGTCTTCCCGCGGCGACTCCGGGTCATGAGCCCCGTCGCGTAACTCCCAAACCCTGGTAGGGCTCCCTTTGAGAACTCAACTCCACCGTGCGTAGGCCCCACGGTGGGCGCCAACTGTCGTGGTTTTGTCACGGCAGATGTCCTCGTGAAATGACTTAGTATTGGAGCCATCGCACCTTGGTGGCGACTCAAAGGGGTTGAGCAGGAGAGAGACGGCGATTTACCCAGGTTCGGCCCCTCGTGAGGAGGTAAGAGCCTACGTCCTGCTTTGAGTTGTATTGACGCAGTTTCAATTACAAGGAGGGCGTAACTCGCCAAACCTAGCACTCGATGATTTCTAACCTGTCCTCTGCTTCCCTGGGACTCACCTTTATTTACAGGTCGAATCCCTAGGGTTTACAAGGGTACTTTCCTTCCTACAATCCGTGACCTCTACGATCTCCAAGTCGCCATCTTCCAAAGCTTGGAGACCTTTCGGAGATTACAAACCGCCACACGACTTTCGGCCTTGCCAGGCCAAGGCCCGAATCACGTTCGGATGAATCGCCTAATTCGGTGACCCGGCCCAACTAGGGCGGGCTATTAACAGGTAATATCCCCAACATTAGGCCCCAGATTGACTTGAATTCGCTTCACGCCAATATTTCCGCTCAGTTAAAAGCGATTCATCCTTCATCCTTCTCTATACGTCAGAAACTTTAACCCACCATCTGTCGCGGAAGAACCTAAATCGCCAAACCATTTCTCGTTGGCATCTTCTTATCCCTTGGATTCCGGGAAGACTGACATAATCCTAACGGATCCTTTGATATCGTTATCCCAAAATTTTCGGAGCGCCATTATAGCGAATCTTTTTATCCTTCGGCGGTTCCTGCTCACGACGCCTCGATTCCAGCGCCAGCCCTGTTAAATAGGTGGGGGGGGGGACAAGACTGGCGCTTCCCACCTACCAGTCTCGTCAATCTCCTCCCCATTATCACAGCGAGGAAACCTTACTGCCTTCCGAGGGCTCCGCCGCCGACCGCAGTTCCTGTCGTCGCCCGAAAGCTTTGGCGCCGCCACAGATCTTTGTCGCCGTCAAGCTCCGTACCGCGGCCGAGCTGCTCGCCGCCATCGACCATCTCACCGCCGTCGACCACCTCGCTGTTGCTAGGCACTTCGTCGCCGCCAGAGATCTCCGCGCCCGACCAAGATCTTCGTGCTCCTCAAAAAGTCTCCGTCGCCGTCGACCACTTCCGTCCGAACTCATCAGGTTAGGTCACCGCTCATTTAAGAACAGATCCCCATCCCTGTTCGAGGTTTCATCATCGCCATGTTCTTGATGCCTTCGCGAATATCTGTTACCCGTGCTTGATTGATTAGCATTAATGGCGATGAGATAGCTAACGTTTTTAATACCTTCACTTATACGCCCTTGATTCGCATGTTTAGAGCAATATTTCATCAAATGAACAATATCATCTTATCCTGGTAGTAAGTTGCCGTATCCAGTCATTTTCCTCATGTATTTTCGGCTGTCCAGTAGATCCATAGTTTACCGCTCATTGCGTAAAAACTGTTTGTAGTCTTCCCACTTCACCATTCTGAACAAATGTCTCCGATGCTTTAAGACACAACTCTCGTGAGTAGCCAAACTTCTTAAGTCGCCAAGGTTTTTAAACACCGAAAAACGTCTGACGATAAACCGATTATGGTGCCGCTACGGTCGACCGTTCGGGTATCAAACGGACTCCAATTGTGATGAAATTTGGTAGGCGACGTATCTACATTAAATTAAGACCGCAAGACAAGTTTCAATACAATCCAAGAATGTTTTGTACACACTTTTAAAAACAATATTTTAAATGATTCCACGGGCGTGTGCGTGTGTGTTGGTCTTGAAAAGGTCGACGACAAAACGAAGAGAACCGACAACTAATTACGGATGCAAGTTTTGGAAACTGACGGCAACGAAGTGCCAGTGCAATGCGGATGATGCGAATGATGTGATGATGAATGCGACAAACAAATAATTACTGGGCGGCAACGGAATAAAAAGGGGAATCTTTTGGAGCGTCGGTCTTGGGTTGTTACAGGGGGCGCCATGTAACACTTTTGCTCTTGTTTTGGACTATAATCCACATGCCTTAGTGTTATTTTTGTGTAGAAATAAAAGTTCATGGAATTGGTTGAAATTTTACACATATTTTTTCTCAAATATATAAAAAATAATGGCAAAAAATATATGGAGGGGGCCACCATATAGCCACAAGTTCATGTGGCGCCCCCTGGCCCCCTAGCAACTCCGTTTGACCTACCTTTGGTCATATAAGCTCCGTCTCGTCACGGAAAAAATAGAGGAGAACATTTCGTTGAGTTTTATGATACGAAGTTGATACGTCACTCTCGTATCTCTGATTTTTTAATGTTTCATGCCATTATTTTACAAATTTCTTATACTTTTGACAACAATTTATGTGATTTTGTTTGACTAACATATTAATCCGATGCCATTGTTAGTTCCTGTTTGTTGCATGTTTTTTGTTTTGTAGAAAATCCATATCAAACAAAGTACGGACACGATAAGATTTTGTAGAGATTTATGTAGAATATATGTGAACTTTGGGAAAAAGAATCAACACTAGACGGTGTCCGAGGTGCCCACGAGCTCGGAAGGTGCGCCCACAGGGGGTAGGTGCTCCTCTTGAGCTCGTGGGCCCCTCAGACGTCGGTTAGGGGTGTTCTTCAACTACAAAGAAGCTAATATGCGGATAAAATTCCTCTCAAAATTTCATCCCAATCGGATTTATGGATCTCCAGGAATATAACAAACGGTGAAAGGCCAAAAAACAGGAACGTGAAACAGAAGAGAAACACACACACAGAGAGAGATCCAATCTTGGAGGGGCTCGTGACTTCCGGGAGCCATGGAAGCCATGGATCAAAGGGTAGAGTCTCCTCCCATATATGGGGAGTCCAAGCAAGAATAAGAAGGAGGGGGCTCTCTCCCCTTCTCTTCTAGTGGCGTCGGAGCCCCATTGGGGGAATCATCATGGAGACGATCTACACCAACAACTCTGCCGGCTTCCTCAACACCACCATCACCTTCCCTCATTTATTTACGGTGGTTGATACGTCCCAAACGTATCTATGATTTCTGTTTGTTCCATGCTCTTTTGGGTGACATTGTTATATGCTTTGCTACACTTTTATACCTTTTTACACATATTTGGAGTAACCTACTAACTCAGTGCACCCAGTGCCAGTTTTTGTGTGCTGATGTCTTTTAATTGCACAGACTTTACCCTATAAGTGCATCTAATGCCCTTAGTGATTTTGGTGGTTTGAAACTTTTTGGTTAAGTGACTAATATCTTTGTAAGTGTACATAGGCTCTATAAGTCGCTGAGGAGTTTGAGTTATACGATGAATATCGACCCCTAAAAATGAATGTCTTCGGCTGAAGAATTTGGTCTTACCCTGAAGACTTTGATCGCGAAGAAATTGCGATGAAATTGATATTCCTCATGATGATATTGAAGATGAGGAATTCGGTGTGTCCTGAAGAAAAACAGTCGAAGACTTTGAAGCATGAAGATTTACTCTTTATGTTTCATTTTCTTTGCTCTTGAGTCATAGGAACACCGTACTCTTAAAGGGGGTCGAAGTAATACTACAGAATGAATTTCCTCATGATGTCAACCCAAGCCTAAACCTACCAAAGCCTCAAAGTGAGGAATACGAGAGACATGAGGACTTTCACAGTTGAAAGTTTCGACCGTTGCCGCACCACACGCCACCTCATTGATCTTATCCACCAAACGGTCACATTATCTAAGGGCATTTATGTCAAATCATGTCGGGATGCTCCCATGCTATAAATAGCCGCCCCCACAACCACTAGCTGGTTGGCTGCTCCGAGAGAAACTGACACTTGTCATATAGAGCAACCCAAATTCCTGAGAGTCTTCGAGAGAAAATCATTAAGTGAGGAAATAGCCCAAATACCAAACCAAAAACCAAAAACCAAGTGATTGAGCATCACTCAAGAATTTGTTCCTGTGTGGAACTGAAGCCTTTTACCTTTGAGGACTGTGCATCCTCCAAACGGTTAGGTGTCATGGTCTAGAGCATCCGATAGTCAATTGTGGATCGCCGGGTGACTGAGTTTGTGAGGGTTTGGAAGTCTGCCCTGAAGACTTACCACGAGTGTTGGGCGAGGACTGTGTGTCCTTAGCTCAAGGATAATACGGTAGAGACTGTGTGTCCTTTGGTTTCAATACCAAGTCGCTCCAAACCAGACGTACAACTGTCACAACAGTTGGAACTGGGTCATCAACAACTAACTTCATCAAGCTACGGGTTCTATTTCTTCAACTCTTTCATTTCCTCAGAATTGTATGTTGAAGACTTTCATCTGTGCTGTTTGAAGAATCTGTCTGAAGACTTTATCTGAATTTTCTCAACCTCAAATTCTTCATTTGAGTTAATCTTCACCTGCGTTTTGTGTACCTGTGTACTGTGCAAACCGATTCTCATAATCTTCACCAAGTAATCTGTTGTAGTAGTCTTTGCACTCTGATCCTGCGCTATTTCCACTGCACGTAATTCATGAGCGAGGAATTTCCTCAAAAGGAATTTCCCGAGTGATGAAATTCTAAAAATCGCCTATTCACCCCCCTCTAGTCGATATAAAGCACTTTCAATTGTTATCAGAGCAAGGTACTCCCTTGTTTTGTGTGATTTTGGTTTAACCACCTGGAGTTTTAGTTATGTCGACTGCAGGCATGATCAAGGTTACTGCAGGATGTCCTACCTTCGAAGGAAAGGACTTTCCCTACTAGAAGACCAAGATGGAGATGCATCTTCAGGCTATTGAGAATGATCTCTGGTACATTGTGGAACATGGTATTCCCTCCATCACTGCTACTATCTCCACCACTGATTTGAAGAAATTCAAGCAACTTGATTCTCAAGCGAAGAATATCATCTGTAGCCATCTGAGCAAAGGTCAGTATGGCAGAGTAAGTGCTTTGGGCACAACTAAGCTTATCTGGGATAGTCTGTCCAAAGTCAATGAAGGAATTTTAACTCAGCGTGACTCTCGTGTTGATGTTCTTCGCAATCTCTTCAATCGATTCAAGAGGCTTGACAATGAAAGATGCCAAGATACCTTTGATCGCCTCACTGACATCTCAAATGAACTGCAAGCATTGGGAGCTCGAGACATCACTGACCATGAAGTTGTGAAGAAACTACTAAGATCTCTTGATTCATTTGATACACTGGTTCTAATGATTCAAGAAAGAGGAGAATATAAGATGCTTGATCATGCTGATATACTTGAAAGACTCAATACTCATGAATTCCCAGAGGAAGAAAAGATAGATCTATATGGACCAAGCTACTCAAGACCTCGTGCGCTGAAGGCTAAAGCAATTTCCTCATTTGAATAAGAACACTAAGATTGCAGCATTGGTGACCCTGAAGAACTTGGACAGGAGCTTGCAATGCTCGTGAGAAAATTCCAGAAGTTTACAAGACGTGGCCAGTTTGGTAAATCTTCAAGAAGAGATATGAGGAAATCAGAATCTTCATCTGAGGACTACAAGAAAAGAACTTGCCACGAATGCAAGATATGTGGTTACTATATTGCTGGTTGTCCTCGCTGGGTGAAGGAATCAAAGAATAAGAAATGCAAGGATGAAAGTTCTGATGACTCGAAGAAAAAGAAGAAATCTTAAAAATCCTCATCCTCAAAGTCCTCATTGCACAAGAAGACTAGTTTCAGAAAGGCTCGGGCACTCATTGGCAAGGAAATGGATTCCAAGGAAGAATCTGAGGAATGTGATGAAGAGGAAGGTTCTGAAGAAGACTCAGAGTCTAGTGTGGCAAGTCTTCGCTGGCTACCACATTCGTCAGCAAGTCAATATTCAACCTTGAAGAAAATGACAACGCTATCTACACTGATGACTATGCTGATGACTTCGCTCCAACCTATTGCTTCATGGCAAAAGGTTCAAAGGTACCGAATGAATCTTCCTCCTCCAATTCAAGTGGCTATGAACCTGATGATTACAAAAAATCCAGTTACGGTAAACTTGCCAACATTGCAACTAAACAACAAAATGCCATTGAAAAGCTTCAAAAAGTGCTAGACAGAAGCGATGATCTGTTGAATGATGAAATGAATCATACTCAAATCCTCACTGAAGATGTGAAAAGTCTTCAGTCTAGATTTGATAGTCTTCAAGATCGTTATGGCACACTCTTGGCTGATCATGAGAAACTTCTCTATGAATTTCTTCAAAGGAAACTTGATCTTGACAAGTTGAAGATGTCTCATGATGATCTTCGAATGGAAAACGATTCATTGCTTGCTCAACAGAACAGTGCTGCTCAGGTTGAATTCACTGCACCATGTCTAAAATGCATCGAGCGTGAAACTGCCAATTCTTCACGAGAACCATCAAATGCTTCTATTGCTACAAATTCTTCAACTGCTCCTGTGGTATCAAATTCCTCAATTGAGGAAACCACCAATGTTACTGACGAAAATGCAGGGCTGAAGGAATTGTATGCGACAGGCGTATACAAAAGTCTCAAAGGGCATCAAACCCTTTGCGATGTGCTCAAAAGGCAAATTTTGAACATGAACCCGAGGAAAGAAGGAATTGCCTTTGAGAGGAAATTGAATGCTGATGGATCATACTGAAAACCTAAGAAGTACCCCAAAACCTCTTGGGTTGCTGCTAAAGGACCTTCTGTTGATCCATCTACTCTAACAGGCTTTGCATGTGAATTATCCTATTCCTCAGATGAGTCATTTGACTCCAACTATAATATGTTCAAAAATAAATCCGATGAAGTATTTGCTCGATATTTTAGAACTACTGCAGGAATGGACCACCCCTGAGGAAAATCTGGGTCCCTAAAAGTTACTTGGAAAATCTTCAGGTGAATGTGCTCATGACACCACCTGTGAAGAACCTGAACCCGAGATCAAATTCCTCAGGAAGACCAAAGTCTTCAAGAGGATCAAAATCCTCAACTAGACAAAACTATGCTCGTACTCCTGCGAATGCTTCTGATATGCAGGGAAATTACAAGGGATATGAATATGAGCATTATTCCTCAAATCATTATGTTCATAAATCCTCAAAGAACTTCTCTGCCTATTCATTTGAGTACTCTACCCCCTACTGTGAAACGAAGTGCATTAGCTTCAATGCCCCCTTTCTCATATGGTGCTCGCAATATGATGAACTCTTTGCCACCCCTTCAGATGTGGGTGGTGAAGAAATCTGCAGGTCAGGTCTCCAGATGAAAATCATCATGTGAAGAATTTGATGGAGACCTGAAGAAAATGCTTGATTGGACGCAAGCTAAAATTGATGAAATGATAACATTTCACACGTCCTTAAAATTATTGTTTATGGTGAAATTCCTATCTGATGAAATTGAAATCATATTCTTCAAATCTGAAGCATGTGAGATGGTAAGCTATACTAATTCATCTGCAGGATGACAAACCCAAGAATACTGAGTGGGTTCTTGACAGTGGTTGCATAAACCACATGACTGGTGATAAAAACTTGCTGATGAATATGTCACTCACTCCATCACCACTGAAGCAAATCACTTATGCTGACAAAGGTAAAAGCAAGGTATTGGGACTTGGCAAAGTGGCTATTTCCAAGGACAGGCACATGGACAAACTGATGCTAGTCGAATCCCTTGGGTTTAACCTCATGTAAGTCTCAATGCTTTGTGATCTTGATATGGTTGTTATCTTTGGAAAATATAGATGTGTAGTAATCATGGAATGTGACAGATCCAAAGTCTTCGAAGGCTTTAGGAGAGGAGATTTGTACATTGTTGATTTTTCCACAGGTCCTCAACCAGCCACATGCTTACTAGCAAAAATCTCAGAAGGCTGGCTATGGCATCGAAGACTTGGTCATGCAGGCATGAGGATTTTGCACACGCTCACGAAGAAGAAGCATGTCATTGGCATCGAATCAGTCAAATTCCTCAAGGACCACCTCTGTGGTGCTTGTGAGTCTAGAAAAATGACCAGATCCAAACACCCCTCGAAGACTATCATGACTACTAGTCGTCCATTTGAATTGCTTCACATGGATCTATTTGGACCTACTCATTATGGTACTCTAAGCAATGCAACATCCTTATATGGCTTTGTCATTGATACGTCTCCATCATATCTACTTTTCCAAACTCTTTTGCCCTTGTTTTGGACTCTAATTTGCATGATTTGAATGGAACTAACCCGGACTGACGTTGTTTTCAGCAGAATTGCCATGGTGTTGTTTTTGTGCAGAAATAAAAGTTCTCGAAATGACCTGGAAATTTACGAGGATTTTTGTGGAATATATAAAAAATACTGGCGCAAGAATTACCTGGAGGGACGGGGCCAGGAGCCCACAAGCCCAGGATGCGCGGGCCCCCCTGGTCGCTCCTGGCAGGCTTGTGAGGCCCTCGTGGCTCCGCCTCCTCCAACTCCACCTCTATATAGTCTCTCTCGCCCAGAAAAACAAAGAGAGAAGAGTTCATCGCGTTTTACGACACAGAGTTGCCGCCACCACCTGTTCTTCGTGTGGATGGCAGATCTGGAGTCCGTTCTGGGCTCCGGAGAGGGGAGATCGACGATGTCGTCATCATCAACCATCCTTCATCACAAATTCCATGATTTTCTTCACCATTCGCGAGTAATCTCATCGTAGGCTTGCTGGAGAGTGATGGGTTGGATGAGATCTATCATGTAATCGAGTTAGTTTTGATGGGGTTTGATCCCTAGTATCCACTATGTTCTGAGATTGATGTTGCTACTACTTTGCTATGCTTAATGCTTGTCACTAGGGCCCGAGTGCCATGATTTCAGATCTGAACCTATTATGTTTCCATCAATATATGTGTGTTCTTGATCCTATCTTGGAAGTTGTAGTCACCTACTATGTGTTATGACCCGGCAACCCCGGAGTGACAATAGCCGGAACCACTCCCGGAGATGACCATACTATGAGGAGTTCATGTATTCACTAAGTGCTAATGCTTTGTTCCGGTTCTCTATTAAAAGGAGACATTAATATCCCTTAGTTTCCATTCGGACCCCGCTGCCACGGGAGGGATGGACAATAGATGTCATGCAAGTTCTTTTCCATAAGCACGTATGACTATATACGGAATACATGCCTACATTACATTGATGAACTGGAGCTAGTTACAAATCACCCCATGTTATAACTGTTACATGATGAATGTCATCCGACATAATTATCCATCACCGATCCAATGCCTACGAGTCTTTTCCTACTGGTCCTTGCTAAGTTGCTTTACCACTACTGTTGTCACCGCTGCTACTGTTACCGCTACTGCTGTCACTGCTGCTACTGTTACCGCAACTACTATCACTACTGCTACTGTTACCGTTGCTACCATTACTATCACACTACTTTGCTACTGAAACTTTGCTGCAGATACTAAGTCTTTCAGGTGTGGTTGAATTGACTGCTCAACTGCTAATACTCGAGAATATTCTTTGGCTGCCCCTTGTGTTGAATCAACAAATTTGGGTTGAATACTCTACCCTACTAGAAATTTTTATAATTCAGAGAAAATAAGTGGGTCTGAAATCAACAGAAAAACCAAAAATAAAAAATAAAATAAACATGGGTAAATTTTAAGAAATAAAACCATGGTTAAATTTTTGGTGTGTTACATCACCCTGAGTGCCTATGTGGGGTGCGGGCGCTAAGGCCTCATCTTTGATTTCTAGTAGTAACTAGTGACGTGGGTAACTTTTGTTTTGTCCATGTCGTTCCTGGTCGTACCCTTCTTCGGCGGCTAGGATTTGTGTCCATCGGTCGTTGATGGTGTTTTATTCGGCTTTATTTGCTGATGTTTTATCTTGAGCTTTCAAGCAATGGCTATGAGTTGCCGCTTGAACCATTCTTAATCCATCAGATCTTCACGGACGATAAAATCCTCGTGTGTGAGACTATCCTCCTCTTCGGAATGAGGTAGGTATTTGCTATCTTTGGAATCACCGAGGTCCTCGACTTCTTCCAGATCTGTACGCCCCTTCAAATTGTCGAGCTTGTGTTTGGAGCAGCGGGTTCAATCGGGGTTTCTGGGTTGTTCGGAGTAGCATTTTCTTCGGTGCCCATATTGCTTTCCCTGCCCTTGCGCGGTTTGGGTTTTTCGCATTGACATCGATGCTTGGGTGGTTCATCACCACTGTTTTTTATGGGGGTGCCGTCATCGCTCTTCCCCATGGCATGATCACCATGTACACATCGTAGGTGGAGGTGGATGTCCATCCTCCAGTTGTGGGAGGATCAGGTTGTCGGCATCCGTATAGTATCTTCAGCCTCATCCGGGAGAGGTACACCATATCGGTTAAATCTTTGATAGTTGCTATCAAGTGGGTGGTGGGTGGGAAACAAAGTTCCCTATGGCCGGGGTCAAGACTGAACTGACCATAGGTCGAGGCTCTGTCATCCGAAGTTTCCGAAGTTTGGATCTGGGCCAGCGTCTCGTTTGATAGCGAGAGATCCGCCGGACTAGTCTTCATTGTTTTGGTGGAGTTGATATCCGATGCGTCGCCACATGGACACGGTTAACCCCTCATCTTCGGACACCGCGACTGGATCCATGCTCGAGGCAAGATCGGAGGTGGGTACCATCCCGGACACGAGGTCGGGGAGGAGACCTGAAGTCAAGGCTTCGGGGTTTCCGTTCTCATCGGATGAAGCCGAGAGCCTAGTGAGGACCAGATCGCCTTGTGCATAGGCGATGTAATCTAGGTCGCCAAACTTGATTCCCTGACATGGGGCGAACCCGACGATCTAACCAAGTTGATCGGTCGCCTCGATATGCGAAACAACGCTGCCGAACGCGAAAAGCTGGCCTCGGACGAAGATATCCCTGGTGCTAATGCCATCGCTGGTGACCAAGTGATCCATCGATCCTTCTAGCGATCCCACAGTGGAACTCTCAAAACCGATGAGTCTCGAGTAGGGGGTCCCGAACCATGGATCTTGGATTGATGGGTAATAGCAGACAAGGGAGACAATTTTACCTAGGTTCGGGCCCTTTTAATGGAGGTAAAACCCTACATCCTTCTCTTGTTTATATTCATGATGGAGTATCAAATACATAGTTGATCTACCTCGAGATCATACGTTATGATCTAAAACCCTAGGAGTAATGATCTTAATCTGGCCTACGGACTAAATCCTTCTGGTTTATATAGATACGAGGGGTACTAGGGTTACACAATGTCGGTTACACCAAGGAGTAAGCATGCCAATGTTATCATCTTGACTTGGAGTGTATACCAAGGCTGTAGGATAATTCGTTTTGGGTACTGCATCATCTTGTAATTCGGCCTTTAATGATAATCATAGGGAGGCCCATGAGTCTAGCCCATAAAAATAGTGTTAGAGCATATTTATCCATATGTGGTTTCGGTAATTGATGACAATCCCTATGGACTAATGGTTGGCTTAAGTTATATTCGAAGGATTTGTCCATAGACACTTCTCGAAGTCCATATGTTGGTTTCAAGGAGTTTATATGATGACCAAGGTGGTATTCACAGTATTATCCAAAGATTGGTCATAAAGACACAAGGTTGATCAAGACTAAGCAGAGAGTAAATCAAGATGATCAACACACAAAGCATACAAGATGTACTGGGAAGGATCAAGTGATCCCATGGTATGGTAAGCATTGCCATAACGCTTTTTTGTACAAACCCATGTCTTTGTGAGAGTTCTATGTGGGGTTAGGTGTGTTTCCATGGGTTTGTGCCAAGAGGAAGATCTCATTCAACCTATGAAGGATGACATCAAGTGGTGATCGTCATCAAGATTGCGGTGTGCAAGTTCAAGTGGAGCATCACGAAGATATCATGCTTGAAGCTTGTCGTCCATTGTGGTGGCAATGGACTTGCGAAGAATGTGTTGAAGAGTGGCTCACCCATAGTGAGTATGGGGGAGCAATCAAGAAAGGTGGTCCATCTTGAGGAAGCCAATATCATCATCATCTAGCTCAAGAGGACTAGGTGCAAGGTATAGGTTTGCCCTTGATAGGTTTTTCTATTGTAGGATAGTTTGCCGTACTGTCAAGGGGGGCTCTCAAGTGAGTAGCTTGATCGTATCGTTTGTTGGGAGCTCAAACCATTTGAATCCTTGCATCATATCTTGGTTCTTGTTTGGTGTTTCTCCTTGTGAGTTTTAGAGCTTATGGTCATCTTCATGACAAGCTCGAGTTCATCGAAAACGGAGTCCATATGCATCTTCTATGATGTTTACGATGTTGGAAGTTTTTGCCGGTTCTTCATTCATAGATGTCTCTCATCTCTATTTCATTGTCATTCTCATAATTGCCGGCTCTTGTCGTCATGAATTTAACAAGCTTGAGTTTGCTCGATTCGGAGTTCGTATGCGAAAGTTATAGCAGTTTCAGTATCCAGCGGTAGTACCACTCCTGGTGCCAGCGGTAGTACCGCTCCTGGAGCGGTAGTTGTTTTTTACAACTGCTCCCTCGAACGTTCTGGCAGCGGTAGTTCCGCTCCTAGCAGCGGTAGTACCGCTCCGGTCAGGCTGTGAGTGGGGGTAACGGTTGGATTCTTTCCCCCACTCTATAAAGGAGGTCTTCTTCCCCATTGGAGCTTATCTATCCGTTGAGCTCGTGTTCTTCCCCCATTGTTGACCTTCTGAGAGCTTGCTAAATTTCAATCCCTCCAATGATTCTTGCTAGTTCTTGAGGGAAAAGAGACAGGAGATCTAGATCCACATCTACACCAATCACTTTCTCCTCTATGTGAGGGGAACCCCTTAGATCTTGATCCTGGAGTTCTTTGTGAGCTCCTTGTTCTTCCTCTCATATTTCTCCATAGCTTTTGTTGTTGTGGAGGGATTTGAGTGTGAGGGACTTGACCCCTTCGTGTGTTCTTGGCATTGCATTAGTTGCATCGGTTTGAGTTCTCCACGGTGATACGTGGAAGTGAGAAGTTGAGAAGCTTATTACCCTTGGGTACTTGGTTCCCCTAGAAGCTTGGTGGTGCCTCGGAGCTCAATCATTGTGGTGTAAAGCTCCGCGCAAGCGTCGGGGTCTCCAATTAAGTTGTGGAGATTTCCCTGAGCATTTGTGGTCACCTCGAATCCATATGCCATTGTGGTGAAGCTTCATGGTGTTGTTGGGAGCCTCCAATTAAGTTGTGGAGATTGCCCCAACCTTGTTTGTACGGGTTCGATGACCGCCCTCAAGGGTCCCTTAGTGGAATCACGACATCTTGCATTGTGCGAGGGCGTGAGGAGATTACGGTGGCCTTACTGGCATCTTGGGGAGCATTGTGCCTCCACACCGCTCCTAACGGAGATTAGCACCCGCAAGGGTGTGAACTTCGGTATACACCGTCGTCTTCGCGTACCTCGATTATCTCTTACCCGAACCCTTTACTTATGCACTTTACTTTGTGATAGCCATATTGTTTCTTGTCATATATCTTGTTATCACTTAGTTGTTTATCTTGGTTAGCATAAGTTGTTGGTGCACATAGGTGAGCTTAGTTGTTTTAGGTTTTGTGCTTGACAAATTAAACGTTAGTTTTATTCCGCATTTGTTCAAGCCTAAACCGTAATTATTTTAAAGCACCTATTCACCCCTCTCTAGACGACATCCACGTCCTTTTAAATAGGTTAGAGGCCCGAGGAGCCCTTAATCCCGGACTTCCTCAGCTTCCTCAGCCTTCCTTTTTTTGATCTCATCGAGCTCTCTTTTCAAGACCTTTCTATGTTTGTCTGCTACTCTGTCCATCTCATTGATCTTTGTAAGTGCATCTAGTACCCCTTAGTGATTTTGGCGTATTGAAGACTTATAGGTTAAGATACTAACGTGTTTGTAAGTGTACACATGCTCTATAAGTCACTTAGGAGTTTGAGTTATTCAAATAATATCAACCCCTAAAAATGAATGTCTTCAGCTGAAAACTCTGGTAATTCTTCGAAGACTTTGAAAGCGAGGAAATTGGTGTGTCCGTGAAGAAATTGATGTGAGGACTTTGAAGCATGAAGACTTTTGTTTTTGTAGTTTCATTTCCTTTATTTTGAGTCATAGGAACACTG